>NC_136314.1:5303789-5403789 GCF_964198595.1 Lampetra fluviatilis
GCAGTGTCGCCATCATTCATCAGCATCAACAGCTGCTGCAGCAGCAGCAGCTGTTGATGCAGCAGCAGCAGCAGTAGCTGCTGCAACAGCAGCAGCATCAGCATATTTCGATTTAACAACCGCAGTTACAGGAATATTCCGAGCATTATAATTGCCGGCAGCGGCGTAATAAGCAGGAGCTGCAGCATCAGCAGCATCGTAATCGGCAGCGGTGGATTGCATGGGGCAGCATCTGTAGCGGCAGCAGCGGTGGTAGCACCGTCAGCAGAACGGTTCGTCTGCATAAGTAGCAGCAATCCCAGAAGCAACAAAATCATAATCACTATCATCATCATTACCATCACCACTACCATCATCACCACCACCACGTCCATCATCACGTCCATCACCATCACCACCACGTTCATCATCACCACCACCACATTCATCATCACCATCACCACCACCACCACATTCATCACCATCACCACCACCACATTCATCACCACCACATTCATCACCATCACCACCACCACATTCATCACCATCACCACCACCACATTCATCACCATCACCACCACCACCACATTCATCACCATCACCACCACCACCACATTCATCACCATCATCACCACCACATTCATCACCACCACATTCATCACCATCACCACCACCACCACATTCATCACCATCACCACCACATTCATCACCACCACATTCATCACCATCACCACCACCACCACATTCATCACCATCACCACCACCACCACATTCATCACCACCACATTCATCACCACCACATTCATCACCACCACATTCATCACCATCACCACCACCACCACATTCATCACCATCACCACCACCACATTCATCACCACCACCACATTCATCACCACCACATTCATCACCACCACATTCATCACCACCACATTCATCACCATCACCACCACCACATTCATCACCACCACATTCATCACCACCATCACCACCACCACATTCATCACCACCATCACCACCACCACATTCATCACCACCACATTCATCACCACCATCACCACCACCACATTCATCACCACCACATTCATCACCACCATCACCACCACCACATTCATCACCACCACATTCATCCTCGCTGCGACGGAGCCGCCCTCAGCCACCACGATGTACGAGCCGTGAGGCCGTGAGGCCGTGGTGGTGGTGGTGGCAGCAGCAGCAGCGGCAGCAGCGCCCTGCCACGCTACTGACGACCTCTCTGCGCTGCGGTGCCGCGTGGCGAGGGGTGGACCACCCCCACCCCCCCACCCCCCCACCCCCCGAGTTCAATTCCCGCTCACGGCCACCAACGCCGGTGACGATTATACCATCTCCTCGAGGTCGACTCGTACCCGGTGCGGTGTGTGAACGTCGTCACTGGGGAGACAAAGGCGGCCGGCCGTGGTGCTGGCCACCCACCCCCTCGTGTGCCGTGTCGGCCTTCGTAGGTGCTGCTCGCTAACAGCACTTGGCCCTCCAGTCTGTTGAGGCTACACGGGGGGTCTTTGTGTATCTGAGAGGCGCGAGGCGCGTGTTGTGTTCGCCTCTCGTTTGTGGGCGCAGTTGCACGTGATAGATGAGAGTGTAACGCGTCTCTTGAGGTCAGCAAGGTTGTTGTTGTTATGTAAGAGCCTGGGGTAGGAGGGAGACGACGACGATGATGATGAGAGAGGGAATTCCAATGTGGGAAGAAGCAAAAAGGGTGGGTGAGTGTTGTTGTTGTGACCTGCAGTGTGGTGAGTGAGTTGGTGAGTGGCCTGCAGTGTGGTGAGTGGGTGTGGTGAGTGAGTGAGTGGGTGAGTGTTGTTGTGACCTGCAGTGTGGTGAGTGAGTTGGTGAGTGGCCTGCAGTGAGTGTGGTGAGTGAGTGGGTGAGTGTTCTTGTGACCTGTAGTATAGTGGGTGAGTGTGTGTGTTGTGTCTGTTGTGTCTGTTGTGTGTGTGTGAAGTGTGTAGTTGTGTGTGGTGCGTGTGTAGTGTGTTGCGTAGTGTGCTGTGTGTGTTGTGTGTGTGTGGTGCGTGTGTAGTGTGTTGCGTAGTGTGCTGTGTGTGTTGTGTGTGTGTGGTGCGTGTGTAGTGTGTTGCGTAGTGTGCTGTGTGTGTTGTGTGTGTGTGGTGCGTGTGTAGTGTGTTGCGTAGTGTGCTGTGTGTGTTGTGTGTGTGTGGTGCGTGTGTAGTGTGCTGTGTGTGTTGTGTGTGTGTGGTCCGTGTGTAGTGTGTTGCGTAGTGTGCTGTGTGTGTTGTGTGTGTGGTGCGTGTGTAGTGTGTTGCGTAGTGTGCTGTGTGTTGTGTGTGTGTGGTGCGTGTGTAGTGTGTTGTGTGTGTGGTGCGTGTGTAGTGTGTTGCGTAGTGTGCTGTGTGTGTTGTGTGTGTGTGGTGCGTGTGTAGTGTGCTGTGTGTGTTGTGTGTGTGGTGCGTGTGTAGTGTGTTGCGTAGTGTGCTGTGTGTTGTGTGTGTGTGTGGTGCGTGTGTAGTGTGTTGTGTGTGTGGTGCGTGTGTGTGGTGCGTGTGTAGTGTGCTGTGTGTGTTGTGTGTGTGGTGCGTGTGTAGTGTGTTGTGTGTGTGGTGCGTGTGTAGTGTGCTGTGTGTTGTGTGTGTGTGGTGCGTGTGTAGTGTGTTGTGTGTGTGGTGCGTGTGTAGTGTGTTGCGTAGTGTGCTGTGTGTTGTGTGTGTGTGGTGCGTGTGTAGTGTGTTGTGTGTGTGGTGCGTGTGTGTGGTGCGTGTGTAGTGTGTTGTGTGTGTGTTGTGTGTGTGTGGTGCGTGTGTAGTGTGCTGTGTGTGTTGTGTGTGTGGTGCGTGTGTAGTGTGTTGCGTAGTGTGCTGTGTGTGTTGTGTGTGTGTGGTGCGTGTGTAGTGTGCTGTGTGTGTTGTGTGTGTGTGGTGCGTGTGTAGTGTGTTGCGTAGTGTGCTGTGTGTGTTGTGTGTGTGTGGTGCGTGTGTAGTGTGCTGTGTGTTGTGTGTGTGTGGTGCGTGTGTAGTGTGTTGCGTAGTGTGCTGTGTGTTGTGTGTGTGTGGTGCGTGTGTAGTGTGTTGCGTAGTGTGCTGTGTGTTGTGTGTGTGTGGTGCGTGTGTAGTGTGTTGCGTAGTGTGCTGTGTGTTGTGTGTGTGTGGTGCGTGTGTAGTGTGTTGCGTAGTGTGCTGTGTGTGTTGTGTGTGTGGTGCGTGTGTAGTGTGTTGCGTAGTGTGCTGTGTGTTGTGTGTGTGTGGTGCGTGTGTAGTGTGTTGCGTAGTGTGCTGTGTGTGTGTGGTGCGTGTGTAGTGTGTTGCGTAGTGTGCTGTGTGTTGTGTGTGTGTGGTGCGTGTGTAGTGTGTTGCGTAGTGTGCTGTGTGTGTGTGGTGCGTGTGTAGTGTGTTGCGTAGTGTGCTGTGTGTGGTGCTGGTGTTGAGTGCAGGCCACGTCTCCTCGGCCCTGGCGCCTTCAGCCGCAAGCAATGAATTAAACAGCGGCCAGTGCATGAATGATTAAATATAGGAATCGAATGAATCAAGGAACGATACAAAGGAACGATTGCATGGCCATATGTGAATAAATGCGAAATGGGTAAGAATGCACGGTGTGAATTCATTCGTAAGATTGAATTCCAGATGGAAACAAATTAATGGACGATTGGAATTCTGTATGGCAATTAATGGATACATGATCTGATTGGGAATTCATTTATGAGAATTAATGCATGCACGATGGGAATGAACGAAAGTATGAAAATAAATGCATGATGTGAATTAATAAATGCATGAGAATGAATGAGAGATGAAAATGTATGAAAGCATGAAAATTAACGCATGATACGCATTAATGGATGTTGGAAAATTAATGTGTGGACAAAAATGGAATCGGTGCAGAGATTAAAGAAAAAGTAATGAATCTACATAAATAATTGACAGATCAAATTCATGAACGAATTCATGAATATGATAAATGCACCGTTCAGGTTGTGAATGAATGACTAATTGAATGCACGAGGCAGTGAAATCACGAGGTCGAGGGTGAATGATTGCCACGGATGCTGTCGTCAGAAGTGAATGTTCATTTTCAAAGTTCATTTATTTCAAAGTTCATTTATTAGGTATAGCCCTGTGAGCAATTCGGCTCTTGAATCGGGTACAACCGCAACAAACAAAAACATGAACAAGAAAACATCTTAAAGTGACTAAGTGCACACAGAAAATCCAAGAAAAGACAGCAAAATATTGCAGAAAAAATCACCGTACACCAACCCTGTGCAAATATCCCAGTGGGATGCAAGTCAAACAACAACAACAACCACAAGACAACTTAGATTAAGGCCATCAGTCTAACTCTGTACAACAACAAACAAACATGGCCAAACCAAAAAACTTTGAATGAATGCAAGGGACAGAGTGAAGAGTGAGACGGTGAATGCGTCAAGAGGAGTCATGCAGGTCGGCTCTGTGCGTGTGTGGAGGCGAGGGTTGGTGGATCACGCAGACAATCTGCGACAACTGCCAACATCTACTGGGCTACGAGGAGGCGGTACAGAAAGTTGATCCGTGAATCCATCTGTGCGGAGCTCTGAGTGTCGCCCCCTTGTGTATCGCGGTGCGGTGCTGGGTATTCTCCGCGCTGTCCGGTTCCCACCTCCCACACGAGGCCAAGCAGCTCTCTGCTACCAGTCGAATTCGTGGCCAAGAGATCACAACGGTAGCAGGGCCTGCCTGTAAAACGAGTCTTGAGACTCCATGAGGCTGTCCTGCGTGTATATGGGACGCCACGGTGGTGGTGAGGTGTTAACTACCTCGCCTGGTCTACAGGAGGTCGTGGGCTCGATCCCCACCCTGGCACCTGCTGTATATTTGTAGTTTGCGTGTCTCTCTTCCCGTGGTCGCGTGGATTTTTCTCCGGGTCCTCCGGTTTTTCCCTCCACATTTAGAATCAACACGCGTTCAGAGTATTTGGCTGCTGCTCTAAATGTCCACGTGATGGTGATGACGAGCCACTTGGTGGAGCTGTCATTTGTGGCCAGGTCACTTCTGAGAAGCGCTACATAGCTCAGTGGGGCCTTGCCTGGTAAAGTAAAACTAGTTTTAATGTATATTGGGCAACAGACTAGCGAGTGTGCTGTGTTCTCTGAGTGAGGGTGAGGGTGTGAGGAGAACACGAGGGAGGGGAGTGTGGATGATGGAGTGTGGTATGAGGAATAGCACGAGTTTGTCCGACCGTGAGGGTCGGTGAACGAGTGCGAGTGAGCGAGTGTGAGTGAGTGAGTGTGAGTGAGCGAGAGTGAGTGAGCGGGTGAGCGAGTGTGAGCGAGTGAGCGAGTGTGAGTGAGAGTGCGTGAGTGAGTGAGCCACCGTGGATGAGAGAGTACGTGAGTGTGAGTGAGTGAGCGAGTGTGAGTGAGAGTGCGTGAGTGAGCCACGGTGTATGAGAGAGTACGTGAGTGAGAGTGAGTGAGCGAGTGTGAGTGAGAGTGCGTGAGTGAGTGAGCCACCGTGGATGAGAGAGTACGTGAGTGAGCGAGTGTGAGTGAGTGAGTGTGAGTGAGTGAGTGAGCGAGTGAGAGTGCGTGAGTGAGTGAGTGTGAGTGAGCGAGTGTGAGTGAGTGTGAGTGAGTGAGTGTGAGTGAGAGTGCGTGAGTGAGTGAGCCACCGTGGATGAGAGAGTACGTGAGTGAGAGTGAGTGAGTGAGCGAGTGAGCGAGTGTGAGTGAGAGTGCGTGAGTGAGTGAGCCACCGTGGATGAGAGAGTACGTGAGTGAGAGTGAGTGAGCGAGTGTGAGTGAGAGTGCGTGAGTGAGCCACGGTGGATGAGAGAGTACGTGAGTGAGAGTGAGTGAGCGAGTGTGAGTGAGAGTGCGTGAGTGAGTGAGCCACCGTGGATGAGAGAGTGCGTGAGTGAGTGAGTGTGAGTGAGTGAGCGAGTGAGAGTGCGTGAGTGAGTGAGTGTGAGTGAGCGAGTGTGAGTGAGTGTGAGTGAGAGTGAGTGAGTGTGAGTGAGAGTGCGTGAGTGAGTGAGCCACCGTGGATGAGAGAGTACGTGAGTGAGAGTGAGTGAGTGAGCGAGTGTGAGTGAGAGTGCGTGAGTGAGTGAGCCACCGTGGATGACAGAGTACGTGAGTGAGCGAGTGTGAGTGAGAGTACGCGAGTGTGAGTGAGTGTGAGTGAGCGAGTGTGAGTGAGCGAGTGTGAGTGAGTGTGAGTGAGCGAGTGTGAGTGAGTGAGTGAGCGAGTGTGAGTGAGTGAGTGAGCGTGTTACATCATGCCCCGCTCGACGTGTCTCTGCCTTCCCGTAGCCCGAGCGTGGTTGCTAGACGACGGACCGGTTCCCATGGCAACGCGGTGATGGCTCGGCTCGTTAAGAGGCAGCACCTCGTGATTAGTTCACGATGGACGCGGCGGCGACAACCAAACGCCGCCGCCGCCACCAAGTCACAGCGCAAAGGTTTTCCAAGCAAAATTCGCCGTTCAAAAAACCAAAGAGTTTTGTACCATCAGCTTTGAGAATGTGTGGGTGGCCACTAGGAGGTGGAGCACGAGGAGGAAGACGGAGGGTGGAACGGTGGCCACGCTGCTGGGCAGTGTGGGACCCGGTGACTCCCGCTCACTGCCCCAACATTGGTGATGAATATCTGAACCGGTTATGGGCCTCCCCTAGGTAGACTTAGCCGTAAATGAGTACCTGGTATGGTGAAAAATAAAAATGAGCATTGGGGAGACAAAGGCGGCTGTGCGTGGTGCTGGCCACCCACCCCCCTCGTGTACCGTGACCGGCATTATAGGTGCTCGCTAACGCCACTTGCCTAAAAGTCTGTTTCAGGCTACACGTGAGCTGTTTGTCTTCTTCTGTGTAGTTTATTCATTGGTGTGTGTGTGTGCGTGCGTGTTTCTGTATGTACGTGCAGAGTGTATTGTGAAGGAGTGATAATGGTCGGTTTGAGGCGTGTGGTTGAAGTGTCGGCACATATCGGGCGACCTCACAGTCGCTGAAAAGGCCCCAAATTACTCTCGTGTGTGTGGGTGGGGTGGGGTGGGGGGGTGTCACTGGAGGCCATGGTGACCTGCAGTGGTGGAGAGCATGTGGATTATTACGTGACGGACAGAGTCACCGGTTTGAAACGTGCACAAAGCTGAAATGCACCGTGACCATCATCCCAGAGTGCGAGTCAGTATATGCTGAGTATTGTACGTCCGACACCATCATATATAACCACAACACGGTCGTCTATAACGCTGTGTGCAGCCTTCGTGGATGATTCTAGATTTGAAGCTTTCGTGACTGCAAGGATTCATATTCTTAGGTTTTTCGGTAAAGTCACGTAGGTAAAAAAATTAAAATTAATAAAAGTAAAATTAAACAAAATAAAAAATCACGACGTTTCAGAAGCAACACAAGCCTCCGTCTTCAGGTGGAACCGTCACAGCCACGACAGCTGTATCAAGTAAATGAGAGATTACAAGAGCTACCACTCCGTATATATAATGGTTGAGGGGGGAAGGGCCAGGAACGGCACACTTTTTATTAATATGGTAAGGTAAGGCTTAAGACTAAGAATAGACTGCATAACAAAGGACTGAGCCTTTGTTATGGAGAGGTGCGGTTTGTAACTAACACCGAGCATACATAACAAAAGTGTGAAAAAAGAAAGCAAGTAAAAACTAAAACTGGTAAAACAACAAACTGGCTGTCTATCAATAACCTGTAATAGTTGTCTGTCAAATAAGATGGTCCAAATAAGTGTAGTTACATCTTTTTTGCATGGTTAATCACATCTTTCCAATGATTACTCAGTTTGTAACCCTCATCACGGTTGAAATTATATGTAAAACTTAAAATAAATAATATATATAAAATAATATATAATGGGTGACGTTTCAGGGCAATGGCTCTTCTGAAAGTGCTGATGGTTTGAGCCTCGTCACCAATGTCTGCTCAAACGTCTGTCTGATTCTCGCTGGGATAGTGAACAAATCGTCTTGTACACGTCTCAATCATTCGTGTCAGTGGGTGTCTGCATCGGTCCTGGGCTTCCCCGAGATCGACTCGTCCATGAATTAGTTCTCGGTGCGTCGTGTTAAAACATTATCACTGGGGAGACAAAGGTGCTGCTTGCTAACAGCACTTGCCCCAACAGCCTTTCAAGGCTATATGGGGGATCTCTGTCTTTGTGGTGTGTGTGTGTGCAGGGTGCGTCTCTTTCGAGGGAAGAAGATTTTACAGGACCATGACATCGTGGTGGAACAGGTGGGAGCAGGGAAGGGGGGGGGGGCTAAGCGTGGGGGTGCGCTGATGATGATGATGATGGTAGTTCTATTGCTGCTGATGATGATTCTGATGTTGATTGCATTGGTTTTGCCGACGCCTATGATCAAATCAGCCCAGAATGCGCCCCAGTCCCGGCAGGTCTCAGAAACTAAGCAGGTTTGAGCCTGGTTAGCCCCTGGATGGGCGACCGCCACCTTGCATGGCAGGTGCGGGAGGCTGCTCCCTAGCGACATTGACAGCAGCAACATCCATTGCGTTGTACTGTACTTCTCTGCTCCGACATCAATGCTCCCCGCCTCCACCAACCCGCACTATAACTCCTACGACCCGTGCGGCGTGGGCAGGCCCTCATCCAGCAGTGGATAAACAAACACGTGCGTGCCACAGCCTGACCAATCGCCACCCCTAGCCCCTACCCAACCGCAGCCCGAACCATTGCCGGGCTGTGCTCTGACGAAGCCGCGATAGTGACACTGCGTGAAGGTGCCGTGATGGTGCCGTGACGCTGTCTGCGATGGTGACGCGATGTCCCCGACTCCCCCAGGCCGAGTTTGGAGACATCGGGTTGGTGGCGCAGTCCGGGGAGCCGTGCGTCGTCACCGTGAGACAAAGCCACAACCTCCGGCAGCCGAGCAGGTGAGGAGCTCGCTCCACCCTGGGGCTGCCTCCACCCTGGGGCTGCCTCCACCCCGGGGCTGCCTCCACCCCAGGTTGCCTCCACCCCGGGGTTGCCTCCACCCCAGGGCTGCCTCCACCCTGGGGTTGCCTCCACCCCAGGTTGCCTCCACCCCGGGGTTGCCTCCACCCCGGGGCTGCCTCCACCCTGGGGCTGCCTCCACCCCAGGTTGCCTCCACCCCAGGTTGCCTCCACCCCAGGTTGCCTCCACCCTGGGGCTGCCTCCACCCCAGGTTGCCTCCACCCCGGGGTTGCCTCCACCCTGGGGTTGCCTCCACCCCAGGTTGCCTCCACCCTGGGGCTGCCTCCACCCCAGGTTGCCTCCACCCCGGGGTTGCCTCCACCCTGGGGCTGCCTCCACCCCAGGTTGCCTCCACCCCAGGTTGCCTCCACCCTGGGGCTGCCTCCACCCCAGGTTGCCTCCACCCCGGGGTTGCCTCCAACCTGGGGCTGCCTCCACCCCAGGTTGCCTCCACCCTGAGGCTGCCTCCACCCTGGGGCTGCCTCCACCCCAGGTTGCCTCCACCCCAGGTTGCCTCCACCCTGGGGCTGCCTCCACCCCAGGTTGCCTCCACCCCGGGGTTGCCTCCACCCTGGGGCTGCCTCCACCCTGGGGCTGCCTCCACCCCAGGTTGCCTCCACCCCAGGTTGCCTCCACCCTGGGGCTGCCTCCACCCCAGGTTGCCTCCACCCCGGGGTTGCCTCCACCCTGGGGCTGCCTCCACCCCAGGTTGCCTCCACCCTGGGGCTGCCTCCACCCCAGGTTGCCTCCACCCCGGGGTTGCCTCCACCCTGGGACTGCCTCCACCCCAGGTTGCCTCCACCCCAGGTTGCCTCCTCTATGGGGCTAACGCCACGTAGGCACGACCTCCTCCGTGGGGGCTACCACGAACTTGGGGCTACATCCTGCCCAGGACTACCTTCATCACAGGGTTACTTCCAACTTGGTATGACCTGGGACTACATCCTGGAGCTGGCCACACCACCCCCTCGTGTACCATGCCGTCTCTTTAAAGGCTGTACGGGGGGGGGGGGGCCTTTGTCTCTGTGTGCGTTGTCCGCAGGTCGTTTGTGCCGGATTTTGTCCTCATTCGGCAGCACGTGTGCGACGGTGGGCGGGGCCAGGATTTCCGCTCGCTGCTGATTGGCCTGCAGTTTGGGGGTGTGGCCTCGCTCAACTCCCTCTCGTCCATCTACCACTTCTGTGACCGACCCTGGGTGGTGAGTCTCCACGCCGCGTCATCATTAGCAGCAGCAGCAGCACCAACATCACCATCAGCGTCACTCAAAATCTGCTTCACACACTGAGGTCTCGGAACTGTTACACAGCCTCACGTCGGTTCTCTACTGTTGCCCTTTCGGTGTTGAACTCTTTATCTCTTTGCACGTCCGCAACATCAAATGCACTCCGACTTTCAAGAAACATCGAAAGGCCTCGATCTGCCTGGGTCAGGCTTTCGAGCAGCCCTGAGCTTGGCTCTGCGCCTCTGAGTTGTTGACTTGTCTGCAAAATCTGGAACGTTATGATTTCATTATTATCATCATCAGCAGCAGCAACGGCCACATCAGCAGCGACACCAGCAACAACTCGAGCATATGAGCAAAAACATCAGCAGCAGCATCAAGATCAGCAATGTCATGTTTTGAAACGTAAACATCAACTTTAGCATAATCAGCAATATCATCATCAGCAACATTAACATTAGAAACATCATCATCAGCAACTTTAACAACATCAGAAACATCATCATCAGCAACATTAACAACATCAGAAACATCATCATCAGCAACATTAACAACATCAGAAACATCATCATCAGTCACAGTGATATTTGAACCGGTTCTGTTCCTTCGCCAAGTCGACTCGGCCTTAAATGAGCACGTACATCGTGCGGCGGTGTAGATGTAAAGTCATCATCACTGGGGAGACAAAGGTGGCCGGGTGCGGTGCTGGTATACGTCAGCCCCATGTGTGGACATGTAGGTGTTGTTCATAGCTGCTTGCCTAACAGCATTTGCTCATAAGTCCTTTGCCTCAATCTTTGTGGTTGTCGGTGACAGTTTGCTCAGCTGATCGGGGTGAGGAGAAAGCTGGGGGGAGAAGCGTTTCCTCTCATCACCCAGGCCTTCTACCCGGACCACAGCGCCATGGTGACTCGCCAACCCACAGAGCCACGCACCCTCTAGTATAGACACGGAACCGGACACACGGCCACACAGAAAGCATGGACACGTACGCATACATAAACACGTGTACGCACACTTATGTAGTGGGTTCTATGGAGGCGCACACTTGAACTTGGAGGCAACGCGTTTATTACACGACCCCAACAGGGTAACTACATGAACGTACACTGGTTAACTATACCACAACAGGGTAACTACGTGAACGTACACTGGTTAACTGGACCACAACAGGGTCAACTACATAACCGGGTCAGTCGGCTAACACACTGCCTGACCCACAATGCCGAGCGTGAAGACCGAGGACTGAAGAGACGTAGCGCCGACGGGTTCCATTTCCGCAGACAGCCGCCATCGCTCTCGAGAGCTCCCTTTCACGCTCCCGAGAGGCGTGGCCTCGCCCTCGGCCACGCCCCCTTCTGGATCTCACCAGAAGGTTCTCGACCGAGCACCACGTGTCCCTCAAGCCACCCTTTGGGCCCCTTGGTAACCCTGTCCCCGTCACGTGCCCTCTCGTGTTCTCCCAGACTGTCACGTCCTCACTTGCCCTCTCTCTGACTGTCACCAGAACCGTGCCCCCTGGGGCAGCAGCTTCCACGCCATTCCCACTCAGGTGCCAGGGAGAGACTCAAGATGCACACTTACACTCCTGTGACAGCAGCTGGCGCTCAGCGCCCTCGTGACTCCATGTACGTCACTACGCTTAGACACGCGTAGCGACTGACATACAGACCCACAGTTATGTACTCGCACACGCACAGACATACAAAGACAACAACAACTGCCTTTCACCACTAATTGGCGGTGACGTCACCACGGCGCTTGTGCCATGCTAGGTGCACTTTTGAGGCCGTGTGAAGGTGTGCGTGCGAGTATACAGTGTGGCCTATGCATCCCAGGTGAGCACTCAGGAGCTACCGGCGGTGGTCAAGATGGGACACACACACGGCGGCCTCGGCAAGGTGAGCACCTCACCACACTCTCACCACACTCTCACCACACTCACTGACGACGATGATGTCGATGACGATGATGATGTTGGTCGGCAGGTGAGAGCGGAGAGCCACGGGGGGTTACAGGAGCTGCCGGGGCTGCTGTCGCTGGTGCGTGCGTACGCCACCGCCGAACCGTACCTGGAGGCCAAGTATGACGTGCTGGTCTACAAGATCGGGGCGGCCTACCGTGCGTTCATGTGAGCGCTAACCCTACCCCTAACATTACCGTGCGTTCATGTGAGCGCTAACCCTACCCCTAACACTAACCCTACCGTGCGTTCATGTGAGCGCTAACCCTACCCCTAACACTAACATTACCATGCGTTCATGTGAGCGCTAACCCTACCCCTAACACTAACCCTACCGTGCGTTCATGTGAGCGCTAACCCTACCCCTAACATTACCGTGCGTTAATGTGAGCGCTAACCCTAACACTAACATTACCATGCGTTCATGTGAGCGCTAACCCTACCCCTAACACTAACATTACTGCGTGTTCATGTGAGCGCTAACCCTTCCGTGCGTTCATGTGAGCGCTAACCCTACCCCTAACACTAACATTACTGCGTGTTCATGTGAGCGCTAACCCTTCCGTGCGTTCATGTGAGCGCTAACCCTACCCCTAACACTAACATTACTGCGTGTTCATGTGAGCGCTAACCCTTCCGTGCGTTCATGTGAGCGCTAACCCTACCCCTAACACTAACATTACTGCGTGTTCATGTGAGCGCTAACCCTTCCGTGCGTTCATGTGAGCGCTAACCCTACCCCTAACACTAACATTACTGCGTGTTCATGTGAGCGCTAACCCTTCCGTGCGTTCATGTGAGCGCTAACCCTACCCCTAACACTAACATTACTGCGTGTTCATGTGAGCGCTAACCCTTCCGTGCGTTCATGTGAGCGCTAACCCTACCCCTAACACTAACATTACTGCGTGTTCATGTGAGCGCTAACCCTTCCGTGCGTTCATGTGAGCGCTAACCTTACCCCTAACACTACCCCTACCGCATTTTCACGTGAGCGCTACCCCAACAACACGAGCAGTTTTTGTGGTTGTGCTTTGGTTGTGCCATGTTATGATGCAGTGTTGTGCTGTGCTGTGTTGTGCTGTGTTGTTGCGCTGTGCTGTGTTGTGCTGTGCTGTGTTGTGTTGTGCTGTGTTGTGTTGTTGCGCTGTGCTGTGTTGTGCTGTGTTGTGCTGTGCTGTGTTGCGCTGTGCTGTGTTGTGTTGTTGCGCTGTGCTGTGTTGTGTTGTTGCGCTGTGTTGTGTTGTGCTGTGTTGTGCTGTGCTGTGTTGCGCTGTGCTGTGTTGTGTTGTTGCGCTGTGCTGTGTTGTGTTGTTGCGCTGTGTTGTGTTGTGCTGTGTTGTGCTGTGCTGTGTTGCGCTGTGTTGTGTTGTGTTGCGCTGTGTTGTGTTGTGTTGTGTTGCGCTGTGTTGTGTTGTGCTGTGTTGCGCTGTACCGTTGTTGTGCTGTGCTGTGTTGCGCTGTGCTCTGTTGTGTTGCGCTGTGGTTGTGTTGCACTGTACTGTTGTTGCGTTGCGCTGTGTTGTGCTGTTCTGTGTTGCACTGTACTGTTGTTGTGTTGTGCTGTGGTTGTGTTGCGCTGTGGTTGTGTTGCACTGTACTGTTGTTGTGTTGTGCTGTGCTGTGTTGTGCTGTGCTGTGCTGTGTTGTGCTGTGCTGTGTTGCGCTGTGTTGTGTTGTGTTGCGCTGTGTTGTGTTGTGCTGTGTTGCGCTGTACCGTTGTTGTGTTGTGCTGTGTTGCGCTGTACCGTTGTTGTGTTGCGCTGTGCTGTGTTGTGTTGTGTTGCGCTGTGTTGTGTTGTGCTGTGTTGCGCTGTACCGTTGTTGTGTTGCGCTGTGTTGTGTTGTGCTGTGTTGCGCTGTACCGTTGTTGTGCTGTGCTGTGTTGCGCTGTGCTGTGTTGTGTTGCGCTGTGGTTGTGTTGCACTGTACTGTTGTTGCGTTGCGCTGTGTTGTGCTGTTCTGTGTTGCACTGTACTGTTGTTGTGTTGTGCTGTGGTTGTGTTGCGCTGTGGTTGTGTTGCACTGTACTGTTGTTGTGTTGTGCTGTGTTGTGCTGTGTTATGTTGCACTGTGTTGTGTTGTGCTGTGTTGCGCTGTACCGTTGTTGTGTTGCACTGTGCTGTGTTGCGCTGTACTGTTGTTGTGTTGTGCTGTGCTGTGTTGCGCTGCGGTTGTGTTGCTCCTTGCTGATGGGGCGCACGTCCCTGCGTGACGCCTACAGGAGGACATCCATGTCTGGCAGCTGGAAATCCAACACGGGCTCTGCCATGGTCCAGCAGATCGCGATGACGGACAGGTGTGATGCAGAGACACACGGAGACACGCACAGGGACGCACGGACACAAAGACAAAGAGGGACACGCAAAGGGACACACACAGCGACCCACACAGCAACACACAGAGATATACACACAGCGACACACAGAGATATACACACAGCGACACACAGAGATATACACACAGCGACACACAGAGATATACACACAGCGACACACAGAGATATACACACAGCGACACACAGAGATATACACACAGCGACACACAGAGATATACACACAGCGACACACAGAGATATACACACAGCGACACACAGAGATATACACACAGCGACACACAGAGATATACACACAGCGACACACAGAGATATACACACAGCGACACACAGAGATATACACACAGCGACACACAGAGATATACACACAGCGACACACAGAGATATACACACAGCGACACACAGAGATATACACACAGCGACACACAGAGATATACACACAGCGACACACAGAGATATACACACAGCGACACACAGAGATATACACACAGCGACACACAGAGATATACACACAGCGACACACAGAGATATACACACAGCGACACACAGAGATATACACACAGCGACACACAGAGATATACACACAGCGACACACAGAGATATACACACAGCGACACACAGAGATATACACACAGCGACACACAGAGATATACACACAGCGACACACAGAGATATACACACAGCGACACACAGAGATATACACACAGCGACACACAGAGATATACACACAGCGACACACAGAGATATACACACAGCGACACACAGAGATATACACACAGCGACACACAGAGATATACACACAGCGACACACAGAGATATACACACAGCGACACACAGAGATATACACACAGCGACACACAGAGATATACACACAGCGACACACAGAGATATACACACAGCGACACACAGAGATATACACACAGCGACACACAGAGATATACACACAGCGACACACAGAGATATACACACAGCGACACACAGAGATATACACACAGCGACACACAGAGATATACACACAGCGACACACAGAGATATACACACAGCGACACACAGAGATATACACACAGCGACACACAGAGATATACACACAGCGACACACAGAGATATACACACAGCGACACACAGAGATATACACACAGCGACACACAGAGATATACACACAGCGACACACAGAGATATACACACAGCGACACACAGAGATATACACACAGCGACACACAGAGATATACACACAGCGACACACAGAGATATACACACAGCGACACACAGAGATATACACACAGCGACACACAGAGATATACACACAGCGACACACAGAGATATACACACAGCGACACACAGAGATATACACACAGCGACACACAGAGATATACACACAGCGACACACACAGATATACACACAGCGACACACAGAGATATACACACAGCGACACACAGAGATATACACACAGCGACACACAGAGATATACACACAGCGACACACAGAGATATACACACAGCGACACACAGAGATATACACACAGCGACACACAGAGATATACACACAGCGACACACAGAGATATACACACAGCGACACACAGAGATATACACACAGCGACACACAGAGATATACACACAGCGACACACAGAGATATACACACAGCGACACACAGAGATATACACACAGCGACACACAGAGATATACACACAGCGACACACAGAGATATACACACAGCGACACACAGAGATATACACACAGCGACACACAGAGATATACACACAGCGACACACAGAGATATACACACAGCGACACACAGAGATATACACACAGCGACACACAGAGATATACACACAGCGACACACAGAGATATACACACAGCGACACACAGAGATATACACACAGCGACACACAGAGATATACACACAGCGACACACAGAGATATACACACAGCGACACACAGAGATATACACACAGCGACACACAGAGATATACACACAGCGACACACAGAGATATACACACAGCGACACACAGAGATATACACACAGCGACACACAGAGATATACACACAGCGACACACAGAGATATACACACAGCGACACACAGAGATATACACACAGCGACACACAGAGATATACACACAGCGACACACAGAGATATACACACAGCGACACACAGAGATATACACACAGCGACACACAGAGATATACACACAGCGACACACAGAGATATACACACAGCGACACACAGAGATATACACACAGCGACACACAGAGATATACACACAGCGACACACAGAGATATACACACAGCGACACACAGAGATATACACACAGCGACACACAGAGATATACACACAGCGACACACAGAGATATACACACAGCGACACACAGAGATATACACACAGCGACACACAGAGATATACACACAGCGACACACAGAGATATACACACAGCGACACACAGAGATATACACACAGCGACACACAGAGATATACACACAGCGACACACAGAGATATACACACAGCGACACACAGAGATATACACACAGCGACACACAGAGATATACACACAGCGACACACAGAGATATACACACAGCGACACACAGAGATATACACACAGCGACACACAGAGATATACACACAGCGACACACAGAGATATACACACAGCGACACACAGAGATATACACACAGCGACACACAGAGATATACACACAGCGACACACAGAGATATACACACAGCGACACACAGAGATATACACACAGCGACACACAGAGATATACACACGGCGACACACAGAGATATACACACGGCGACACACAGAGATATACACACAGCGACACACAGAGATATACACACAGCGACACACAGAGATATACACACAGCGACACACAGAGATATACACACAGCGACACACAGAGATATACACACAGCGACACACAGAGATATACACACAGCGACACACAGAGATATACACACAGCGACACACAGAGATATACACACAGCGACACACAGAGATATACACACAGCGACACACAGAGATATACACACAGCGACACACAGAGATATACACACAGCGACACACAGAGATATACACACAGCGACACACAGAGATATACACACAGGATTCCCACTCGCAGCCAACATGAGGGAATTATATCCCAAAATATCCTGGGCCCCTCCCCTAGGTCAACTCGGCCTTAAACGAGTACTTGCTGCGGCGTGTACAACACATCATCGTTGGCGGGCATGGCGCTGGCCACGTCATCCCTTCCCCGTGCACCGTGCCGGCCTTCATAGGTGCCGCTCACTTTCAGAGCACTTGCCCCAACAGCCTGCGTGGGCTACACAGGGGACCTTTGTCTGTGTGGTGGCGCAGGTACCGCGTGTGGGTGGACGCGTGCGCCCAGCTGTTTGGCGGGCTGCACGTGTGCGCCGTCAAGGCGGTGCACGCCAAGGACGGCCGCGACTACATCATCGACGTGAGCGCTGCTGCTGCCGCCATCACCACTGTACCACCACCACCACCACATCATCGCCTTCACCACTACACCACCAACACCACCACTATACCATCACCACTGTACCACCACCACCACTACCACATCATCGCCTTCACCACACCAACACCATCACCACTGTATCATCATCATCATCACCACCACCACCACCACCACATCATAGCCTTCACCACACCAACACACCATCACCACTATACCATCACCACCACCACCACATCATCGCCTTCACCACTACACCACCAACACCACCACTATATCATCATCACCACCACCACCCCCACATCATCGCCTTCACCACACCAACACCATCACCACTATACCATCACTGTCGGTACCAACATCATCGCCATCACCACTACATGGAAAGGGCGCTATATAATTCCGAAATAGAATAGAAGCACACCATTGGCTTCACCACTGCACCACCGCCATACCACCGCTATCACTGCTATCACCGCTATCACTACTATGTCACGATATCGTCATGGTCATCACGACTACATCACCACTATATCATCACCATCACCACGACATGACGGCCATCATCACCACTACATCACAATCGGCTCTACATCAACACTACATCACCGCATCAAAAGCACAACATAACCACCATCATAATCATCACCACCATCACCAGCATCACGACAGTCACCATGAATACCACCATTATCATCATCGTCACAACCATCATTACCATCGATCATAACCACCATTACCATCGTCACAACTATACTACCATCACCAGCATCATGCTACTAGGATCACCACTACCCTCATCATCGCCATCACCATTCCTTCCCGAGTCCCTCACCCCTCGCTCACTCGACCCCTGACTGCTGGGTCCGTGACCCCTGACCCCGCTGGGCAGGTGATGGACGGCTCGGTGCCGCTGGTCGGGGAGACGCGGGAAGAGGACGAGCGACTCATCGCGCAGCTCGTCACCTCCTCCTGGGAGGCCCTGCTAACCCACCAGCGCGCGCACGCACAGGTGAGGGTGACACCTCCATCGCCACCACCACCATCATTTTATTGTCGTCACCACCTACATCATCATCGCCACCCTCATTATCACCACTCTCCCCACTTTCATCATCATCATCATCACCACAATCATCACCACAATCATCATCATCATGTCGAGCACCTCTCTTTGGCTATCGTGCCGCCAACCCACTACCATCATCATCATCACCACAATCATCATCATCACCACAATCATCACCATCACCATCAACATCATCATGTCGAGCACCTCTCTTTGGCCTTCGTGCCGCCAACCCACTACCATCATCATCATCACCACAATCATCATCATCATCACCACAATCATCATCATCATCACCACTACCATCATCATCATCACCACAATCATCACCATCACCATCAACATCATCATGTCGAGCACCTCTCTTTGGCCTTCGTGCCGCCAACCCCCCCGCGTGGCAGAACAGCAGAGCGGCCGCCCGTGCCCAAAGCCGGACTCCCATCATCATCATCATCGCGAGCGCTGCGAGCATTCACCCATGTCCAATCCCACCGCCCCTCACACCGCGCTCGTGACTTGGTTCAGAGCGCTCGGGTTGGGGTTGAACGGGCAATGGAGTTGGTCTCCACGAGTCTGGCGACCAGGGCGCAGGGTGGTAGCGCAGTGGCAACGCTCGTGTCGCGGCGAAAAGGGCCTGGGTTCAATTCCCAATTCGGGTGCCTTCCTGTGTGGAGTTTGTGTGTTCTGCCCCTGTTCTAGACAGTGTGTGAGTGAGTTTGTGAGTGAGTGGAGTTTGTGTGTTCTGCCCCTGTTCTAGAGAGTGTGTGAGTGAGTGAGTTTGTGAGTCAGTGGAGTTTGTATGGACTCTCTCTGTCTGCTCTGCGGTTTCCTCCCATAGCAAAATAACATAAAAACACAATGTCATTGATATTGGCCAAACATCCCAATTTAGCAGCACCCTCCCGAAAACAAGTCTTCAGACTCGGAGTGCCTTTCCTGGGTAAATAATTATTACACTTATTATAATTATTATCCTAATGATGAGTCATGTGACACGGCTGATCCCGTTCCAGGGCAGCACCACAGACGGCCCGGACGACCCCAAGCCTCCGGCCCAGGGCTGCCTGCAGTACATCCTGGACTGTAACGGTGAGAGCCTTGTAGCCGCCCCACTGCTCGGGACCTATCCTCGCTTCTCCTCCCTGCCTTGCCCTGCCCCTGCCCTGCCCTGCCCTGTCCTGCCCTGCCCCTGCCCTGCCCTTCTGACGAGGTGCCTCGCCTCCCTTGTGTCCTCAGGGTCGCAGGGCACGACTGAGACTGACAAGGCCGGGCAGCAGCAGCAGCAACAGCAGCAGCGAGTACAGGCAGCCCAGCCACAACCCTCGGGCCAGACGCCACCAAAACCACAGCCACAGCCTGTTCAGCCACAACAGAAGCAACAGTCTCAGGTGGGTCAGCCACAACCCAAGCCACAACAACAGCCGGGGCAGCCACAACCGAAGCCACAACAACAGCCGGGGCAGCCACAACCTAAACAGCAACAGCCGGTGCAGCCACAACTGAAACTACAACAACAGCCTGGGCAACCGCAACCCAAGCCACAACAACAGCCAGGCCAGCCACAACAGAAACCACAAGCACAACTGGGGCAGCCACAACAACAACCTGGGCAGCCACAACCGAAAGCACAACCGCAACCTGTCCAGCCACAACCAAAGCCACAGTCATCACCCCCTGCACAACCACAACCACAGCCACAAGCTCCACCGCAGCAACAACCTGGGCCGCCACAACCGAAACCACAACCCGCTCAGGCACAGCCTAAACTACAGCCCGTGGGTCACTCTGCACAGCCACTAGCCAGGTGAGGCTGTGTGTGGTGTTGCACTCTGTGTGTGTTGCCGTTGTAGTGTTGTGTTATGTGTTCACACACCTGTCAACCCATTATCAGTGCCCTAGCTGATTACAGACCAATTCAGACCTTATTGGTTACCCCGTGCCCTTATACATCTCAACGCTCATCCTACAACGTCTCATCACAAGGGGGAAACACAAACAAATAGACACAAACATTGTTGCCCGTATTGAAGCGGCTGTACGTCGCATGGACCTGAACTCAATTTCCCTGTACAATAATAAACCATGTGGGTTGACAGGTTTGCGTTCATCAGGTTTGCGTAGAGTGCTCGTGAACAGCACTTGCCCTAACAGTCTGTTGAGGCTATTATGGGGGATCTTTGTCTTTGCTATTGAGCAATATCTCAACCAGTTCTCGGTATCCCCTGGGTCAGTGACTCGGCTTTACACATGAGCATGGGGTCCAAGTACAAAGAATGCTCGTAAAATGCAGCAGGCTGTGTTTGTACCGGGCTCCCTAAATGCCACCGCGTGAAACATGATTTTTATCTGTAGGATCGTAAATCTAGGGGCGGGGCGGCGGGGATTACAAAATCACTGCCACTGTTCTAGCCAATGAGCTGCTGGGAAGATGACCCCCAAGCAGACATGGCCGCCGTAACATCACCCACGCGGCCGTGGGAATCCACTCGGCGCTGTCCAGGGGGACCGTGTCGAGTTTCACGCGGAGTGACGATCCGCGAGTGTCCACGTGTTTGGCCCATACGGCTACAGCGCCATCCACTTTTAGCGCTCGTCAACCGAGGCTCCGACCTCGGTGTACGAGCGCTACAATAGCTCCCTGCGTCCGCCTGCGACAACGCTCGTTAACAATGGCCCAATGTCACAACTTTACTTATGATCCAACCGAGTTTAATTGGTAAATATTGCTTGATTGCTGAATAGTTTGTCTGTTGTTACTCAGTGGCTAATATTAGTTTCACTCTTCATTTTCCTATTTAAAAACTCGGTCATCAAAAAACTATGCAGTCTCCAACTTTTATTCTTTGCGCTGTCTCTCTCCTGGCCTCTATTCACGTGCCGTGAAGAAGGGCCATTGCCCGAAATGTCACCTGTCATATTAACATTTGTATATATCAAGGTCGCACCATAAGCGCACAGTGCAGTTGACGAACATATCGAGTTTTGTTGTTTAGTGTGAAGTTGTTTAGTGTGAAGTCGCGATGCCCTGAGGAGAAATCTGAGTTATAAAAACCAGCGTGAAACGGATTCATCTTGACCGTCTCGGTGAGGACGTCATGACACGTGGTCTAGGTGATGACGTCACGACACGTGGTCTAGGTGATGACGTCACGACACGTGGTCTAGGTGGTGACGTCTCGACACGTGGTCTACGTGGTGACGTCACGACACGTGGTCTAGGTGGTGACGTCATGACACGCGCAACATCGCGAGGCACCGGGCGACGTCGCGTCGGAACGGAACGTCGCCGGCCGGAGGGCAACGCGCGCTGGGGAAAGCGTCGTAGAGAATCCGTGCGTACGCCCGAGTCTCTTCTTCCTCGCAGACCGGTGGTCGTACAGCAGCAGAGGCCGCAAGACGGGGCCCGCCCCGAGCCCCCCCAGGCCCGGGCCCCGGGACAGGCGGCCCAGAAGTGGAAGGCGGTGGGGGGCGCGGGAGCCGCGGGGGGGCCGCCCGCGGCGGCGGCGGCGTCCTCCGGCGGGGGCCGGGGCCCCCATCCTAGGACCCAGGGGGAGGGGTCGAGCCCCCCGCCCCAAGCCGCGCAATCGGGCAGCGCTCCCCCGCCGTCCGGGGCGGCCCAGGCCCCCCACGGGCCGCAGGGCGAAGGGGGGCCGGCGGCTCGACGGGCGGCCGGCGGAGGGCAACGCCAGACGGCGCCGCCGCAGCCGACGGGGGGGACGCAGCAGCGGCAGCAGCAGCAGGCGCAAGCCACCAGGTCCACCTCCGGTGAGGAGGCGAGCGACCCCAACGTGAGCCAGCGCTTCGTCGGCGATGGCGCTCCGTCCGAGAAGCAGATGGCGCTGCACCAACAGCCGCAGCAGCCGCAGCAGCAGCAACAGCAGCAACAGCCGCAGCAGCCGCAGCAGCAGCCATATCAGAAGCAGCAGCAGCAGCAGGTGGTAGGGTTGGCTGGAGGGCAGCAGGGCAGCCGTACAGCACCAGCCGTGGGTCAGAGGTCACGCACGCAGTCCCACTCGGAGCAGGCAGGGTCACCCGTTCCGCAGTGGAGTGGGGTGAGACAAGGGTCGGCGCCAGGGCCAGTGCCGGGGTCGGCACTCGAATCGGCGCCGGGATTGGCGCCGGGGTCAGGCCCGGGGTCGCCCCAGCACCAGAGGTCGGCGGCCGGACCCGGCTCGCCACAGCAGGGGAAAGCTCGCAGCCGGTCAGTGCAGGGTGCGGCGCAGGCGGATGTGGCCGCGCCGGCACCACCATCACCGCAGAAGCAGCGAGCGGAGAGCACGGGCTCGGACAGACGCGGCGATCTCATCAGGGCACCCTCCCCGCAGCAGCAGCAGCAGTCACCGGTCCCACAAGCAAAACTACAGCAGCAGCAGTCACCGGTCCCACAAGCAAAACTACAGCAGCAGCAGTCACCGGTCCCACAAGCAAAACTACAGCAGCAGCAGCAGTCACCGGTCCCACAAGCAAAACTACAGCAGCAGCAGCAGTCACCGGTCCCACAAGCAAAATTACAGCAGCAGCAGCAGCCTCAAGCGCAGGCACAGGGGCGGCCGACCTGGGTGTCACAGGAATCGGGGAGCCGCGGCGGTGTGATTGGGGAGCAGCGCGCAGTCGCCCTGTCGGACTACCAGCCGCAGCAGCCGCAGCAGCCGCAGCAGCCGCAGCAGCCGCAGCAGCAGCCGCAGCAGCCGCAGCAGCCACAGCAGCAGCAGCAGCAACACGGCCAGCCATCACTCTACCAACATGACAGTCGGCAGCCGTTTAACGAGCTGGAAAGTCACCATCATCATCAGCAGCAGCCGCAGCAGCAGCAGCCATCTGTGAGCGAGCATCAGGCCACCCAGAGCCAGAGCCGGTCCAAGGGCCCGTCCCCCCAGGCGTCCCCGCCACCCCACCAGCCACGGGAGAGGCCCCAGCCCGGAGTGCTCGCCCAGCGGAGGTGGCCCCCCGAGCAGGCGCCAGGCACGGGGCCTGTCCTGCAGCCGCAGCAGCCGCAGCAGCAGCAGCCGCAGCAGCAGCCGCAGCAGCAGCCGCAGCAGCAGCCGCCGCAGCCATCGGGGCCCGTGGCGAGCCAGAGAGGCCCCACCGCTGAGCCCCTGCCGAGCCCCCAGGCCCGGCGGCACGGTCCCTCCGCGCAGCCGTCTCCTCCCCCGCAGCAGAGGGCCCCCGGGGAGCGGTCCCGTGGACCCCCTCCACCGCTCCAGCCCAAGCCGGCCGAGCTGGCCGCGAGGCCC
Source organism: Lampetra fluviatilis (assembly GCF_964198595.1). Taxonomy (NCBI): domain Eukaryota; kingdom Metazoa; phylum Chordata; class Hyperoartia; order Petromyzontiformes; family Petromyzontidae; genus Lampetra; species Lampetra fluviatilis. The sequence goes on from NC_136314.1 coordinate 5,328,029, forward strand.
GACCGGGGCCCGCCCGCTGCGGGAACGCCGGAGAGGATCGCGCCCAGAGGCCCGCCGGGCCAGCCCCGCCCCGCGGAGGGCGGCGGGGAGGCCCAGGGTAGGCCGCGTCTGCCCCCGAAGCCGAGCGAGCTGGCCGCTCAGCCGCCGTCGCCTCGGCCGCAGCAGAAGGCCGGCGGCTACGCAGCGCCGCAGCAGCAGCAGCAGCAGCAGGTGTCTCCACAGCTGCAGCAGAGGCCGGTGTCGACCCAACAGCCGCAAGGGCCCTCCTCCTCCCCAGTGCCCGCACAGCGGCCACGCAACCCGTCGGTGTCTCCCGACCACCAGAGGGGCCCCGCTGGGAGAGCCCCGGTTGCGGCACAGAGGGCCGCTTCCGTGGCCCAGGCGCCCGCACCGTCGGCACCCACGCAGCAGCAGCAGCCGCAGCAGCAGCAGCCGCAGCAGCAGCAACCACAGCAGCAGCAGCCACAGCAGCAGCAGCCACAGCAGCAGCCACAGCAGCAGCAGCAGCAGCCGCAAGAATCGGCGCCCCAACCGCTCGGGTGAGTGGGCAGTGGGGTTGGCGCAGGTGAGATGTTGCTGCTGTTGTATCTGTGCTCGTGTGTTTGTGCATGCGTGCGTATGAATGTGTGGATGTATGCGTGTTTGTGTATCTCTACATGCGGGTGTATATACACATGTGTGCACATGTGTGTGTGCAGGGAGCGGTAGTGTAGCGGTTAGCGTACCACGCTTCTAATCCAGCGACCTGAGTTCGATTCCCGCTCCCATAACAGCGACGCATATTTGAACTGGTCCTGGGCCTTCACTGGGTGTGATGGGTAAACATCAGCACTGGGGAGACAAAGGCGGCCGGGCGTGGTGCTGGCCACCTACCGCCTCGCGTGCCGTGCCGGCCTTCGTAGGTGCTCGCTTACGGCACTTGCTCCGATAGTCCGTTAAAGACTACTCGGGGGATCTTTGTCTTTGTGTGTGCAGCTCATCTGGTGACCCCCAGCCGGGCCAGGAGCAGACCGAGAACTGGCCTCCCATTCGCAACATCCGCAAGTCCTTCGCTTCCTTCTTCCTCGACTGAAGCATGCGATCGCACGACACGGCCACACTACCGCACGCACCACACGCACCGCACGCACCGACACAGCCAGGCACGCTGCACCACACGTGTCTAAACCCCCATTGCACCGGCCCCACCCAGGTTCCGTCTCACCACCTCGGTCACCCTGCCTCATATCCACGACCTGATCTCAGCACCCGGCACACACGTCCAGTATACATTTCACTGTGGCTGTGGCTACTTGGTCACGTGCTAACTATTCCAGTCTACCAACGACCCATAACATATTTCTGCACACCAGTACACCGCATCCAGTACACCGCATCCAGTACACCTATCGCTATGGCGGTGGCTACTACTAGTCACGTGCTACCTACTCCAGTCTACCGGTAACCCAGAAAATATTTAGTTTGACATGAATTCCTGCTCACCTCCCTCCCTCCACGACGACCCAAGCCACCTCCCTCTCAAGGGAGAATGCTGGTGGCGTTGTCTTGCGGGTGGGAGGGAGGTGTGGACCGGTGGTGGCCACTTGAAGGGATCTCAGAGGTAACTCTGTGATATCTTCTTCCGGGGGCCCGTCGTCCAAGCCGAAGGCTTGTTGCCGCTCTGTGAGAGAGTCCCAAACGGATTCGTCATTTCCAGGATTTCTGACCGTGAGCATTTGCAGCGAGCAATGACGAGCACAAGCGCCCCGGGCGCGCGTCGCCGCCGCCCGGCGACCGCGACCTCCCGTGACCCCACGGGTCACCCGGCCGTGACCCTACGGGTAACCCGGCCGTGACCCCACGGGTCACGTGGCCGTGACCCCACGGGACACGTGGCCGTGGCCACGAGCGAGCGCCCGCCCGTTTGCGCCCGTGGGGCTGGGCGGGCGACCCACGCTTATCCGTTCTTTAGCCGTGCCGTGATCCCGTCAAGTGCCGTGACCCCGTGTCGCCGTTACTCCTGCGCCGTGGGCGTGCACGCGCCTGTACGCGTGTAGGCGTGTGTGTAGGTGTGTACATGTGTAGGTGTGTAGGTGTGTGTGTGTACGTGTGCATGCGTGTTCTCCCGTGTGGGCAGTGCTGCAGGTTGGGGCGACGTCGTGGTCCAATTTGAAAACATATAAAATGGCTGCCACAACATTGGGGTGCTTCTGCTGCCGCGGTGTGGGGCGGACAACACACCGGACCTGCAATCCAGAGGTCACCGGTTCAGCTTGATTTGACCTCCCGGTGCGGCGGTTGAAGCAACGGAGCAAGTTTCTTAATTCCGCTCGCCTCTGTTCATGCATGCGCGTCCATGGCAGCACCACAGTCGCCTTGCACCACGGCGCGGGTGAAAGTGTCCTCCCCGAGTATGTCCAACGCCCTGCGGTAGTTTGAGCACTTTTCCCTTGTCACGTGGGGGGGCGGGGGGGTGGCAGCACCCCCACGATGAACATCGATGGCAAAGCCGGAGGGAAAGTGCTGAACCCCCCCTTCCCACCCCTAATGTCACTTGAAGAGATCTTGGAAGTAGCTCTGTCGTGTCCGCTTCTGCGGTACCGTGATACACCGAGGGCCGCGCTGTTTTGCGAAAGATCCGAACGGATTCTTCATCTCGTGACGACACAACGCCGGTAGCAGTGATCGGGATCACATTTGGGGGGGGGGGAAATGCAAATGTGGAGGGACATCTGTGGAAAAAGAGCCGCTTAGCTCGTCGGATTCCTCCAGGATAAATAAAGATCGCGACTCTGACTGGTGTAGGCGCAGCTATGCTCCAGGGAAAATCCGCTCGATGACGCCTCCAATCGTTGCCCACGTCTCAGAGTTTGTGGGCAGAGCCCCGGCCTCGTGGCCGCCTGAGACGACGTCGGCCCGAGCCAGTGCGGCACTGCCCCCGCGTGCCGTGCGCGTCGCGGCTCCCCCTTTGGGTTCCCCGGCGTCGGCCGGGCGGCCGAGCACAGGTGCTTGGCCAGGTGAGGTCGACTGAGTCGTGGGCCACGTGTTCACTGGCGGGCTGCAGGCTCCGTGGTGGTGGAGTTGGGGGCGCCTTGTCAAGTTGATGGGATACGTAGTTGAGCTCGGTGACCGCGTGCAGCTGGGAGAGGGTTTCATGGTTGAGTTGGGAGTTCCTTTAGTGGAGCTCGCGATCCATGGTGGACTTAAATATTACGGGGGGTGAGTGGTGGACTTAGGGGGTGAGTGGTGGAGTTAGGGATGAGTGGTGGAGTTAGGGGTGAGTGGTGGAGTTAGGGGTGAGTGGTGGAGTTAGGGGTGAGTGGTGGAGTTAGGGGGTGAGTGGTAGAGTTAGCGGCTGAGTGGTGGTGGAGTTAGCGGCTGAGTGGTGGAGTTAGGAGGTGAGTGGTGGAGTTAGGGGTGAGTGGTGTCAAGGGGGTGAGAGGGTGCATGGTGGTGTCAAGGGGGTGGGGGGGGGGTATGGTGGTGTTCAGGGGGTAGGGGTGCGTACGTGTTGGTGGTGGTGATGTCAGTGTCCGGAGATTTGAGTCCGCGAACGTTGGGACCGCAGAAGGAATGGAACCTCCTCCTCCTCCGCACCGGCGCGTTGCCTGCGTGTCGATCACCCCCGGCGAGTGCGCATGCGTCGACGTATTGACGTCTTGTTATTGTTGTGTGCGTGAGTTTCCTCGTGCCTGTGAATGTAATTAATCGGCGTGAGTGTAACTTATTGATCACTGTGAGTGTAACGTATTGATTGGTGTGAGCGTAAACGTATCGATGATCACCGCGCGAACACTGTTATCGACGATGGTGGTGGGCACGAGTCACGAGTCCACGTGTTTGATGGATGCGTCTCGGTGTGTTGGTTAATGCGGCGGTTCGCGCGGACCTGGCGACCCGAGTTCAATTCCCACGAACAACCACCAGTGACGATTGTCTGAACCGGTCCCGAGGACCTCCCCAAAGGCGAACTCAGCCTCGGATGAGTGCATCGTGCGATGTGTAAAAACATCGGCACTGGGAAGACAAAGGCGGCCTGGCGTGGGGTTGGCTACCCACTCCCTCGCGTGCCGTGCCGGCCTTCATAGGTCCTCGCTAACAGCACTTGCCCCTACAGTCTGTGAAGGCTAGACGGGGGATCTTTATCACGCATCACTCCGAGCCTGTTGCCGTGTGTGGGTTGACCTGGCGCCTCTGTCCTTTATTTATTGAGTTGTTATTGACTGAGGAACGCCGGCTCCGTTTCGACTCCAGGATCCTGGGCCTCTTCATTTGGCACTTGAGTGGATGATGGCGATGATGATGCTGTGGCCTGGGTTATGATGATGATGATGTGGGCTGGAATGTGATGATGATTCACTAGCTGTTATGGTAATGATGGTAAAGTTGGTGATACGAGCCGCGTTGTGATGGTCCTGATGATGGGGCTGGGGCTTATAACGGTAATGACGGGGCCCTGCTTGTGATGGTAATGAATGAGGGCCACGTTGAGATGTGAGTGGAGGGATTCAGGTTCCGGTGGTGTTGATGGCTTTGGCCATGGTGATCAGGCTGCATTGTGACGATGGTGATGGCGCTTGTGATGTTTATGAAGATGGGACCCGGGTCAATCTTGGTGCCCGGGTGTTGATGGTGGTGATGGGACATGGATTACGGTATTGATGATGATAGTGGTTTATATACATCATACGGCCCATGTAATGATGATGATGGATAATTTGAGTTGATGATAGTTCAGTTGTGATTGTGATGATGGAAATCGGGTTACTATGATAATTGATACAGATGATGAGGCCCATCTAATGATTCATGATAACGATCATGGTTCCGTTGTCATGATGATTACATGATTCAGTTGTGATAATGTTGCCTGGATTACGATAATGATGGGACACGGGTTACCATTATGACTGATATAAGTGATGATGATGGTTCAAATGATGATGGTTCAGTTGTGGTAGTAATGATGATAATGATTCAGTGGTGGTGATGATGGTGTTGATTACGATGGTTGAGTGGTGGTGGTGGTGATGGTGTTGATTATGATGGTTGAGTGGTGGTGGTGATGGTGTTGATGATAATGATTCAGTGGTGGTGGTGATGGTGTTGATTATGATGGTTGAGTGGTGGTGGTGATGGTGTTGATGATAATGATTCAGTGGTGGTGGTGATGGTGTTGATGATAATGATTCAGTGGTGGTGGTGATGGTGTTGATTATGATGGTTGAGTGGTAGTGGTGATGGTGTTGATGATAATGATTCAGTGGTGGTGGTGATGGTGTTGATTATGATGGTTGAGTGGTGGTGGTGATGGTGTTGATGATAATGATTCAGTGGTGGTGGTGATGGTGTTGATTATGATGGTTGAGTGGTGGTGGTGATGGTGTTGATTATGATGGTTCATTGGTGGTGGTGATGGTGTTGATGATAATGGTTCAGTTGTGGTGGTGATGGTGTTGATTATGATGGTTCACTGGTGGTGGTGATGGTGTTGATGGTGTTGATTATGATGGTTCACTGGTGGTGGTGATGGTGTTGATGATAATGGTTCAGTTGTGGTGGTGATGGTGTTGATTATGATGGTTCACTGGTGGTGGTGATGGTGTTGATGGTGTTGATTATGATGGTTCACTGGTGGTGGTGATGGTGTTGATGATAATGGTTCAGTTGTGGTGGTGATGGTGTTGATTATGATGGTTGAGTGGTGGTGTTGATGATGTTGATTACGATGGTTCACTGGTGGTGGTGATGGTGTTGATGGTGTTGATTATGATGGTTCACTGGTGGTGGTGATGGTGTTGATGATAATGGTTCAGTTGTGGTGGTGATGACGATGTTGAAGCCACGGGCCCTGCTGTCCGAATCGTTGTGCCCGAGTCGATTCCGCCACGTGCTCACACGCGGCTCATTGTGATTGGTGAATGATTATAAGTAGCGCGATTTAGAAGTAGTTCATTAGTCGTTAGCTGTTGGTTAATTGCTCGTTCGCTGTGGGTTAGTCATTACCTGTGCGTGTTGGTTGCTCAGTCGCTGTGGGTCACGTGATTGTTCATTACTGGCGGCTCATTGCACCGTGAATGTGGGTTGGTGATTGCCCAGTCGCCGTGTTAGTTCTAGATTAGCTGCGCGTTGTTGTTAACTGCTCATTAGCTATGGGGCAATTGGCTCTGGGTGAATTGCTCATTAGCTGTGGGTTAATTCTTCATTAGCTGCGAGTTCATTGCTCCATGATCTATGGGTTGTCAATGGCTCAACAGATCTGGGTTAATTGCTCATTAGCTGTTGAACAATTCCTCATCTGTGAGTTAATTGCTCATTAGCGGTGGGTTGCTGTGATTTGACTGTGAAAAATAAAACTGCGAGAGACACCTGATGACTATTTGTTTGGGAGCAAGAGAGAACCCCACCATCATCACAACCCTCACCATCACAATCATCAACACAACCACCATCATCACAACCGTCACCTCAGATTAGCACGGTTGCCTACGTACGGTGCGAAAGAGGTTCTGCATACATCACAATAATCAACAATCACCATAACCATTATCACAACGATCATCACAATAACCACAGACATCGTCTTCGTCATCCCCACAAATACGATCATCAGCAGCACGATCGCCACCATCGGCCAGGCGCGGCGGGTGGCTGAGCTGCCTGGGGCCCGGCACTGGGGCGCGGCGGGGGTTGGTGGGTCACACGCGCACACAGCCGTGCAGCAAGCAGGCCGACTGCTGCCTGTGCAGCAAGCAGGCCGACTGCTGCCTGTGCAGCAAGCAGGATGACTGCTGCCTGTGCAGCAAGCAGGCCGATTGCTGCCTGTGCAGCAAGCAGGCCGATTGCTGCACAGGCAGCAAGCAGGCCGATTGCTGCCTGTGCAGCAAGCAGGCCGATTGCTGCCTGTGCAGCAAGCAGGCCGATTGCTGCCTGTGCAGCAAGCAGGCCGATTGCTGCCTGTGCAGCAAGCAGGCCGATTGCTGCCTGTGCAGCAAGCAGGCCGATTGCTGCACAGGCAGCAAGCAGGCCGATTGCTGCCTGTGCAGCAAGCAGGCCGATTGCTGCCTGTGCAGCAAGCAGGCCGATTGCTGCCTGTGCAGCAAGCAGGCCGATTGCTGCCTGTGCAGCAAGCAGGCCGATTGCTGCCTGTGCAGCAAGCAGGCCGATTGCTGCCTGTGCAGCAAGCAGGATGACTGCTGCCTGTGCAGCAAGCAGGCCGATTGCTGCCTGTGCAGCAAGCAGGCCGATTGCTGCCTGTGCAGCAAGCAGGCCGACTGCTGCCTGTGCAGCAAGCAGGCCGATTGCTGCCTGTGCAGCAAGCAGGCCGATTGCTGCCTGTGCAGCAAGCAGGCCGATTGCCATCAGCAGGGGGGGGGGGCGTGTCCCCCCTCGTGCGCCTGGGTTTATCTCCGAGTACTGCAGTTTACTCGTGAGAATGGAGTTGGCCAAAAGTGCCAATATCGGAGCACAGAGCTTGGGGAAATTGTTTGAGATCGAGCGTTGCTCCCTCGCATCAATTATAATCAGACGCGTGGAGTTCAGGCGTTACGCCGGCACACACAGATCGCGCGGCCTCATCACGGAGACATTTAAATAATAACAACACGTAGTAGTACGATCAAACGTACCCTTAACATAAACAATACACATGTATTTGTTGACACATCCCATGAGCCGCACGGCCGTCTGGGAATGCATTGATTCAGTCCGAGCGAGACGAGAGCGGTGTCGACATGCAGTGAGTGTCTCTACGGGCCGAAACCTCGCTACCAAACCAATGCTGCGGAAACGATCCACTCCCCACAAGGCCGTGCGGCTGATGGGCTGTGTAGACAATACGTGCATTGCGTGTGGAGAGACACACACTCCGATACGGAGACGTCTTGTGTGGCCGTCTGCTCTGTTCTCATCATTGACTGGGCGTCCTGCCAAGGTGTCCCCACCCGGACCCCGCCCCATGACCACCTGTACCCCGCCCCCCTGATCACCCGTACCCCTCCCCCCAATCACCCGTACCCCGCCCCCCTGATCACCTGTACCCCTCCCCCCAATCACCCGTACCCCTCCCCCCCGATCACCTGTACCCCTCCCCCCAATCACCCGTACCCCTCCCCCCAATCACCCGTACCCCTCCCCCCCGATCACCTGTACCCCTCCCCCCAATCACCCGTACCCCGCCCCCCTGATCACCTGTACCCCTCCCCCCAATCACCCGTACCCCGCCCCCCGATCACCTGTACCCCTCCCCCCAATCACCCGTACCCCTCCCCCCAATCACCCGTACCCCTCCCCCCCGATCACCTGTACCCCTCCCCCCAATCACCCGTACCCCGCCCCCCTGATCTTCTGTACCCCTCCCCCCAATCACCCGTACCCCGCCCCCCTGACCACCTGTACCCCTCCCCCAGCCGGTACACCTGAAGGCGGAAGCCCCGTCTCGAGTAAAGGACGACTGGAGCAGCGGCTACCAGGTGAGTGTGTCAGCTGTGTGTGTGTCAGCTGTGTGAGTGTCAGCTGTGTGTCAGCTGTGTGTGTGTGTCAGCTGTGTGTGTGTGTCAGCTGTGTGTGTGTGTCAGCTGTGTGTGTGTGTCAGCTGTGTGTGTGTCAGCTGTGTGTGTGTCAGCTGTGTGTGTGTCAGCTGTGTGTGTGTCAGCTGTGTGTCAGCTGTGTGTGTGTGTCAGCTGTGTGTGTGTCAGCTGTGTGTGTGTCAGCTGTGTGTGTGTCAGCTATGTGTGTGTCAGCTATGTGTGTGTCAGCTGTGTGTGTGTGTGTGTCAGCTGTGTGAGTGTCAGCTGTGTGAGTGTCAGCTGTGTGAGTGTCAGCTGTGTGAGTGTCAGTCAGCTGTGTGAGTGTCAGTCAGCTGTGTGTGTCAGTGTGTCAGCTGTGTGTGTGATGGTGTGTGATAATGTGATGGTGTTGGTGTGTGTGTGATGGTGTGTGATAATGTGATGGTGTGTGTGATGGTGTGTGATGGTGTGTGTGATGGTGTGTGATAATGTGTGATAATGTGATGGTGTTGGTGTGTGTGTGATGGTGTGTGATAATGTGATGGTGTGTGATAATGTGATGGTGTGTGATGGTGTTGGTGTGATGGTGTTGGTTGAGGCAGTCGCCCTCCAGCAACAACGGAGGGCGGAGGAGCGACGCTCACAACGAGCGGAGCGCCGGGTGGCTAAAGCACAGTAAGTTGGTACAGTAGGGGGCACAGGTGGTGCATCAGCCACTCATCTCGGCCATCTCAGTCAGTCGACCCGTGACACCGGAGTCTGCCCCGTGACCTCCTGCCAGCGGGCGTTCGACACTTCACGTGGCCTCAAGGTGCACATGGCCTGGCACAAGCGTCGTGTTGACGTCACCGCCACTTAGTGGCGAATGGCGGTTGTTGTTGTGTGTTGGTGTGTGATAATTTGATGGTGTGTGATGGTGTTGGGGCATCTTCCAGACCGATTCGGCCTCAAAAGAGTGCCTGGTGCCTTGCGTAAAAACATCGCCACTGGGGAGACACAGGCGGCCAGGCGTGGTGCTGTCTACCAACCCCCTCGTGTGCCGTGCCGGCCTTCAAAGGTGTTTTTTAACAGCACTTGCTCCAACAGTCTGTTAAGGCTACACGGGGGATCTTTATCTTTTGTGATGGTGTGATGGTGTGATGGTGTGATGGTGATGGTGTGATGATGGTGTGATGTTTTGTGTGATGGTGATGGTGTGATGATGGTGTGATGTGTGATGGTGTGATGATGGTGTGATGGTGTGATGATGGTGTGATGGTGATATGATGGTGTCATGATGGTGTCATGATGGTGTCATGATGGTGTCATGATGGTGTCATGATGGTGTCGGTGATGGTGTCGGTGATGGTGTCGGTGATGGTGTCGGTGATGGTGTCGGTGATGGTGTGATGGTGATGGTGTGATGGTGTGATGGTGATGGTGTGATGGTGATGGTGTGATGGTGATGGTGTGATGGTGATGGTGTGATGGTGATGGTGTGATGGTGATGGTGTGATGGTGATGGTGTGATGGTGATGGTGTGATGGTGATGGTGTGATGGTGATGGTGTGATGGTGATGGTGATGGTGTGATGGTGATGGTGTGATGGTGATGGTGTGATGGTGATGGTGTGATGGTGATGGTGTGATGGTGATGGTGTGATGGTGATGGTGTGATGGTGATGGTGTGATGGTGATGGTGTGATGGTGATGGTGTGATGGTGATGGTGTGATGGTGATGGTGTGATGGTGATGGTGTGATGGTGATGGTGTGATGGTGATGGTGTGATGGTGATGGTGTGATGGTGATGGTGTGATGGTGATGGTGTGATGGTGATGGTGTGATGGTGATGGTGTGATGGTGATGGTGATGGTGTGATGGTGATGGTGTGATGGTGATGGTGTGATGGTGATGGTGTGATGGTGATGGTGTGATGGTGATGGTGTGATGGTGATGGTGTGATGGTGATGGTGTGATGGTGATGGTGTGATGGTGATGGTGTGATGGTGATGGTGTGATGGTGATGGTGTGATGGTGTCATGATGGTGTCATGATGGTGTCATGATGGTGTCATGATGGTGTCATGATGGTGTCATGATGGGGTGATGATGGGGTGATGGTGATGGGGTGATGGTGATGGGGTGATGGTGATGGGGTGATGGTGTGATGGTGTGATGATGGTGTGATGATGGTGGTGTGATGGTGATGGTGTGGTGTGATGGTGTGATGGCGTGATGGTGATGTGAGTGATGGTGTGAGTGATGGTGATGGTGTGGTGGTGTGAGTGATGGTGATGGTGTGATAGTGTGATGGTGTGTGTGATGGACCTGATGACATCGTTCACCATAACTCACCATCACTCACCTTCACTCACCTTCACTCACCATCACTCACCATCGCTCACTGTCACCTGCCACCACTCACACATTGGAACAAATACGTACCATTACACACCACCACAAAGACAAAGATCCCCCGTGTAGCCTTATAACAAACTATTGAGGCAAGTGCTGTTAGCGAGAACGAGAAGCACCTGTGAAGGGCTGGCACGGCATACCGGGGTGGGGGGGGGCAGCACCACGCCATTCAAAAACAAGCCCTGACCCGTGGCCGAGTGGCCGTGACTGCTGACCGAGCGTCGTGAATTCTGACTTCTGACCGAGTGGCCGTGTTCGCGTGGTGCGAGCAGAGGCGATGGCGATGCCCGAGGCCCCCGGAGAGAAGCTGCGGTCCCCGGCGAGGGGCTCCCCGGCGAGGGGCTCCGCCGTGGCGGCGGCGTCGTCGCCGTCGTGGCCCCCCGCGGAGGCCGTGGAGTGCCGCGTGTGCGGGGACCGCGCCTCGGGCTTCCACTACGGCCTCCACGCGTGCGAGGGATGCAAGGTACAGAGGGGCGAGAATCGGCACGTGGCCTGCGAGACGACGGGAGTGGGTGGGTGGGCACTGATCGCTGTTGCTGCTGCTGCCACTGCTGCCACTGCCGCTGATGTTACTACTGCTGCTGCTGCCACTGCTGCCGCTGCTGTTACTGCTGCTGCTGCCGCTGCTGCCACTGCTGACACTGCCGCCGCTGTTGCTGCTGCTGCCACTGCTGCCACTGCCGCTGCTGTTACTGCTGCTGCTGCTGCCACTGCTGCTGCTGCCACTGCTGCCACCGCTGCTGCCGCTGCCGCGTGGTGATGGCAGCCGCGTCGTTGGTGCCGTTTTCCCGAAGCGTTGCCCTATTCGCCAGGGCTTCTTCCGCCGCACGCTGCGCCTGGCGCTGGTGTACCCGCGGTGCACGCGCGCCTGCACCGTGCACAAGAACAGCCGCAACAACTGCCAGCACTGCCGCTACCAGAAGTGCCTGCGGCTCGGCATGTCACGCGACGGTGGGTGGCACGCACTCACTCGTGTCTGTGTGTGGTGTGTGTTGTAGTGTGTGTGTGTGTTCGTGTGTGTGTAGTGTGTGTTCGTGTGGGGATAATCCTGCTGAGGCTGCGGTGCCTCAAATATTGGAAGAGGTCATCCCCTGTGAGTGGCTGGCTGAGGTGCCATCTGTTGAGGAAGTACTGAAGGCGATCCGGAGTCTGAGACCAGAAAAGGCACTGGGCAGAGATGATCTCCCAAGCGAAATGCTGAGGGAGGGTGGCGTTTGTGCACAGACTGCCCTATATGACATCATGACAACAGTTTGGACCGCTGGACGGGTTCCGCAGGATTGGAAGGATGCCCTGGTGGTCCCCCTCTTTAAGAAGGGGGACCGCACAGGCCGTAACAACTACAGGGGCATCTCACTCCTCAGTGTGCCAGGAAAGGTCCTGGCAAGGATTATTCAACATCGCCTTGCTAGGCACGCTGAGCAGAGGCTTGCGGAGCCCCAATGCGGTTTCAGGAAAGGGCGGTCCTGCACAGATGCCATATTTTCTGTCCGTCTGCTACAGCAGAGGTGTAGGGAATTTCAACAAGACCTACAGATCTGCTTTATTGACCTGGTCAAGGCCTATGATACCATCAATAGGCCTGGGCTCTGGGTTGTTCTTCGTGCTTTCGGAGTCCCTGACCCTCTGCTCACGATCATTAAGGACCTTCATGATGGTGAGCGGTCCCAGGTTAAACTACGTGGCCGGGAGTCGGAGCCTTTCCCTGTACACCTTGGGGTGCGACAAGGATGTCCTCTTGCTCCCACATTATTTAACATCTATTTAAACCACTAATTCGTGAAGCCTTCAATAGCTGTACCGGGGGAATTTCCATTTGTTACAGATATAATGGGAGGCTGATCGATGCCCGGGTGCATCAAGGGATGGCTCCCTATTGGTCAACCACGTTATGTATGCCGATGATTTGGTAATAGCTGCTCATTCAGAGGAGGAGTTGGAGACGCTGCTGCTAAGACTGGAGCGTGCCATTAAGAGGTGGGGCCTTACCATCAGCCCCACCAAAACTAAGCACCTGCCTGGGTATTTTGTACCATCGGACACTCCACCCCCACAACTCCCAATCAATGATGGGACAGTAGTGGAGAGAGTGGAGAGTTTCCCATACCTGGGAAGTGTGCTTATGACCGGCTCTAGTTTAACAGCAGAGGTCTCACTCCGAATCAGTCGAGCGGCAATATCTTTTCATCGGTTGCATAACGCTGTGTGGAAGCTACCTGGTCTGTAGCTCCATACGAAGCTTCAGGTCGCTATGCTTGTGAAACGTGGACCCCCCTAATGGAGCATCTTCGCCGGTTAGAAACATTTAGGCTGGCCTGCCTACGATCCATCCTGGGTTTAACCAGGCTGGATTGTGTGAGGTGCTCACAAATCCTTGAAAGATCTGGGCAAAGTCCCATCGGTGAGCTCCTCCGGCAGGCAAGGCTGCGTTGGCTGGGTCATGTAGCCCGCATGCCCAGCCACTGCATGCCTAAACAGCTTTTGTTCGGCCGGATCGAGGGGGCAAAATGGGCGCGGCACGGGCTAGAGATGAGATGGAGTGATGTGGTACAGGAGGACGTGGAGCTGAGTGGACTTGCCGATGACTGGTACCAGCGTTGTCAAGATCGGCCTCTGTGGAGGAGGCTCGTGAAGGACGCTACTGGGCAGTTGGAGGCAGTCGCCCTCCAACAACAATTGAGGGCGGAAGAGCGACGCTCACAACAACGAGTGGAGCGCCGGGTGGCTGAAGCACAGCAAGTTGGCACAGTAGGGGGCACAGGTGGTGCATCAGCCAGTCATCTCGGTCATCTCAGTCAATCGACCCGTGGCACCTGGGTCTGCCTCGTGACCTCCTGCCAGCGGGCGTTCGACACTTCACGTGGCCTCAAGGTGCACATGGCCTGGCACAAGCGTCGTGGTTACGTCACCGCCACTTAGTGGCGAATGGCGGTTGTTGTTGTGTAGTGTGTGTGTAGCGTGTGTTCGTGTGTGCGTGCGTGCGTGTGTGGGGAGCGGTGGTGTAGTGGTTAGCATGCCGCGTTATGAACTCGCCGACCCGAGTTCGATTCCCCGCTCACGGCCAACACTGGTGACTGTTATTTGAATCGGTCCCGGACCTCCCCTAGGTCGACTCAGACTCAAATAAGAACCTGGTGTTCGGTGTGTAAACATCACCAATGGGGAGACGGGCGTGGTGCTGGCCACCCACCCCCTCGTGTGCCGCGCCGGCCTTTATAGGTGCTCGCTAACAGCACTTGCCCCCACAGTCTGTTAAAGTGTGCACGTGGCCGCGTGTCCGCAGGGCCGCGTTGCGTCCGCGTGTGTGCGCGTGCCACTGCGAGTTCCAGATTATCCGGACCGTGAGGAATGTCGCCGCTGCCCGCACGTGCCGGCTGACATTAGAACCTCCCCCTCGCAAGCTCCACTCTGTGGCGAGCGTAGACACGCGGTTCGATTCCGGTGGGCCGCCCTGGTTATTCCTGCTGGGGTATCAACCGGTAAATACCGTGACGCGCAATCCACCTTGCTCACAGTGGACGTCAAAGCTCCCGGTGACGCCATCTGAAGCGAGTAGTGAGCCCGGCTGCGTCGGTGAGCACCGGGTTTGGCAGAATCACTCGATTGAGGTTCCACACACAGCAGCGCACCCCCCTTCCTCACCACGAGAACCCGGCCAGGACCCTCCTGGAACAGAGTCACGAGACTTGGTGAGGCTTTCCTGCGTAAACAGGCGTGATGTATTAACAATAATAACATGACGGGGTGGCGCCGCTGTCGGGCGCTGCGGTGGAGTGGCCGTGGTTGGTGATGCCCGGGGCTAACGCCGTGTGCCCCCACAGCGATTCGGTTTGGCCGCATGCCGCCCAGCGAGCGAGACCGCATCCTGGCCGAGACGGCGCCGGAGGCGAGCGGCGGCTCTGGCGGCGGCAGCGGCGTCGAGAGCGGCGGCGGCTCTGACGGCGGCGAGCAGAGCTCCCCGTTGCCGGCCGAGGACGGGGAGGAGGCACTGGCGGCGCTGGCGGCCCACGTGCAGGCCGCCTACCGCCGCACGTTCCCGCTCACCAAGGCCAAGGTGGAGGACATCCTCCGGGACCTGGAGTCGGTGAGAGGCGGGGAGACGCGGGGAGACGCGTGGAGACGCGGGGAGAGACGCGGGGAGACACGGGGGGAGACACACGGAGAGACGCGGGGAGAGACGCGGGGAGACACGGGGGGAGACACGGGGAGAGACACGGAGAGACGCGGGGAGAGACGCGGGGAGAGGAATGGTGGCGGGCGCCATGCTCGGCGCGCGATGAGGGGCGTTTGCCCAGCCACGCGCGCGGTCGCTCGTTCGTCGATGGGAGTTGGCTGCACGTCCCAGCATATAGGACTGCAGAGCTTGGGAAATTTGTTCGGTCGATTGCGGACAGCCGTCGCGTGCGTGCCAGGGGGGGGGGGGGTGGGGGGGGGCGAGGGAGGGCTGACGCGGAGTCGAACCCCGCCCGGGATGCGAACTCCGCAGCGTTGCGAGCCGCTCGCTTGAGCGCCTGCTCCCCGAGTCGGTGTCTTGATTTTGTCGTCGTGGCCTCGTGCAGCGATTCGTGGCCAGTGCCGTCGCCCCCCCCCCACTTGGAGTGCCGGGGAGGGGATGTTGCATATGCTGCTGCCGCTGTTGTATTTGTCGCAATTGTCGGGAAGGAAGAAACCTCGCAACTCCCTCGCACGCTCAGTTGGGCACAGCGAGAACTCGCGCAGTGTGACAACTTCTAGTCACGGAATGGGGCAGCGCCACTTCACTGCTTTGTTCTCGATAAGATCGGTCGAGTTCTCTCGCAGCTTACTGCGCATTACCACAACACCCAGCCACCCCCCACCCTCCCCACCCTCCCCACCCAAACCCAGCCACCCAGACCCAGCCCCCCCCACCCTCCCCACCCAAACCCCCCCACCCAGACCCAGCCCCCCCCTAGACCCAGCCACCCAGACCCAGCCCCCCCCCCACCCAGACCCCACCCAGACCCAGCCCCCCCCCCCCCACTCAGACCTAGACCCCCCCCCCCACCCAGACCCAGCCCCCCACCCAGACCCAGCTCCCCCCCAGACCCAGACCCCCCCCCCCCCAGACCCCCCCCCCCACCCAGACCCAGACCCCCCCCACCCAGACCCAGACCCCCCCCACCCAGACCCAGACCCCCCCCACCCAGACCCAGCCCCCCCCAGACCCAGCAGTGTCAGCTGGGTATGCAGTTCAGGACAGGGCCGGCAGGACCCGTTCTGCGTGGTCGTGGCTCGGCACGCTCACAATGTGGTCCAACAGGAGCAGCGGGAGTGGTGTGTGTAGTGTTCACGTGTGTGTGGTGTGTATGTGTAGTGTATGTGTAGTGTGTGTGGTGTGTGTGTGGAGTGTGTGTGTAGTGTCTGTGTGTGTGTGTGGTGTGTATGTGTAGTGTATGTGTAGTGTGTATGTGTGCGTGGAGTGTGTGTGTGGAGTGTGTGTGTAGTGTCTGTGTGTGTGTGGTGTGTATGTGTAGTGTGTATGTGTGTGTGGTGTGTGTGTGGAGTGTGTGTGTAGTGTCTATGTGTGCGTGGTGTGTATGTGTAGTGTATGTGTAGTGTGTATGTGTGCGTGGAGTGTGTGTGTGGTGTGTGTGTGGAGTGTATGTGTAGTGTGTATGTGTAGTGTGTATGTGTGTGTGGTGTGTGTGTGTGGAGTGTGTGTGTAGTGTCTATGTGTGCGTGGTGTGTATGTGTAGTGTATGTGTAGTGTGTATGTGTGCGTGGAGTGTGTGTGTGGTGTGTGTGTGGAGTGTGTGTGTAGTGTCTGTGTGTGTGTGTGGTGTGTATGTGTAGTGTATGTGTAGTGTGTATGTGTGCGTGGAGTGTGTGTGTGGAGTGTGTGTGGAGTGTGTGTGTAGTGTCTGTGTGTGTGTGTGGTGTGTATGTGTAGTGTATGTGTAGTGTGTATGTGTGCGTGGAGTGTGTGTGTGGAGTGTGTGTGGAGTGTGTGTGTAGTGTCTGTGTGTGTGTGGTGTGTATGTGTAGTGTATGTGTAGTGTGTATGTGTGCGTGGAGTGTGTGTGTGGTGTGTGTGTGGAGTGTGTGTGTAGTGTCTGTGTGTGTGTGTGGTGTGTATGTGTAGTGTATGTGTGGTGTGTATGTGTGCGTGGAGTGTGTGTGTGGAGTGTGTGTGGAGTGTGTGTGTAGTGTCTGTGTGTGTGTGTGGTGTGTATGTGTAGTGTATGTGTAGTGTGTATGTGTGCGTGGAGTGTGTGTGTGGAGTGTGTGTGTGTGTGGAGTGTGGTGTGTATTGTCTGTGTGTGGAGTGTGTGTGTGTATTGTCTGTGTGTGGGGTGTGTGTATTGTCTGTGTGTGGGGTGTGTGTAGTGTGTGTGTGGTGTGTGTAGTGTGTGTGTGTGGTGTGTGTAGTGTGTGTGTGGTGTGTGTAGTGTGTGTGTAGTGTCTGTGTGTGGTGTGTGTAGTGTGTGTGTAGTGTGTGTGTGGTGTGTGTGTGGTGTGTGTGTAGTGTCTGTGTGGTGTGTGTGTGTGTGTGGTGTGTGTGTAGTGTCTGTGTGTGGTGTGTGTGTAGTGTCTGTGTGTGGTGTGTGTGTAGTGTCTGTGTGGTGTGTGGTGTGTGTGTGTGGTGTGTGGTGTGTGTAGTGTGTCTGGGTGTGTCTATTTACCATAATGTAGAAGCATCAATTCGACTTACCTTTTGTCTCAAGTGCTGAAGAAATAATATAGACACCAAATGCACTTTGTTGCTGCGTATAATTATTTATTATATTCACTTTCAATAAAAGAAACGTCAAACTTAAAGCGAATTTGCGAAAAAAAATATTTCCGCTCGACCTGCGTGAGTGTAAAAATCCACCCGCTCATGAATATTAATGAGGGGGGGGGGCATGTGGAGTGACGTCACGCGCGTTACACACAAACATACATTCTTGGCTCATTGTAGTAGTAACGAGCCTTTTGCCCGACCAAGGCCGGGTGTAGATTGCAGTAAATTTCAAATATGCAATAGAAAAATTGTTCAGCTCATGATTATTAATGATGGGGGGTTGCTCCATGTGGAGTGACGTCACCCGCTAATGGTTATTGTGAAGGGGTGCGGGATGTGGAGTGACGTCACCCCCTCATGGTTATTGGGGAGGGGTGCGGCATGTGGAGTGCGCGACCTTCTTGTGCGTTAGTGTTAAAATCCACACCACTCATGAATATTAATGAAGGGGGGGGTGGGCCTCGTGTGGAGTGACGTCACGCGGGGGGGTGGGCTTCGTGTGGAGTGACGTCACGCGGGGGGGGTGGGCCTTGTGTGGAGTGACGTCACGCGCGTGACGGACAGACATCTCTGGGTGACGGCGGCAGGCAGGCAGGGGGTGTGTGCATGTCGGGCACCGCGCCTGCCGCTCACTGTCGCTGTGCACGGGGCTGGTGGCGCGTGCGAACCAGGTGCACATCGTTCGGGACATGCGCTCCCTCGAGGAGTTCGGCAGAAGCATCGGGCTGACTCAGCTGGTGGCGCCGAGCGAGCGCGACCCCTCCATGGAGGCGATGCTCCGGGAACAGCTGCAGGCGGCGCCCGGACAGGAGCCGGGCGCTGCGGCGGCGGCGGCGGTGCCAGGCGCGGTGCAGCTGGTCCACTTCTTCAACCGGTTCCAGTACCGCATCGCCGACGTGGTGCGCCAGGTCACCGAGTTCGCCAAAGCCATCCCGGGGTTCGGCGCCATCGACATCAACGACCAGGTGAGGGACCGGGGTGGGGGGCAGTGCCCGATTCAGCGAGTGCGCGGGGCCTGTCGCATAACAGGGGGCCCTAAATATATAAATAAAACACTTAAATATGTAATGCGGGCGTAAGCGACCTTCCGGATGTGACGTCACGGGGAGGCGGAGCCAGGTGACGTGGGTGAAAAGGTTGGGGTCCTTAAGTGGGTAAACAGGAAGGAGAAGGCAGTCGGGGTGTGAATGGAAAAGAGTGGGGCCGCGCGGGCGAACGTGAGGAGGGGGCACCGTTGGCCAGCGGGAGCCAACCCCGGAGAATAGCAGGGAGCTAAAGGGTGGTGAGAAGCTGCGGAGAGTACAGCCAGGAAGGCTGTGTGTTAGAGGCAGCGGTGTGGCTGCAGAGAGTCGCAGGAGCAGGAAGGCTGTGTGTCGGAGGCAGCGGTGTGGCTGCAGAGAGTCGCAGGAGCGACGAAGAGAGAGAGAGAGAGACAGCACGAGGCTGTCAGCGCTGCGGAGTAAGCAAGAGGGAGAAGAGCAGCAGCGATTACAGCCAGGGGGGGCTGAGAGTGAGTAACAGCAGCGGAGCTGCTGTGGGGGCTACAGGAGCGACAGAGGCCAACAGAGGGGCTGCTGGTGGAGAAGAGAGAGACATCGGAGTCAGCACGGTGGGGACTGAGCAAAGAGGAGACAGCCGTGTGGGTAATACAGTACGGACCAAATAAAGGACACTGAGCCAGAGATCGTGGTCAAGTCTTTTATTACAAATATTAAAACACATACTTTTTAACTTGCATAGTTAAGTAATTGTATTCTTACATTCGCTATACAGCAAGATAATACGACAAATCGATAACCTTAAACATCCAGTCGTTCATAAAAGTTGAAGGCAGTATAGTACTATAGGAATCGAACAAGTGCAGAATCACTGAACCGCCTGGCCGCCTTTGGGGCCGTCCATAAATGACGTCACGCACCTGGGGGGGGTCAGACATTTGTGACGATGTGTGACGGGGGGGGGGGGGGGTTGAGAAATGTGACGTCACATCAAAATGCGCAACTTCAAATTAATATAGACAACACGTTCTACTTAATTAAATAGACTTTTTAAATCCTTTATATTAATTTCACTTGCTTGCTTGCTTGTGCGCTTACGACCGTGCAAATCTTTCGGTCGTTTTTTAACCCACTTCCCGTGATCCAATCGAGCTGACATTTTGCACACAGACTCGTTGTGCGTGACAATTTATTTTCGTGAAAAAATTTTTCCTAAATTTTCCACTTTTTAGGGGAAATTTTTTTCATATTTAATTTAAAATACCAATGTGATAAAAATGAAACTCTTGCTCAAGAAAAACAGAAATGAATAATAAAATGAAACCGATACCACGCATATAAAGGATTTATAGTGAAAAACTTTGTTTTTACGGGTTAATTTTTTAATAAATGTTTTCTCCTACAACATCAGTGCAGCGCCACATTAAATACGCACTACAACGGCAATAGTTTAAAGCGATTTTAAGCATGTTTTATATTTTTTTTGGGGGGGGGGGGGGTGGCAGAGCTTTGTGACGTCACATTTGAGGAGGGGGTCTGACTTTTTGTGACGCCGTGTGACGATGGGGGTGGGGGGGGCTCAAATCGTCCAAAATCGCATGACGTCATTTATGGACGGCCCCTTTGTCTTCTTCGTGACGATGTTTACACATCGCACCAGGTACTCATTTGAGGCTGAGTCGACCTAGGAGAGGCCCAGGACCTGTTCAGATAACCGTCACTGGTGATGTTGGCCATGAGCGGGAATCGAACTCGGGTCACCAGGTTCGTAGCGCAGCGTAGCGCTAACCACTACACCCACCGCTCCCCTGTACTCTCGGACACATTCTCACCTACACGCAGCCGTATGACACACTCCGACTCTACCCCCTTGCCCGTGGGGGGGTGCCGTGGGCACAAAGTTGCGTGCAATGCCACACCCGGACACGACGCACCGTGCCAGGCTAGGTGCCCTTTGAGGCCACGTGAAGTGTCAAGTCAGCTCGGTGACAGGAAGTTGCCATGGCTTCTCGGCCGTCTTGTTGACCAGTGTGGTTCCCGGTTGGTTGTGCCTTCTTGTGGTGGTTGCTGTAATTGGTTGTTTATCCTTTCATCTGGCAACAAAACTGACACCTTTTTTTACAAGGAGTCATGTTTGTGTAATGTAGTAACTCGGCGGGAGACGACTTCACGGGTAACACACTCTTTATTTTATCAAACTTGGTTACAGGTGGCTAACACCTACTTTATATCTCGGGTGACAAACACCCACTTAGCTGCTTGGCGACTAACGCCCACTGAGCTACTCGGATGACCAACATCCACTTAGTACTCGGGTGACAAACACCCACTTAGCTACTTGGCGACTAACGCCCACTGAGCTACTCGGATGACCAACATCCACTTAGCTACTCGGCGACTAACGCCACTGGGCTACTCGGATGACCAACATCCACTTAGTACTCGGGTGACAACCACCCACTTAGCTACTTGGCGACTAACGCCCACTGAGCTACTCGGATGACCAACATCCACTTAGCTACTCGGCGACTAACGCCACTGAGCTACTCGGATGACCAACATCCACTTAGCTACTCGGCGACTAACGCCACTGAGCTACTCGGATGACCAACATCCACTTAGCTACTCGGCGACTAACGCCACTGAGCTACTCGGATGACCAACATCCACTTAGCTACTCGGCGACTAAGTCTTCAGCTCCGTCTTCGGGTCTTCAACTGGGTAACTCTCCCCGAGTGCTCTCGCGCGTCCCCCTTTATACCCCACCTGCGGACGTCGCTGCGAGCACCCACTTATTCGACCAATCGCCGGGCGCTGGCTACGATCCTCTTTTCCCACATCTCATCGTGCCTCACCACTCACTCCGCGCCGCCCCGTCATCTGTCACTCCCGGCGCGCGCGTCCACACCACGCCCACAACGCGTGCCCAACCCCGCACCCCGCGCCGCCCCGTGATCCATCACTGTCACAGTCGGCGCACGTCAATACCACCACTACATCACCCCCTACCACATAGCTCGCAGCCGCCCCGGCTGCTATAAAAATATACAAACCCCCCCTGTGTGCCCCGTAACACAACACAACAACAAGAACAACAACTAAGCTAACAACACAACACGACGCGAACACTACCATCCGCAACCCTCAACCAATGCCACCGCGACAACAGAACAATATATACAAACCGGCGAGTGACAATAGCAATGTGTATGCAAAAAAACAAATGGAAATTTTTTTTTCTTTCGACTCGTGCAGTGTCCCCTTTTCTTCCGAGCGTCCCTACAACGGGACATAACCCCGGCAGAGGGGAACACCGGGCGAGCTCGGTGTAGAGCAAAAAAACCGTCTTCATGAAAATTGTTGAGACCTAGCCCGAGTCCGCCTTGCCGGTCCGTCGTACGGCACCAGACGCGGTTGAACGTCCGGTGGTGCCGGCGGTTCAGGAAGACATCGGCCAGGCATCGAGGACTCGTGCGTGCCCCGGGGTTCAGGCTCTCGACGGTCAGCAGCCGTCAAGCCCGAGGCACCGGGTTTTGTTGGGATGACTTGTGGCCCTGGTCGTCGTCCCGACGTGGTCCTGCGGCGCGCTGACGCGGGGCCCGGCACCCGGCTGCGACGTGACCCCGAAGGCCGCAGTTGTAGCAGACGACGGACGTCGTAGGTTTCGGTTGCTCCAGCTTGCGGGGCGAACGTGTGGGCGAACGACCTCCCGTTCTCCACTCCCCCGGACGCGATGCAGCGAAGGCCTGCTCCTGCACCGCAGCTGGCTGAGGTTCGGCGATCGTGGCGGCCAGTGCCGCGTTCCCCGGCCATTTGCAGACGACCCCCGGCTTGCGTTTGAGGACCTCGTACGCGTGAATGCTCGTGGCGATCGCCAGGGAGCAGATCTCCATCTCGTCTGCCACGTTGATGGGGACCCCCAACTCGTGGGCCAACACCAGCAGCTGCTCCGTCACCATGGCGTCCTTCCCCTCCTTATCCATGCGGGGAAAAGCTGCGTCCGCCAAGGCGAGTAGTGCCGTGCGGTAGGCTAGCGTCGTTTCCCCAGCCACCTTCCGCCGATCGTAGAACTGGTGGCGACACGTGGAGGGCGGCCCGAACACCTTCGCCATCAGGTGTAGTGCGGCCTGGAGCGTAGAGCGGGACAACCTTGCAGCAGATGTGAAGGCTGCAAGCGCGTCGTCGTCAAGCATCGCTGGCAACGCACGCAGGGCAGTGGTGTCGGACCACCCCGACATCTCCTGATGAGCGAGGAACCTTCGTTGGAAGGCTCCCCAGTCGCCCCCATCCGCCTTGAACGCCGACAGCGCGGGCAATCTTTGCTGGAGGACCCGATCGTCGTCGACGTCGGAGAGATTTTCCCGCGCTCCGCTGGAGTTGTGTAAAATGTCGGCTCGGTTGTCAGGCGCAAAATGGAGGGCTCCGGCGCGCGCTGATGACGTGGGCTGCGCTGCGCGGAGGTGTCCGGCCACGTGGCGTCCGTCTTTCCCGCCAATCGGTGGCGGCCCCCCAAAAACGGCGGCAACTTCCAGACTTTTGGCGCGAAGCGCCTTTTGGCGGGAATCCTCCAACGTCGCTTCCTCCACGACCCCCGCAGCCGTTTTTCCGCTCGCCGGAACGGAGATGTCGGCCAAGACAGCGGCGGCGGCGAGTAGCAACTCCGCCAACCGGGAGTGCGCGTCCTGGAGGCCGGTGTCGGAGGCAAGCGGAGCGTCGGCCATCACCGCGAAGTGCTGCATCGGCGGCAACTCCTCGTCCTCTACTCCCGAGGTCGGTGTCCCCGGTACGCCGTCGTCATCCCGACCTCGCTCGTGGGTACGGGTAGTCTTCCTTGTGTCCATACTTCTTGAAGACAGGTTTACTTCTGACGCCAGTTGTAATGTAGTAACTCGGCGGGAGACGACTTCACGGGTAACACACTCTTTATTTTATCAAACTTGGTTACAGGTGGCTAACACCTACTTTATATCTCGGGTGACAAACACCCACTTAGCTGCTTGGCGACTAACGCCCACTGAGCTACTCGGATGACCAACATCCACTTAGTACTCGGGTGACAAACACCCACTTAGCTACTTGGCGACTAACGCCCACTGAGCTACTCGGATGACCAACATCCACTTAGCTACTCGGCGACTAACGCCACTGGGCTACTCGGATGACCAACATCCACTTAGTACTCGGGTGACAACCACCCACTTAGCTACTTGGCGACTAACGCCCACTGAGCTACTCGGATGACCAACAACCACTTAGCTACTCGGCGACTAACGCCACTGAGCTACTCGGATGACCAACATCCACTTAGCTACTCGGCGACTAACGCCACTGAGCTACTCGGATGACCAACATCCACTTAGCTACTCGGCGACTAACGCCACTGAGCTACTCGGATGACCAACATCCACTTAGCTACTCGGCGACTAAGTCTTCAGCTCCGTCTTCGGGTCTTCAACTGGGTAACTCTCCCCGAGTGCTCTCGCGCGTCCCCCTTTATACCCCACCTGCGGACGTCGCTGCGAGCACCCACTTATTCGACCAATCGCCGGGCGCTGGCTACGATCCTCTTTTCCCACATCTCATCGTGCCTCACCACTCACTCCGCGCCGCCCCGTCATCTGTCACTCCCGGCGCGCGCGTCCACACCACGCCCACAACGCGTGCCCAACCCCGCACCCCGCGCCGCCCCGTGATCCATCACTGTCACAGTCGGCGCACGTCAATACCACCACTACATCACCCCCTACCACATAGCTCGCAGCCGCCCCGGCTGCTATAAAAATATACAAACCCCCCCTGTGTGCCCCGTAACACAACACAACAACAAGAACAACAACTAAGCTAACAACACAACACGACGCGAACACTACCATCCGCAACCCTCAACCAATGCCACCGCGACAACAGAACAATATATACAAACCGGCGAGTGACAATAGCAATGTGTATGCAAAAAAACAAATGGAAATTTTTTTTTCTTTCGACTCGTGCAGTGTCCCCTTTTCTTCCGAGCGTCCCTACAACGGGACATAACCCCGGCAGAGGGGAACACCGGGCGAGCTCGGTGTAGAGCAAAAAAACCGTCTTCATGAAAATTGTTGAGACCTAGCCCGAGTCCGCCTTGCCGGTCCGTCGTACGGCACCAGACGCGGTTGAACGTCCGGTGGTGCCGGCGGTTCAGGAAGACATCGGCCAGGCATCGAGGACTCGTGCGTGCCCCGGGGTTCAGGCTCTCGACGGTCAGCAGCCGTCAAGCCCGAGGCACCGGGTTTTGTTGGGATGACTTGTGGCCCTGGTCGTCGTCCCGACGTGGTCCTGCGGCGCGCTGACGCGGGGCCCGGCACCCGGCTGCGACGTGACCCCGAAGGCCGCAGTTGTAGCAGACGACGGACGTCGTAGGTTTCGGTTGCTCCAGCTTGCGGGGCGAACGTGTGGGCGAACGACCTCCCGTTCTCCACTCCCCCGGACGCGATGCAGCGAAGGCCTGCTCCTGCACCGCAGCTGGCTGAGGTTCGGCGATCGTGGCGGCCAGTGCCGCGTTCCCCGGCCATTTGCAGACGACCCCCGGCTTGCGTTTGAGGACCTCGTACGCGTGAATGCTCGTGGCGATCGCCAGGGAGCAGATCTCCATCTCGTCTGCCACGTTGATGGGGACCCCCAACTCGTGGGCCAACACCAGCAGCTGCTCCGTCACCATGGCGTCCTTCCCCTCCTTATCCATGCGGGGAAAAGCTGCGTCCGCCAAGGCGAGTAGTGCCGTGCGGTAGGCTAGCGTCGTTTCCCCAGCCACCTTCCGCCGATCGTAGAACTGGTGGCGACACGTGGAGGGCGGCCCGAACACCTTCGCCATCAGGTGTAGTGCGGCCTGGAGCGTAGAGCGGGACGACCTTGCAGCAGATGTGAAGGCTGCAAGCGCGTCGTCGTCAAGCATCGCTGGCAACGCACGCAGGGCAGTGGTGTCGGACCACCCCGACATCTCCTGATGAGCGAGGAACCTTCGTTGGAAGGCTCCCCAGTCGCCCCCATCCGCCTTGAACGCCGACAGCGCGGGCAATCTTTGCTGGAGGACCCGATCGTCGTCGACGTCGGAGAGATTTTCCCGCGCTCCGCTGGAGTTGTGTAAAATGTCGGCTCGGTTGTCAGGCGCAAAATGGAGGGCTCCGGCGCGCGCTGATGACGTGGGCTGCGCTGCGCGGAGGTGTCCGGCCACGTGGCGTCCGTCTTTCCCGCCAATCGGTGGCGGCCCCCCAAAAACGGCGGCAACTTCCAGACTTTTGGCGCGAAGCGCCTTTTGGCGGGAATCCTCCAACGTCGCTTCCTCCACGACCCCCGCAGCCGTTTTTCCGCTCGCCGGAACGGAGATGTCGGCCAAGACAGCGGCGGCGGCGAGTAGCAACTCCGCCAACCGGGAGTGCGCGTCCTGGAGGCCGGTGTCGGAGGCAAGCGGAGCGTCGGCCATCACCGCGAAGTGCTGCATCGGCGGCAACTCCTCGTCCTCTACTCCCGAGGTCGGTGTCCCCGGTACGCCGTCGTCATCCCGACCTCGCTCGTGGGTACGGGTAGTCTTCCTTGTGTCCATACTTCTTGAAGACAGGTTTACTTCTGACGCCAGTTGTAATGTAGTAACTCGGCGGGAGACGACTTCACGGGTAACACACTCTTTATTTTATCAAACTTGGTTACAGGTGGCTAACACCTACTTTATATCTCGGGTGACAAACACCCACTTAGCTGCTTGGCGACTAACGCCCACTGAGCTACTCGGATGACCAACATCCACTTAGTACTCGGGTGACAAACACCCACTTAGCTACTTGGCGACTAACGCCCACTGAGCTACTCGGATGACCAACATCCACTTAGCTACTCGGCGACTAACGCCACTGGGCTACTCGGATGACCAACATCCACTTAGTACTCGGGTGACAACCACCCACTTAGCTACTTGGCGACTAACGCCCACTGAGCTACTCGGATGACCAACATCCACTTAGCTACTCGGCGACTAACGCCACTGAGCTACTCGGATGACCAACATCCACTTAGCTACTCGGCGACTAACGCCACTGAGCTACTCGGATGACCAACATCCACTTAGCTACTCGGCGACTAACGCCACTGAGCTACTCGGATGACCAACATCCACTTAGCTACTCGGCGACTAAGTCTTCAGCTCCGTCTTCGGGTCTTCAACTGGGTAACTCTCCCCGAGTGCTCTCGCGCGTCCCCCTTTATACCCCACCTGCGGACGTCGCTGCGAGCACCCACTTATTCGACCAATCGCCGGGCGCTGGCTACGATCCTCTTTTCCCACATCTCATCGTGCCTCACCACTCACTCCGCGCCGCCCCGTCATCTGTCACTCCCGGCGCGCGCGTCCACACCACGCCCACAACGCGTGCCCAACCCCGCACCCCGCGCCGCCCCGTGATCCATCACTGTCACAGTCGGCGCACGTCAATACCACCACTACATTTGCATAGACCACAATACCTGCGGTCAGAATGCAAACAAAAAACACAACTCTGATAATGTATGCAGTTTTGTTGCCAGATAAAAGGGTAAAAAAACAATTATCATATTTTGCTACTGGCAAAGAAGGTTCCAATGGTGTAAATGCTTACCCCGAGCTCTCATACTCTGATGGTGCATTGTCTTTGAGTTGTGCACCTTTTGGTGTCATCTGGTCCAACACCATGTGAGACGAGGCTCTAAGGAAAGCTGTCTCGAGTGTGGACCAATTAACTTCAAGGACAGTGCATACATTATCAGAGTTGTGTTTTTTGTTTGCATTCTGACCGTAGGTATTGTGGTCAATGCAAACATGACTCCTTGTAAAAAAAGGTGTCAGATTTGTTGCCAAATAAAAGGGTTAAAAAAAACCAATTATCAGATTTTGCTACCGGCAAAGGAGGTTCCAATGGTGTGGTTGCTGTAGTTCGGTGGTTGCCGTCGACGTCGCCGCAGGTGACACTGCTCAAGTACAGCGTGTACGAGGCCATGTTCACCATGATGGCGGGACACGTGCGCGAGGACGGCATGCTGCTGGCGGGCGGCGGCGTCTACATCTCGCGACCCTTCTACGACGCCATGATCAGCAACTTCCACAGCAGCGACTCCAAGTTCGAGTTCTCGCAGCGCTTCAACGCGCTGGGCCTGCTGGACGACGACATCGCCGTCTTCCTCGCCGCCATCGTCCTCTGCGACGGTGGGCGCCGCGACGCCTCTTCGCGTGGAGCGGGGGCCAGTAGCGGTGGAGGTTGTTTTAACTGGTCCTAGTCCCTCCCCTAGGTCAACTCGGCCTTGACCAAGTACCTGGTAGGGTGTGTAAAAATATCAGCACTGGGGAGACAAAGGCGGCCGGGCGTGGTGCTGGCCACCCACCCCCTCGTGTGCCGTGCCGGCCTTCATAGGTGCTACTCGCTAATGGCACTTGCCCAAACAGTCTGTGAAGGCTATACGGGGGGGGGGGGTCATCTTTGTCTGTGGTGCCGTGTGCCAATGTGTCACTGTCAGATGTGTCACTGTGTTGTGTATGTGTGAATGTGTCACTGTGTGAATGTATCACTGTGTCTGTGTCACTGTGTTTTGTGTGGCTGTGTGAATGCGTCACTGTGTGAATGCGTCACTGTGTTGTCTGTGTGAATGTGTCACTGTGTGCCTGTGTGAATGTGTCAGTGTGTGTCACTGTGAATGTGCCACTGTGTCTGTGTCACTGTCTGTGTGAATGCGTCACTGTGTCACTGTGAATGTGTCACTGTCTGTGAATGCGTCACTGTGAATGCGTCACTGTGTCTGTGTGAATGCGTCACTGTGTGAATGTGTCACTGTGTGTCACTGTGAATGTGCCACTGTGTCTGTCACTGTGTCTGTGTGAATGCGTCACTGTGAATGCGTCACTGTGAATGTGTCACTGTCTGTGTGAATGTGTCACTGTGAATGTGTCAGTGTCTGTGTGAATGTGTCACTATGAATGTGTCACTGTCTATGTGAATGCGTCACTGAATGTGTCACTTTGTCTGTGTGAATGCGTCACTGTGAATGTGTCACTGTGTCTGTGTGAATGCGTCACTGTGTCTGTGTGAATGCGTCACTGTGAATGCATCACTGTGTCTGTGTGAATGTGTCACTGAATGCGTCACTGTGTCTGTCACTGTCTGTGTGAATGCGTCACTGTGTGTCACTGTGTCTGTGTCACTGTGTCTGTGTGAATGCGTCACTGTGTCTCTGTCACTGTGTCTGTGTGAATGCGTCACTGTGAATGTGTCACTGTCTGTGTGAATGCGTCACTGTGTCTGTGTGAATGCGTCACTGTGAATGCATCACTGTGTCTGTGTGAATGTGTCACTGAATGCGTCACTGTGTCTGTCACTGTCTGTGTGAATGCGTCACTGTGTGTCACTGTGAATGTGTCACTGTGTCTGTGTCACTGTCTGTGTGAATGCGTCACTGTGAATGTGTCACTGTGTCTGTGTGAATGCGTCACTGTGTGTCACTGTGAATGTGTCACTGTGTCTGTGTCACTGTCTGTGTGAATGCGTCACTGTGAATGTGTCACTGCGTCTGTGTGAATGCGTCACTGTGTCTGTGTCACTGTCTGTGTGAATGCGTCTGTGTGAATGCGTCACTGTGAATGTGTCACTGTGTCTGTGTCACTGTCTGTGTGAATGCGTCACTGTGAATGTGTCACTGTGTCTGTGTCACTGTCTGTGTGAATGCGTCACTGTGAATGTGTCACTGTGTCTGTGTCACTGTCTGTGTGAATGCGTCACTGTGAATGTGTCACTGTGTCTGTGTGAATGCGTCACTGTGTCACTGTGAATGTGTCACTGTGTCTGTGTCACTGTCTGTGAATGCGTCACTGTGAATGTGTCACTGCGTCTGTGTGAATGCGTCACTGTGTCTGTGTCACTGTCTGTGTGAATGCGTCACTGTGAATGTGTCACTGCGTCTGTGTGAATGCGTCACTGTGTCTGTGTCACTGTCTGTGTGAATGCGTCTGTGTGAATGCGTCACTGTGAATGTGTCACTGTGTCTGTGTCACTGTCTGTGTGAATGCGTCACTGTGAATGTGTCACTGTGTCACTGTCTGTGTGAATGCGTCACTGTGAATGTGTCACTGTGTCTGTGTCACTGTCTGTGTGAATGCGTCACTGTG
Source organism: Lampetra fluviatilis (assembly GCF_964198595.1). Taxonomy (NCBI): domain Eukaryota; kingdom Metazoa; phylum Chordata; class Hyperoartia; order Petromyzontiformes; family Petromyzontidae; genus Lampetra; species Lampetra fluviatilis. The sequence goes on from NC_136314.1 coordinate 5,357,812, forward strand.
AATGTGTCACTGCGTCTGTGTGAATGCGTCACTGTGTGCAGACCGTCCGGGCCTGGTGAACGTGGCGGCCGTGGAGAGGCTCCAGATGCGCATGCTGCAGGCGCTGGCGCTGCAGTTGCGCCGAGCGCACCCGCACTGCCCCTTCCTCTTCCCCAAGCTGCTGCAGAAGCTGGCCGACTTGCGCGAGCTCGTCACGGAGCACGTGGACTTCGTGGAGACCTACCGGCGCACGCAGGCGGGCGCCAAGCTGCACCCGCTGCTGCTCGAGATCCTCACCGACATGTACTGAGATAGTCGCCGATATTCAGACTTGTACCGAGATAGTCGCCAACTTGTACCGAGATACTCGCCGATACTCGCCGACTTGAAATGTATTCTTGTTGATGCGCACGGACATTGAAATGTATTGGAATACCCATCGACATGGTACCGAGATGGTCCTCGTGGATACGTCGTGGAGGGCAGGGTGGGGGCGGTAGTGGCACTCGGCACGACGGGGCAAGGTGGTCCTCGGTTCGATTCCCGACTCGGGGGCACTGCTGTTTGTATGATCTCCCCCTGGTCTGCACGGGGGGGGGGGGGGGGGGGTTCTCCGTGTTGTCGGGTTTGCTCTCATAGCTAACAACAAAAACGTGGAACTTGGTATTGGACCAAACATCCCAATGGTGAAAAATTACCTGCCAATTGAGATTGCGCGCTCCTGCAAACACTTGGCAGGACGCTGCTGAAAGAGCGTCGAGACTCGGCAAGGCTCTCCTGAGTAAGCGAGCGTAAGTCAACAAAGTCCGACACGATGGGAACCGAGCGTGCGCAACCGACATGCGTGTGTTAACACACGCGCGCGTGTTAACACACGCGCGTGTGTGCGCAAGCTCGGTGTCGGACTTGGTTGACTTACGCTCCTTACTCAGGAGAGCCTTGCTGAGTCTCGACGCACGTGTGCAGAGCACCGACGGCTCGTGGCCACGACCAGACACAGACACGACACGCGGCCGCCCTGTGCCCCAGCGGCACCTACTGCTGGTGGACAGAGGCCTTTGTCTCTCCGGGTTGCCGGTGGGCACCAGGTCGTAGCCACCTACTGTAGTCGGAGTGGTACTGAATGTGGTGTGCCGGGTGACGCGTGGCAAAAGAGGCGACTGGCAGACGTTCCACCACGACCGCCGCTTGGTCTGTGCCGGCGCGCGAGTTGAGGATTTGACGGCGTTGGCAGTAATCCCTTTGGCTCCGCTCCATGACGTTTTCACATCCTCTCGACATTTCATTCTTTGCGTCTTCCTCTTCCTGATCTGTAGTAGTCGAATTAATAGCACAGCAGCCCTTTGTCAAGTAATCCACTGCTGGATGAAGGCCTCCGATGGAACGAACTTTGCCTACACTGGTCGACGTTGATGCGCCGGCCCGGTGACCGCCACAGGAGCTGCCACGGCCGAGGGTTGAGACGCCGGCAAGCACCCGACCCCACCGCCGCCGATCTCACAAGCCATGGCAAGACACTCCACAGAAGCCCCTTTTATTAAACCAACCCTATACATGGAACTGTTAGGATCACACCACGAATACTATAAACGAAGATTTCACCGCGAACACGGCGGCCGCTTCATGGTAAAACGCAGACGCTTCAGAAACACAGCAGCAGCGACGCCAATAAAAGGATAACCACCACCACCACAACTCGCATGCAGACACCATGCCGCTATGTACAAAGTTTACACAGACCACCTTCCAGTTCGTGAACCTCGTTTGCTTTCGAACATCTTTTCGTGGAAAAGTATGAAATAAAAACGCACTTAATTATCCATCGCTTTTTTTTCCGAATGAAAATGAGCATGGCATCCGATGTGTTAAAAAATAAAAACTCCACATCACAGCCACAGAATCTCAAATGCAAAACGCCACTGCCATGCAAAACCACCCGGTAGAGCAGCCACAACAATCACGTGGCCCACAGGACCTATCGCAAGCATGCAACAGACCACAGGGCAGTGGACATGGTCCTGTAGGCCAGGATACAGCCCAGTACACCACAGGGCCTTGCAGACCACAGGCTCCAACGAGCACCAGGACACAGAGAGGGCGCCTTGCAAGGGACACCGCGCTGGGTACAGTGATATGTTTAATTTATTCCACAAGGCCTCGAGGCAGGGCTGTGCCGCCCGGTCGCCACCGGTGCCCATTCACAGTGAGGACGCGCAGCGGGGCGTCACGTGGGCGCCCGCACTGCCATGTGGCAAGAAAAAGGAAGACGTGACCCAGCAGGGCATGCGAGCGGCTCCCAACTCCGCATGGGCGAGCAAGAGCAGCAGGGAACAGCAGCAGCCACATGGAGCAGCATGGACAAGCGTGGAGCAGCATGGGGCAGCAGCATGGAATAGCATGGACTAGCATGGAGGAACTGGCAGCAGAGAGCAGCATGGAGCAGCAGCATGTGGCAGCAGCATGGGGCAGCAGCGTGGAGCAGCAGCGTGGAGCAGCAGCGTGGAGCAGCAGCGTGGAGCAGCAGCGTGGAGCAGCAGCGTGGAGCAGCAGCGTGGAGCAGCAGCATGGAGCAGCAGCATGGAGCAGCAGCATGGAGCAGCAGCATGGAGCAGCAGCATGGAGCAGCAGCATGGAGCAGCAGCATGGGGCAGCAGCATGGAGCAGCAGCATGGAGCAGCAGCATGGAGCAGCAGCATGGAGCAGCAGCATGGAGCAGCAGCATGGAGCAGCAGCATGGAGCAGCAGCATGGAGCAGCAGCATGTGGCAGCAGCATGTGGCAGCAGCATGGGGCAGCAGCATGGAGCAGCAGCATGGGGCAGCAGCATGGAGCAGCAGCATGGAGCAGCAGCATGGAGCAGCAGCATGTGGCAGCAGCATGGGGCAGCAGCATGGACTAGATTGGAGCAGCAGGAGCCACTGTCGGCTGTGTCCAGTTGTCAGCGCTACAATGAGTTGTTCTCATTACAGTTGTTAGATCCGGAATCGTAGTAACACTGTTCACTCAGATTTGTTCGCCGTGCCACAAAACCGAATTGGAAGCGGCGACCTCTGGATTGCAAGCTCCGGAGCGATAACCGTGACAACCACGCGGCTCCCGTCTACCCAAACGACTCGCCACAAACGCCACAAACGCCACAACTACGACGACTGCAGCCGCTCGCCGTAGTTCACCGTCACGAGCGACGCGGTCGCTGGCGGGGATTGGACCCCAGGAGTCCGCCCCGTCGCCGTACAGACGGCATCGCCAGGAACAGCAGCAGGAGGCATATGGAGCCAGGGGTTTTCCCTTCGTGTTTAGTGATTGTTTCCCCCCCGTAGATTCGCGTTCTTAACGCAACCGTGCCGGCACCACGGTCAAGGCCTCGCCGCCGGTTTCACAGAGGCACAACGGCAGCGTCACCCGAGAACAAGGCACATCGTGGCCACCACCGCGCCCACCAGCCCGCTCGTGGAGGCAGACAGGGAAGGTGGGCGGGCGGGCGGGGGGGCTACGGGTGGGTGGGTTAAGGCTTCAGTGTTGTAAGACCCCAGGGCAGCATAAGTAAACTGACCAGGCTGGAGAAACGTTACCCAAAAGGCAAAACCACCACCAAGATGACAGCACACACATGCACACACAGCCTTATACACCCAAAGGGGCAATTGCTGTTGGCGAGCACCTATTTGCTCACACGCAGACACACACGCACGCATTAATGAAATAACAGATCGATTCAACGCCATAATGGATGGGGTTTTTTTCTGTTAGTCCCCACGAGGAACGGTCGACACCGATGGGTTGGCTGACTGGCCTTCATCAGGACACGACCTGAAACGTGTTCTTGTCGAAGAACCTGCGAGCTCACCGATTGGTTTGCGATAGGTTCATGGAAGCAGCAACTCCTCGCGGCGACCCGTGCGATCACCATCGCGATCGTGTGCATACACGGGTGTGCACTCACTCACACGACCACACGCTTTACACGCTCACCCACATGCTCACTCAGACTCGCACGCCTTCACAAGCATACCCACAGGCTCACCACCCTCATGCTCTTGTGCCAGGCTAAGTGCACTTTTGAAGCCATCACGTGACGTGGAGAAGGCTTGCTGCTGGCAGGAGGTCACGAGACAGACCCAGGTATTATAGGTTGACCGAGATGACTGGAAGATGCACCACCTGTGCTCCCGATTGTGTCAACTTGTCGAGGGGGCAACCACCTCCAACTGCCCAGTAGCGTCCTTCACGAGCCTCCTCCTACACAGAGGCAGATCTCGACACCGCTGGCACGTCACCGGCAAGTCCAATCAGCTCCACGTTCTGTCGTACCGCATCTACTTATTGTACCAACTCTCACACACACGCACACACTCAGACGCTCGCACACGTGCACAACCCCGTGCTGTTTGCAGCACACGATGGCGTCCATCTCCTCTCGTAGGGCGAGTGCCGTCCAAGCCACCGCTCCCTCACGTTGTGGTGGCGCTGGCGCAGCAGCATCACTCGCCGGCGTGCGGTAGAGGCGGGCACCATCAGAACGCCGCCATCTTCCGGCTCGTGAGAGAGGAGGGGAGGCACCACCCCTGTCTGGCGAGCGTGGTTCACAGCGGACACCATCCCCCACCCCACTCCCCCCCCCGGTGTGCGCCAAGGGATGCCCATAACTTGCCGATGTGTGCAGTTGGGGGGGGGGGGGGGTGGTAGGACCATCCCATTTCCTTTCCAGTGCGATGGAGCCGGAGAGTGGAGCGCCCGCCCCTCGCCGGTCGCAGTGGGGGGGGGGGGCGGGAGGGGGCGCAATCACTTGGCGCCGAAGCGCGTGGGCTGCATGAACATGGAGCGCAGGTCGTCGAGGTCGAGGCCGGAGCGGTGCAGCGACGGCTCCGAGGCGCTGCGGTGGATCTTGGGCAGTGCGTGCGCCAGCAGCTCGATCGACGCCAGGACCTGCGGCGCCGGGAAAAGGGAATCGCCACGGAAGCGGCGGCGACCACAATGGCGTCGGCCAATTTGGGGCAAGGGCAAAGAGCGGCGCACGTGGCACTCGACGGAACCCGCGAGTGAGCGGGCGCGCCTGTGTACGTGTGTGTGTGTGTGTGCGCGCACTTGGGCGAGCGTGTGCGTGCGTGGGGAGCGGTGGTAAACAGGCTGCGCTACGAACCCGGCGAGTTCGATACCAGCAACGGTGACGATTATCTGAACCGGTCCTGGGCCTCGACTCTGCGTCAAAGGAGTACTTGGTGCGGCGTGTAAACATCAGCAAGGGGGAGGCAAAGGCAGTCGGGCGTGGTGGTGGCCACCCTCCCCTTCGTGCGCCGTGCTGACCTTCAAAGGTGCTAGCTAACACCGCTTGCCCCAAACAGTTTGTCAAGGCTACAGGAGGGGTTCTGTGTCTTTGTGCGCGCGTGCATGCGCGCGCGTGCGTGGTTGTTGTACCTGTGTGTGCGTGCGCGCGCGCGCGTGTGAGCGTGCGTGCGTCAGCGTGCGTGAGCGTGCGTGTGTGAGCGTGCGTGAGTGCGCGTGTGTGTGAGTGTGCGTGTGTGAACGTGCGTGAGTGTGAGCGTGCGTGCGCGTGCGTGTGTGAGCGTGCGTGAGTGTGAGCGTGCGTGCGTGAGTGTGTGTGTGCGTGCGTGTGTGAGTGTGAGTGCGTGTGTGTGTGTGTGCGTGTGTGTGTGAGTGTGCGTGAGTGTGCGTGAGTGTGCGTGTGTGTGCGAGTGTGTGTGTGTGTGAGTGTGTGAGTGTGTGAGTGTGTGTGAGTGTGTGTGAGTGTGCGTGTGTGAGCGTGAGTGCGAGCGTGCGTGCGTGTGTGAGCGTGTGTGTGCGTGAGTGTGTGTGAGTGTGTGTGCGTGAGTGTGTGTGAGTGTGTGTGTGCGTGCGTGTGTGTGAGTGTGAGTGTGTGTGCGCGTGCACTCACCTGTGTGAAGAGGGGCCGCTCGTCGCGCAGCTTCTTGAGGCAGTCGGCCATGAGCCTCCTCATGGCCTTCGGGCAGTTCCCACAAACCTTGCTCAGGTCCGGAGACAGGTAACCCCGCCCCACCATGAACAGGATCTGCGGTGGGGGTGGGGGGGGGGACAGGGCAGCGGGCGGGGTGATGCTTGTTCGCGTGTGTCTGCGCGCGTGTGGCAGATGTGTCCATGTGCACGTGTGTGCACGCGTGAGGAGCGGTAGTGTGGCGGTTAGCGCGCTGCACTATGACCCCGACGAGTTCGATTCCCTCTCACGGCCAACACCAGGGACGATTATCTGAATCGGTCCTGGGGCTCCCCCAGGTCGACTCAGATTAGTACCTGCTGCAATGTGTAAACATCGCAACTGGGGAGACAAAGGCGGTCTGGCGTGGTGCTGGCCACCAACCCCCTCGTGTGCCGCGCCGGCCTCGCTAACAGCACTTGCCCCTACAGTCTGCTAAGGCTATACAGGGGATCTTTGTCTTTGTGTTCATGTGTGGGTGTGCAGGTGTGTGGTGAACCTGGTCTCTGGAACAGATGTGTGGGTATGTGCGTGTGTGCGTGTGACCTGGTCTCAGGAGCCGATGTGCATGTGTGCGCGTGTGCGCGTGTGCACGCGTGTGTGCGCGTGCTTGCATATGACCTGGTCTCGGGAGCCGATGTGCGCGTAGGGCAGCTCCTTGGCCATGAGCTCGTAGAGCACGATGCCGAATGCGTAGACGTCCGACTTGAACGTGTACGGGTTCGTGTCCTGCATGCGGACCACCTCTGGGGCCTCCACACATGGGCGCACAACATACACACGGCACGCGTTAGACATCACACACACTGCCAAGGGGGGGTGGGGCTACATGATGGGGGTGGGGCTACAGGACAGGGGGTGTGTCTACAGGACAGGGGGTGGGGCTACATGACGGGGGTGTGTCTACAGGACAGGGGGTGGGGCCACAGGACAGGGGGTGGGGCCTACAGGAAAGATCCCAGTACAGTCATACCTCGGTATACGACCGCTTTGGAATATGTCGAATTTGGTACATGTCGTGTTTTGACGAGAAAAAAACATCTTGGGATACGATGCGCTTGCTAGAACTTGTATGGGTCGGGATGAGTCACCGCGTACCCGCGTAGACCCCGTTCACGACTGAAACAAAGCGCCGCTCCTCAGTCTGCCTGAAGATCTCGTTCGGTGCACAACCATTGCTATAATAACTGTGAATTTTCACGTGTTTTTCTGTCATTTTAACGTGAATTTTTTGCTAATTCATTCAAGATGGGCCCTAAGAAGGTTAGTGACAAAAGCCAAGCTACAAAGAAAATGGTTAGGATCACTATTGACGTAGAAAAAAGAGATCATAGAAAAGTATGAAAGCGGCATGCGCGTCACTGATGTTGCGGTGGCATACCGTATGCCGAGAACAACAATTTCGACGATTGTGAAAAAAAAATAAGCCATCAAATCAGCTAACGTTGCAAAGGGGGTGAAATTTATATCAAAACAAAGATCACGGACATTGGAGCAAGAAGACAAATTGTTATTAATATTATTCTCATTTCCATTTATTTTAATTTATTTATGCATTTATTTTAATTTATTTATGCATTTATTTTAATTTATTTATGCATTTATTTTAATTTATTTATGCATTTATTTTAATTTATGTATGGCATTTTAGTAATAAGTAGTGTCTAAATAATTTTATACAACCCCATTAATGCATAATATGCCATATAAAATATCATTTATTTTCCTTTGGAACGGATTATTTCCTTTTCCTTTATTTCTTATGGGAAACATTCGTTTGGTATTCGTCATTTTCGGTAGAAGTCCTACCCTTTCTGGAACGAATTAACGACGTATCCTGAGGTACCACTGTAGAAATGACAGATGACTGGGAGATGCGACACCTGTGCCACGCACCACACTCATCACACCACCACAGCCTGGTACACACAGACCACACCCCCCCACACACACCACGCGCTCACCATCCACAGGATGGAGCCGGACAGGTTCTCGACTTGCTGAGCTCCGCTCCAGCGCGACTTGACGGTGGCGAGCCCAAAGTCGCCGATCTTCACCGTGAGGCCCTCGTGCAGGAAGATGTCTGCGCCGGCTCGTTAAGGGGGACGGCCTCAGACGGGTCTCGTTCAAGGGGCGGTTCATTAGAGGGGGGCCGCCATGTTATCCCCAATCCTATTGTTTACAGACTGCACAAAGTACACCTTTTAAGGCCGAGTCGACCTAGGGGAGGCCCATGACTGGTTGAGATAATCGTCACCGATGTTGGTCGCCGGGTTTGTCGCGTAGTGCCAATCGTAAAGAGACGGACAGACACGTGCGTGCACATACCCAATGGTACACGGACAGACACGTGCGTGCACATACCCAAACGTACGCAACATACCTTGCAAAGCCCGCCCCAGCAGCGCCAGCTGGCAGTGAGGATACTGTTGGATTTGAGGTCACGGTGGATGATGTTTTTCGCGTGGAGGTAACTGAGAAAATAAAACAAGAATTATACCATGGGACCTCCTTTGCTAGTACCAAATTTAGAGAATAGGTTTTCCCCTTTATTCTGGCAACAAAACAGGTGTTAAGATGTTAAAACACCAGTAATCATGTGCGCATTAACCACAATACTTGTGGTCAGAATGCAAACAAAAAACACTCTGATAGTATATGCATTGTCTTTGTCATCCGGTCCAACACCAATGGGGACTAGGCTCTAAAGAAAGCCGTCTCAGGTGTGGACCAATCAACTTCAAGGACAGTGCATATTATTATCATTATCAGAGTTGCTTCTTTTTGTTTGGTTTTTTGACTACTTGTGTTGTGGTTATTGCAAACATGATGCCTTGAATAAAGGTGTCAGTTTTGTACCAGTTTAAAAGGGTAAAAACCTACTACCATTGTCTGTTCTCACACCGTTTGAGACTAGGCTCGAAAGAAAGCTGTCTCTGGTGTGGACAAATCAGTTTCAAAGACAATGCAAATACTATCAGAGTATGTTTTTTGTTTGCATTCTGACCACAAGTATTGTGGTTAATGCAGACATGATTCCTTGTAAAAAGGTTTCAGTTTGGTGTTTTAACATCTTAACACCTGTTTTGTTGCCATAAAAATGGGGAAAACCTATTCTCAAGAATTGTACCAACGGTGGTGATGGCGGTGCAAATGATTCATCTCGTTTACCCAGGAAAGCCACGCTGAGCCTCAAGACTCTCTGGGTCTTACCTGGTAAAATAAAAAAATAGTTTAGTTTATAGTTTATCAGGAGGGTCTTGCCAAGCGTTCACAGTAAGGGGTGATGTTGCCAACCCCCGCCGCCAAACGGACGGTGGCGGTGACGGCGTCGCACTCACTCCATGCCTTGCGCCGTCTGGCGGGCGATGTCGATGAGCTGGAACACCTCGAACTTGCTCTCGTTGACGTGCAGATGGCGGTAGAGGCTGGAGCCCTCGCACCACTGCGTGACGATGGCGAGGCGGGGCTTCGTCAGATATCCCATGAACAGCACCACGTTCACGTGCCGCGTCTTCCTGCGGGGTGCGGGGGCGGCGGGGGAAAGGGGCGGCGAGGGAGAGGCAGGGGAGAGGGGCGGCGGGGAAGGGCGGAGGCGCACGAGGTGCGCGAGTGGAGCAGCAGGCCTCGACGTGGTTTTGAGAAGAGCTACCACATTAACTGATGTTCCGGCACGCTCACAGATTCAATTCAGCCACCTGCTCGCTCACCGGCAGTCAGTCGCCTCCTTGTCACGCTGCTGTCGCTACTATTACCGTGGTTACCATGCCCGTGAAGGTCACTCACTGATTCACTCCACCCGTGTTGAGTATTCGGTCGGGACCAGGCACCGATTGTTTCGTCTCATCCATCACACTGTGTTTAACCACCACACTGCAGATCACAACAACGACTCACCCACTCGCTCACCCTCTCCACACTGTAGGCCACACCAACACACTCCCTCAAACACTCAACAACAACAGCCGCCATTCACCACTAATTGGCACTGACATCATCACCAGACGAGGTGCACCATGAGGCCACATTCTCAGGTCCTGATGTCTCTCCCCCTCTCTCTCTCGCTCCGTCTCCTACCTGAGCACAGCCACCTCGTTCTTGAAGGCCTGCAGCTGCTGCGGAGTGGGGTCGGTCACTTTCAGGATCTTCACAGCCACGTCTCCTGCGCAGCACAACCGCGGCACAATCGTGTCACAACGTGCAACCAATATGGCAGGGGGACTATAACACACAGCCATGATGCCGTGTCACACACACACACATACACACAGTGTACACATACACACACCACACACAGTGTACACACACACACACCACACACAGTGTCACACACACACACAATCACTTTCAGGACCTTTGCATACACGTCTCCTGCACGGCACAAACGCAGCACCACCACTGCGCTCCGGTGACACTGACAGGACACGTCCATGACAGAGGGCCAACATGGCAGTATCACAACATGCACAGTGTGGCTATTGCTAGGCAGGTAACCCATCGATTGGCTCGCGCCGCGATGCCACTTATTACTATGATTCAGGCTCCTGATGCTAGTCGTGGATTTGTGAGCAGCTGCTGCTGCACACCGCCGGCACACACCAGCCACCAAACCCCACCGCCACTCAAGGCACGATGTGCCGCAAGTCACCCGATACAACAACCAGCACCGCCACCAGAGGGAACATTCACCCAACATCACCGCTCCACAGAACACAGCCTTCGGCTCTCCGACAACTCTCTCTCGCTCTCTCCGCTCATTCCACCTCTCTCCACCTCTGTAGCCTCCTCCTTCACGTCAGGAGGGCGTCTCGGAGGACTTTACACGCGATGAACGACTTGCATCGCATCTCATCTCGACACATTTGCAAGGGCACCTCTCATAGCAACTGTTCCTATGTGGCACAAGGCCATTCAACACTTGGCCTGTAAGTGGGCAGGAGTCTGCGAGTAGGAGGCGATGGTTGCTGCCATGTGTAATCTAACTGAACAATAATTCCATCCACTCGACTTGCCTCCCTCCCTCTCCTCTCTCACTTCCCACCCTTTAACCTCCATCCCTCTCTCCCCTCCACTCCCTCTCAAATTCCCCCACCACCCTTTCCCCCACCTCACCGTGCCACTTGCCCTTGTATACGGTCCCGAAGGAGCCCGAACCGACCATGTTCAGGAGGGAGATCTCCTCCTCCCGAATTTCCCAGTAGTAGCACGAGTCCCGGCCACGGAACTAGAGAGCGCGTGGACGTGGGGGGAGACACGGGGGGAGACACGGGGGGAGACACGGGGGGAGACACGGGGGGAGACACGGGGGGAGACACGGGGGGAGACACGGGGGGAGACACGGGGGGAGACACGCGGGGAGACACGCGGGGAGACACGCGGGGAGACACGCGGGGAGACACGCGGGGAGACACGCGGGGAGACACGCGGGGAGACACGCGGGGAGACACGCGGGGAGACACGCGGGGAGACACGCGGGGAGACACGCGGGGAGACACGCGGGGAGACACGCGGGGAGACACGCGGGGAGACACGCGGGGAGACACGCGGGGAGACACGCGGGGAGACAATGACACACACCGGGGCACACGGGTAGGGGGCACAAGGAACACATGAGAAGGCATAAGGAATACCTGCGTGCCACCACTCGTGCACGTGTACGCAGCTGTGCGTGCCGTCACACGCACCGCACCGCGTGTGTGTGGTGCCACGCGTGTACGTGCCGCCACACGTGTGTACCAGGCGGTTCTTTTCGTCTGAGGGCCGGCGGATGGCGGGTGAGCGGTGCAGTCGACTGGATGTCCCGGCCCTGGTTTCGGTAGTGTCCTCCACCACTTCCACACTCGACACTGGAGCCGCGCCAACACGTGAGATGAGAGATGTGTGGAGAGGGTGGGGGGGGAGTGTAAGGTGAGGCATGCAAAATGGTGATGGGAGGGGGTCGGCAGACGGGTCGCATCACACTGCTGAAACGTTGGGGAGGGTGGTTGTTGTGAGTGTTGGACTCACCCACGTCAGCAGAGGGTTGTTGCTGCTGCTGCTGCTGGGTTTGCACGAAGGACTAGGGAGAACAGGGAACACGCAGACGGTGTGTGAGTGGATGGGTGAGCGTGTGGGAGAATATGGAGGTGGGTGAGCGTGTGGGTCGGTGGATCGATCAACGAGCGGGTGGGTGAGCGGGTGGGCCACAGGAGATGTGAGTTGTGGGTGAGTGGGAGGGAGGGTGGGTAAGAGAAGGAGGGGGTGACTGTTTGGGTAGGTCGGAGAGCAGAATAGCGGGTGAATGGATAAACGGGTGGGCCAGAGGAGGAGTCGGTGATGATGTGGGTGGGTGGGCCAGCACCTCTATGAAGCCCACATCGACGTTGCCTATGACGCTCGAGTTGATGTTGGGGGTGGAACTCGCTCGATCTCGCTGGGTCAGCTGACCTCCGTGATCTCCTCCGATGGATGGGAACTGGAAGGTTTGCGTGGATAAACGCCTGGCGAAGCACACGTGCACACACAGACAAAGATCTCCCATCTAGTCTACACAGGTTGTTGGGAAGGAGAGGAGGTGATGTCACCACAGCGCTTGTTTCAGGCTAGGTGCACTATGAGGCAAAGGTGAAGTATTGAAGGCTCGCTGGCAGGAGGTCTCCTCACACACACACACACACAGGTACAACCACACGCACACACACAGGTACAACCACACGCACACACACACACACACAGGTACAACCACACGCACACACACACACACACAGGTACAACCGCACGCACACACACACACACACAGGTACAACCACACGCACACACACACACACACACAGGTACAACCACACGCACACACACACACACACACAGGTACAACCACACGCACACACACACACACACACAGGTACAACCACACGCACACACACACACACACACAGGTACAACCACACGCACACACACACACACACACAGGTACAACCACACGCACACACACACACACACACAGGTACAACCACACGCACACACACACACACACAGGTACAACCACACGCACACACACACACACAGGTACAACCACACGCACACACACACACACACAGGTACAACCACACGCACACACACACACACACAGGTACAACCACACGCACACACACACACACAGGTACAACCACACGCACACGCACACACACACAGGTACAACCACACGCGCACACACACACACACAGGTACAACCACACGCACACACACACACAGGTACAACCACACGCACACACACACACACACACAGGTACAACCACACGCACACACACACACAGGTACAACCACACGCACACACACACACACAGGTACAACCACACGCACACACACAGGTACAACCACACGCACACACAAAGGCACACACACGCAGGCGAGTGAAGGGCGGGGGGGGGGGCATTGTGTGGATTCTGCCTGTGGATACCTGGAGGTGGTGGGCAGCACAGCAGAGTGGGGGGGACCAGAGAAGGTGGCGAAATGGAAGGTGTGGCCCTCCTGGCGGACGAGACTCGGGGTGTAACACTCGGTGAGCCTGTACAACGATAAAGATCCCCGTGTAGCCTTTAACAGACTGATGGGGCAAGTGCCGTCAGCACCTATGAAAGCGAACAGGGCGCATGAGAAGGGGTTGGTTTGGCTACCATCACGCCCATCCACCTTTGTCTCCCCAGTGGAGATGTGTCCACAACGCATCAAGGCACTCATTTAAGGACGAATTAGCCTAACGGAGGCCCAGGCATGAGGGAAAATGGAGGACTGCTTCAGATATTCGTCACCGATGTTGGCCGACAGCGGGAATCAAACTTGGGTTGTCGGGTTCGTAGCACGTGTACTTTTGGCTCGTTAGTGGCGGGTCACATGAGCACGGCTCGTTAGTGGTGTGTGGCTCGTTAGTGGCGTGTGGCTAATTATCGGTGAGTGTGTGGGGGTGGCTTGTTCGCAGTGCGAGTGCGTGCGCTGCCCTTACCGCAGGCGGTTCACGTTGATGCACATGACGGGCACCTCGGTGCTGCAGCGCTGGTGGAACTTGTAGCCGCATGTCTGGCAGCGGAAGCCCTGGAACATGAGCTTCAGGCAGAAGTCACAGAACGCCAGCCGGAAGAACGTCTTGCGCACCTGGGGGGCGGGAAGCGGGAGGTGGGATGCGGGGCGTAGGAGATGGGGGGGCGGGGAGTAGGAGATGGGGGGGCGGGGCGTACATAGAGGCGGGGCATGGGAGATGGGGGTGGCGGACGGTGAAATGAGGTGAGCTGAATACCAAGTTGCGCTGCTACCAAGTTGCGCTGCATACCAAGTTGCGCTGCATACCAAGTTGCGCTGCATACCAAGTTGCGCTGCATACCAAGTTGCGCTGCATACCAAGTTGCGCTGCATACCAAGTTGCGCTGCATACCAAGTTGCGCTGCATACCAAGTTGCGCTGCATACCAAGTTGCGCTGCATACCAAGTTGCGCTTGGTGTGATGCTTTGGGGTTCGTGTTGAATGGCGGCAAGTGATGCGAGGTGAGCATGGTGGCGATTGGTGAGCTGCGTACGAAGTTGTGGGTGGTGACCGTGACGTTGTCCTTCAGCTCCACCTGGAGCTCCTCGGTGCCAACGCTCGCCATGTCCACGTCCCAGCTGAGAGCCGACCTCATGCTGCCCGTCACACCCCGCGTCGCACATCACACAACCCTCGTCACACCCCACGTAACACACCACGTCACACACTGCATCACACGCCGCGTCATTATCCCGCATCACACGCCACGTCACATCACACCCGGCGCGCGATGTAAGTTCCAGTGGCGTGCTGTGCCAGTCGCGGTGAGACGGCGTGTATGCACCGGAACCGGGCGGCGGCATACCCGTCGCGCACTGTGAAGACATTGCAGTAGTCGGGGATGAGGCCGCGGATAGCAAGGGCCTTGTTCAGGCTCTCCCTCACCGAGGAGCCACCCCGCACGTGCACCTGCACGCACGCACAAAAGTCCCCCCGTGTAGCTTCAACAGACTGCTGGAGCAAGTGCCATCAGCGAGCAACTATAGAGGCTGGCACTGCACATGAGGGCGTGGTGTGACCATCACCACGCCCGGCCGCATTTGTCTTCCCAGGGGTGATGTTTACACACCACACTAGATACTCATTTGAGGCTAAGTCTACCCAGGGGAGGCCCAGGACCGGCTCAGATATGCAGGAATCAGACTCAGGTTGCTGGGTTCGTAGGACAGTCCGCTAACCTTTATGCTACCACCACAACTCCGCCACCACGTTACCTCCTCAACATGTTATCATCTCACCAAGACACCACTTCACCACGTTACCACCTCATCAGGCCACTCCCTCACCAGCTCAGCACCTCAACAATTTACCATCTCACCATGTTATCACATCACCACCCCACTATGTCACCGGCGTGGGTCACTCACCACGGTGCGCTGTTTGTTGGGCAGAGACACGCGCAGCAGGCCAGGCGTGTCGCCCTGCTGCTGTGCATTCTGGGAAGGGCTGCTGGGTCCTCCTGGTGCATGCTGGGAGCGGGAGGGGGAGGAGGGCGAGGGGGCATGCGGGGTTCGGGGGGGCGGGGGGGACTGCGTTACGCAGCCCCCGTTACGAGCTGCCTCCATGAGGAGGGGGTGCAGGATGGGCCTCAGTCGGTCAGCACAGCCCTGCAGAACAAAGGCAAAGATCCTCATATAGCCTTGAACAGATGTTTAGGGCAAGTGCTGTTAGCGAGTACCTATGAAAGCCGACAGGACATACAAGTGGGTGGGTGGCCAGTATCACACACAGCCGTCTTTCCCTCCTCAGGTACTTATTTAAGGCCAAGTCGACCAGTTCAGATATTTGTCATCGATGTTGGCCATGAGCAGGAACCGAACTTGATTCGCAGAGTTCATTGCGCAGTGCGCTGAAAACTGACCTACCACTCAATTATACACACAAACAAAGAGAAAGATCCCCCGCATAGCCTTAGCAGACTGTTGGGGAAAGTGCTGTTAGCGAGTATCTATGAAGGCCAGCATGGCACACGAGGGGGTGGGTGGCCAGCACCACGCCCAGCCGCCTTTGTCTTCCCAGTGGCAATGTTTTTACACACTGCACCATGTACTCATTTGAGGCTGAGTCGACCTAGGGGAGGCCCAGGATCCGTTCAGATAATCGCGACTGATTTTGGCCGTGAGTGGGAATCGCCGAGTTCGTACCTCAGCGCGCTAACCACTACACTACCTATACGTATACACTCACCCACTTAATTACACACACACACTCACCCATACACTCAAGATACTTACCCACTCAATAATTTACTCAGTCACACAATTACTCACTAAACGGAATTACCCACTCATTTACTCACTCAATGTCTTGAGCACTGACTCACTGGTTGCTCTCTCGTTCAACCACCGCAAACTTGCCCAATCACACATTCACTCACACGCTGACTCGCTCACTCCATCCACGACTTGTTTTCTACCTTCGGCAATTTCACTCAATGTTTTTTTCATTAATTAATTTGCTTACTCATTTACTCACCCAATCAACCACACATTCACTCAGTCACGAATTCACTCTCACAAGTTTTCACTCACTTCTACACTGTCCCACTAAGCCACACTCACTCATTTGTAATTATCACTCGCCCAATCCTTCCCTCCCACCCTCCGTCTTCCTCCGTCAGTCACGTGACACAAGGTGTCCGACAACAGATTTTACAGCACCGGCGATCGAGCTAATCCGCCCGCGACACCACCTGCACGGCCACCATCATCACGACGACAACGATGGCAATCGTTACAACCACAGCCCCGCCACCGCCACACCTCTCCCCAATGCTCACCACTACTCCCCACCGGTAGCCATAGCTGTCCACCACTGCCCACCTCTCTCACCCCCTACACCGAGCTGCGGCAAGCGGCCGCCTTTATGAGGCCGCACCTTTGCCCGCGCGACTCACGCTTGCGGTGGGGAAAACCCGGAGTGGCTCGTTTTATCTGATGAAACCGGAGCCGGCCCCGAGGGTGGGCAGGCACCACGCACAGACCCCTCCCGGCCACCACAATCGTCAGCTCCTCCATCCGTCTGTCCTTTAGCCCGTCCGTCTGTGGCGTGGAATTTGAACCCAAGTGCCACCGGGGTCGACTGTCGTCTAAACCAAGAACTCTGGTTTTGGTCGGCTGGCTAACCGGTAGACCGGTTCCCCAAAAACATTTGGGATGCCAAAAGCTTTTGTTTAACACGCCTGACTCTGCTGATGATACCCAAAAAGTTCAAACCAGTGCAGAGTTTGCTTGTTTAATTAAACAAATTCTGCTTGACAATCAATGTCTGGAAAGCCAATACAGTATGCTGAAGTTATTAAACAATATGTAATGTACATGTGGAAAGACAAAACAGAGATCTGCTTAAAAATGTCTAAACATTGAGAAGTGATGGTAAACGCCAGGAAAGGCCATGTGTAGTGGCACAGACAGCAAGTTCTCAGACATTGGGATGGTCGGACACCACAACACACAGACACCGGTACCCGAGGATATTTATAATCTCGCCCGGCGTAGGATCCAAATTTACCCGACCACCGCCCCTCTCGGGGTGGGGTGTAAGTGGTGGGACGTCCCTTCCACACGGCTAATAAGGCAACGAGTGTGGCACAGCTTCTCTCACGAGACCCCCCCCCTCATCCCGACAGGAGACAGCAGAGCATGTGTGATGCTGCCTGGTTAAGACGAAACGCTCCACAGAGAAGGTGCGAGTCAGGTGCCAGGGTTAGTGTCAGTTTCATGGCCAGGATTAAGTTAGGGCCATGGGTAGAACAGGCCTATGGGTAATATTCAGGTAAGGGCCAGCGATTCGGTTAATGTTATGAGCAGGGCTAGCAAGAGGGTTAAGCTGAGAGTTAAGATTAAGGTTAAAGGTGGGGATAAGGTTAGTGTCAGGACTAGGGTGACAAGAAGCATTGAGGGTTACGGTATAGCGAGAGAGGGGGGCCCAACTCCTTAAATCCTTGTAAAGAATTGTGGCTGCTTTCAAATGATTATGCTGCTCAATACCGATACCAGACATTGACCAGGTGACAGCAACTCTCTCCTCTACAGCCTCCCCACACCCCTCACTTCCCCACATCGTCACTGCAGACATTTCAGCTGCACAGTAAACGTGACCACATCTCCCCAATCCCACAATCTCTCCACCGGCTCCCGATCCAATCTTCAAGATCTTCCATGGCCTCGCCCTGTATGCCTCTCCCTTCTCATTTCGCTCTACTCCCCTCCACGAACTATCCAAATCCAAGGCTTTCGATCGGAGCACCCAGCCAACTTTCACTCAGTCGAAGGTCGCTCATTCTACTCTGCTGCACCAAAAGTCTAGAACTTATTTCCTCAGTCGTCCGTGCTGTCGACTCCCAGCCCCCATTCAAGCCCAGGCTCAAACATTGCCCTGCTTCTACCACATACGACTGCCTCTATGAGCTAAAGGAGCCCACTGTTTCTGTACATCCTCTTGAGATGCAGTTGGGTTTTGCCACCGTTACACAATTCGAGTTTTAATAGGGTCCACTGACCACTTTTACCTGCTCGCAATGCGTGAAGGGGCATCTCGCTGGCTTCAATAGCAATTTCTCACTAAGTGCCCAACAGCAGGGGCGATGATGATGACACGGCCCAGTGGTAGCGAGTTTGCCGCTTGTTGCAAAGGTGTGCATCATGCTGGCCGCCCTGGTAATTACTGCCGGTATATGAACCCACAAATACGTGCCCCGTCTGCTTGGCAGTGGATGTTAACACTTCCCGTTACGTAATTCAAAACGAGCAGGACATCGAAAATACGAAGCTACAATTTCACATCGCCATATCGTGCCCAACGATGAAACTACTAGGGGTTGTGAAACATCACTCCTTCGTAACAGCATGGCATTATAACAATGGTGCAAATACCAAATGTACGAAATCGATCTTTTTCATGATAAATGTCGTATACCAACCTCCACCCGAAAAAGTAAATGTGTGGAGTTTGTCACGTGAACAGAACGTGCAATGTACGACTACTTCAGCACACCGGTGTATTAGAGAGCACCACTACACAACATTTGTAATTGTAAATTACAATTGGAAATGTTTTTTCGCAAATAACAATTATAAATGTTGCGCTGAAATAGTAATAATTTGGCACGTTCGACACCACCACTTTTAATAACCCCACTCTTTATCTCAACCACTATCATCGTATGTACAATGTTTTAATTGCTGGAAAGCATCTTGGAATAAGGCGTTATGTAAATGTTTATACTTGAGAGTGGGGCTCAGGAGGAAGAGCCGGGTCAGGGAGGAGGAGTGGTTAAAAACTACTTTCTATGTTCATAAGAGACGTTGTTTGGGTTAGATCGCGTAAATGTGGAGTTAAACCCGCCACCACCCGACACAACCAATTAATAAGGGCTGTCACGTAACACAAAACATGCCCATTCGTTACGAGTACAGCACACAGGCCTGGCCACAAATGACAGCTCAACAGAGTGGATTATCACGTGGAAATATACAGCAGCAGCAGCCAACAATTCCGGGAAGGAGATCGAAGTCACGGAGTTGAGTGAACAGCACTCGGCTCTCGGGTTCCCCGTGAGAGGGGGTGCCCTGCATCTGCCCCTCTGCCTGCCAGCCGTGCGCCTCGACCCCGCAGGGAGTCCAGGCAAACTCGGGGCCCCCCTCGCGGCCTACCCGCAACACCGCACCGCCCCGCACGAAACCCCCGCAGGAAATCCCGGGCTCGGCGGCCACCGCGAGGCTCGGAGATCGAACGCGGCCGATCGCGCGCCGCGCACGCGAGCTCACGGGGACAGGGAGGGGGGGGAACTTTAACAACAACAACGACGACGACAACAACTTCCATCAAACTCGAGAGGCGATCACTCACCCGGGACCCGCCATGGCGTGACGTCAGGCACCGCCCAGCGGACGGCCTCGCCCCCTCAACTTAAAGCCCCGCCCACGATGTAAGCCCCGCCCGCGATTTAAGCCCCGCCCGCGATTTAAGCCCCGCCCACGCTTTAAGCCCCGCCCACAAGCTCAGCCTCCCGCCCACTAAAACCATGCCCCGCCCATTAGCGGTCAGGAGCCAATGAACGCGGCGCTCCTATTTAGGCCCCGCCTTTAAGCCATTGACCCTTTGCAGGCAAGGGGAGTCGGGGGGGGGGGGGCAGCATTTCCGGTGCCGCGAGGGATTGTGGTAGCCACGTACCGGAAGCGCGGCCTGTGGTCGCTGAGATCGAAGAGCGCTCGCTGCAACCATGGTGACAGTGGGGGATCGGGGACCCCACGTGGCCCCCAAGGGACCCCCACGTGGCCCCCAAGGGACCCCCACGTGACCCCAAGGGACCCCCGTGTAGTCCCCGCTTGTGTCTCGGTGTGCCGCCCTGTGTCTCCATGTTTGTTTCCCTCGATCCCCCGCTGTCTCCCCTGTGTCCCCGTGATCCCAGGTCCCTGTGTGCGTGTCCCTCCAGCCCCCCGTGGTCCCCCGTGGCTCACTGGCCATGCGGTCCCCCGATCCCAGGACTCAGGACTCCCCGTGTCTCCCTTTACCCCCCCCCCTCCGTATCCCCAGATGTTACTGTAGATGTTGGCGTGTGGGGAGCAGTACTGTCGTAGTGGTTAACGCACGGATTCACGAACGAGTTCGAGTCGCGCTCACAACCCATAATCGATAACGAATATCGAAACCGTTCCTGTGCCTCCTGTAGGTCGACTCGGCCTTAAATGAGTAACTAGTGCGGTATTTCAGCACCAGGGAGACAAAATGGGCCTCGGCTTGGTGCTGGCCACACTCAATACTGCTCGCCAACAGTTGCCCCATAAGACTGTCTCATGGGGCAACTGTTGGGATGAGTGAGTGGATGTTGTGGGTCTTCGTGTCGCTTGTGGTCACAACTCCGTGGCCGTGCTTAGGCTGTTAAATTTCGATTTAAAGCTTTCGTGACTGCAGGGATTCATCTTCTTGGTTCTTTCGGTAAAGTCACGTAGAAGGGAAGTAATAAAATAATAAAAATAAAACATAATAAAATAATTCTCACGACGTTTCGGCCTCTTCACCTGAGGACGGCTGCTTGCGTTGTGGCCGAAACGTCATGATAATTATTTTTATTGTTTTATTTTTATTATTTTATTATTTGTCTTCTACGTGACTTTACCGAAATAACCAAGAAGACGTGCTTAGACTGTTCCCCTGACACTCTCCCTGTGCCCCCGTCCCCTCTTCCTCGTGCAGGCTCGCAATGCGGAGAAAGCGATGTGAGTCCCAACCCCTGCTCTGCACCTACAGCCTCCGTTTGTGCCACTCTGTAATTGTATTGCCGCTTCTATCTCCACTTGAGCCATACGTTACCGCTAGACCCCTCGCCGTGAACGATAGCACGTCATCCCAACACTCCGATCGCTCCCACCACCGGCTCCCACTCTCATTTCAGATCAACTTCAACATCGCGATCACTGACTTCAAGATCCTCATCTCACTCCGCTCCCCCTCCACACGCACTCCTACCTCTCATCTCACTCCACTACCCCTCCACACGCACTCACTCCACTCCCCCTCCACATGCACTCCTACCTCTCATCTCACTCCACTACCCCTCCACACGCACTCCGACCTCTCATCTCACTCCACTACCCCTCCACACACACTCCTACCTCTCATCTCACTCCACTAACCCGTCCACACGCACTCCTACCTCTCATCTCACTCCACTACCCCTCCACACACACTCCTACCTCTCATCCCACTCCACTACCCCTCCACACGCACTCCTACCGCTCATCTCACTCCACTACCCCTCCACACACACTCCTACCTCTCATCTCACTCCACTCCCCCTCCACACACACTCCTACCTCTCATCTCACTCCACTACCCCTCCACACGCACTCCTACCTCTCATCTCACTCCACTACCCCTCCACACGCACTCCTACCTCTCATCTCACTCCACTACCCCTCCACACGCACTCCTACCTCTCATCTCACTCCACTCCCCCTCCACACGCACTCCTACCTCTCATCTCACTCCACTCCCCCTCCACACACACTCCTACCTCTCATCTCACTCCACTACCCCTCCACACACACTCCTACCTCTCATCTCACTCCACTCCCCCTCCACATGCACTCCTACCTCTCATCTCACTCCACTACCCCTCCACACGCACTCCGACCTCTCATCTCACTCCACTACCCCTCCACACACACTCCTACCTCTCATCTCACTCCACTAACCCGTCCACACGCACTCCTACCTCTCATCTCACTCCACTACCCCTCCACACACACTCCTACCTCTCATCCCACTCCACTACCCCTCCACACGCACTCCTACCGCTCATCTCACTCCACTACCCCTCCACACACACTCCTACCTCTCATCTCACTCCACTCCCCCTCCACACACACTCCTACCTCTCATCTCACTCCACTACCCCTCCACACGCACTCCTACCTCTCATCTCACTCCACTACCCCTCCACACGCACTCCTACCTCTCATCTCACTCCACTACCCCTCCACACGCACTCCTACCTCTCATCTCACTCCACTCCCCCTCCACACGCACTCCTACCTCTCATCTCACTCCACTCCCCCTCCACACACACTCCTACCTCTCATCTCACTCCACTACCCCTCCACACGCACTCCTACCTCTCATCTCACTCCACTACCCCTCCACACGCACTCCTACCTCTCATCTCACTCCACTACCCCTCCACACGCACTCCTACCTCTCATCTCACTCCACTCCCCCTCCACACGCACTCCTACCTCTCATCTCACTCCACTCCCCCTCCACACACACTCCTACCTCTCATCTCACTCCACTACCCCTCCACACACACTCCTACCTCTCATCTCACTCCACTCCCCCTCCACATGCACTCCTACCTCTCATCTCACTCCACTACCCCTCCACACGCACTCCTACCTCTCATCTCACTCCACTCCCCCTCCACACGCACTCCTACCTCTCATCTCACTCCACTCCCCCTCCACACACACTCCTACCTCTCATCTCACTCCACTCCCCCTCCACACGCACTCCTACCTCTCATCTCACTCCACTACCCCTCCACACGCACTCCTACCTCTCATCTCACTCCACTACCCCTCCACACCCACTCCGACCTCTCATCTCACTCCACTCCCCCTCCACATGCACTCCTACCTCTCATCCCACTCCACTACCCCTCCACACGCACTCCTACCTCTCATCTCACTCCACTCCCCCTCCACACACACTCCTACCTCTCATCTCACTCCGCTCCTCCTCCACACGCACTCCTACCTCTCATCTAACTCCACTACCCCTCCACACGCACTCCTACCTCTCATCTCACTCCACTACCCCTCCACACGCACTCCTACCTCTCATCTCACTCCACTACCCCTTCACACGCACTCTTACCTCTCATCTCACTCCACTCCCCCTCCACACACACTCCTACCTCTCATCTCACTCCACTACCCCTCCACACGCACTCCTACCTCTCATCTCACTCCGCTCCCCCTCCACACGCACTCCTACCTCTCATCTCACTCCACTACCCCTCCACACGCACTTTTACCTCTCATCTCACTCCACTACCCCTCCACACGCACTCCTACCTCTCATCTCACACCACTACCCCTCCACACGCACTTCTACCTCTCATCTAACTCCACTACCCCTCCACACGCACTCCTACCTCTCATCTCACTCCACTACCCCTCCACACACACTCCTACCTCTCATCTCACTCCGCTCCCCCTCCACACGCACTCCTACCTCTCATCTCACTCCACTACCCCTCCACACGCACTCCTACCTCTCATCTCACTCCACTACCCCTTCACACGCACTCCTACCTCTCATCTCTCATCTCACTCCTCTCCCCCTCCACACGCACTCCTACCTCTCATCTCACTCCACTCCCCCTCCACATGCACTCCTACCTCTCATCCCACTCCACTACCCCTCCACACACACTCCTACCTCTCATCCCACTCCACTACCCCTCCACACACACTCCTACCTCTCATCCCACTCCACTACCCCTCCACACACTCTGCGCTACAGAAACCGAGGCTTTCTGTCCAGCCCCGTTTCCGCACCTCGTCTATGAGGTCGTATTTAGATGCTATTTAAAATCCACGTTTGTGTTGTACGGTAGTTGTATTGTGGTTGCTTCTCACACTGCTCCCTCCCCACTGCTATGTCGCTGCAGGACGGCGCTGGCGCGCTTCCGCCAGGCGCAGCTGGAGGAAGGGAAGGTGAAGGTAGGCGACCCCATTCCCACAAGCCGTTGGGAATCGAGCCGATCCATTTTGCGGGGATTTTTTTGTTTGACACCGGCCGTGTGGCTCCTTTTCACGAAGGAGCCGTACACTTTCACCTGAAGCCACCTGTATGCAGGTGGAGCAACTGCATCGGAGCCCAAGCACCGGTCCACGAAAAAAGGCATTGATGCCATCGCCCCTCATCTCTACCAACGCTTCTGCCCCCCGCCAGATTCTGCAGCTGCTTCACAGTAGATGCACAGTGCCCTCTAGGATCCGCCCTGACGGTCTCCCTGCACCATCTGGCATTAGACTCGCACAGAGACCCACAGACTCGCACAGAGACCCACAGACTCGCACAGAGACCCACAGACTCGCACAGAGACCCACAGACTCGCACAGAGACCCACAGACTCGCACAGAGACCCACAGACTCGCACAGAGACCCACAGACTCGCACAGAGACCCACAGACTCGCACAGAGACCCACAGACTCGCACAGAGACCCACAGACTCGCACAGAGACCCACAGACTCGCACAGAGACCCCCATAGATCTATCCTGACAGTCTCCTTGCACCATCACTCTTCCCCTCGGTCGCTGCATTTGTGGAGACCACTCCCATCGCCCATCTCGGCATTCGGTCCTTTCCCATCCTCCTCACAAGCGCAGCTGTTATCGCCTAATTATATCGGGTCACAAAGAGAGAAATTGTAGAGGGGGCTTCCATTCATTCCTCGCAGCAGGGCCCATTCCAAGCACGCCACCGGCCGTGTTGGCATCTGTTGTGACAAAACAATAGGGCAGTAGCGAGACACTCCCTTATTTAAACTTGTTACAACTTAACCGAACAAAACCTTTTATTAAAATTCTCAAAACACTACCTTTTTACGATGGTCTCCAACCGGCTACAAAGCACGTCCGTCCAAGACCGTTGCTTAAGGTGTACTGGGATCAACATTATGACAAATAGGATGAAACTGAACTTGATATGAAGAGACTTCGGATCCCAGGACCCATGGGCCTACGTGCGTCCGTGTGTGCGTGTGTGCGTGCGTGTGTGCGTGCGTGTGTGCATGCGTGTGCCATTGGCAGGAGCGGAGGCCGTACTTGGCGTCGGAGTGCGAGGATCTGCAGAAGTCTGAGAAATGGCGACGGCAGGTGAGGTCATGGGAAGCTGAGCGCGGGGTCATGGTTTGCACAGTGGGTGTATTCAGCGTCATAGCTGCCACGACTGTGCTCCAGCCCATTTCGACCAGTATAACGAAGTATGGTCAAAACGACCTCCACGGCAAGCGCGGTTTGGGGAGGACCTCGTCCAGCAGTGGATTGATGCAGGGCTGTACGACTACTGCACCTAAATGGGAATGCATCTCGAGGTGCTGCACAGAAGCGGTCATAGGCAGGGAGTCGACAGCACACAGATCGCTGGGGGAACAGCTCTCGATGCTGGGGGGGGTGGGGGTGAGAAGCCGTGCCACGCTCGTGATCCAGCACTTTGGAGGTGAGGGTTGGTGGATCACGTCAAGATTTGCGAGGCACCCTAACTTGCTGGGCTGTTAGGTGGTCAGTCCAGCAGGTGGCAGCACAGGAGTGCGGTCTTGGCTTTGCAGCTTTCGGTCTCTGTCCTTCACATGTGTGGCGAGCTTCTCCGAGGTTATTCGGTTTCCTCCCAAACGGGAGGCAAACTTGGATGGAATTGGCCACTCATCCTGATGTAGCAGGACCCTCTACGGAACAAGCCTTGAATCTCAAGGGAGGATTTCCTGGGTAAAGGGCGTCGTTATCGAGCTGCAGGATTGAGCGCCGTGCCCCAAGCAAGGCCGTTGACGTCTGTTGCGCGACCAGCCGGTGACCCTCCTGCCCTCTTTTCCCCGTCTGCCCAGATCATCAGCGAAATCTCCAAGAAGGTTGCCCAGATCCAGAATGGTGAGTGGGGGTGGTGGGGATGGGGGGGGGTGCATTGCTGGGGTCTTGGTGAGAGCTGGTAGCGTTGTCGAAGCCGTGTTTTTATTGTATTACTGGTAATTGCATGAAAAAACAATTACCCGGTAAATACTGTCTTCTTGGTTCTTTCGGTAAAGTCACGTAGAATCGAAATGGTAAATACTGGTTTTCCACACAGCAGTAAACACAACATGTTTAGCTTTTCAACTGAGAAACTAAGGCAGGTGCCGCAGCAGAGTAGTGGTTACCAGCACTGGACTGGCAAGGCAGAGGATCCAGGTTCAATTCCTACTCCTGCCATGGCAGATTGTGCTAGTCTTAAGTCCCCTCCACCTCTATACACCCAGAAGCATAAATTGGTATCGCCAAAGTTGAATCACAATCGGCAGCTCATGCCACTCAGTGCATTCATTCATGAAATTGCCCATTCTCTTTCCTCCCCCCGCCCCTCCGTTTCTTCCGTCGACTAACCCCGTACGCACCCCTCTATCGTGGTCACCCATTCCTCACCACTTGCATGCAACTACCATCTAAATCTTATTTTGTCAAGCACCTTGAACAAAGGCACTTTGTAAATATAAAGTAATATTCCACTGGAAATGGTTACTGATTTCCGACTTTCAGAACCGATAACAGATTCTGAAAACGATTAGCAGTTAACTGGATGTCGTTGAGCAACCCTGTGAGCCGGTGTGGGTGCTGGCATGCACGTTGGTTCCACGTGCCTGTAGCTGTGCCAGTCCATGTGCCTGTGTGTGTTGGGGTGCGGTGGCGTGGCGGTTAGCGCGCTGCGCCACAAACCCGGCAACCCGAGTTCGATTCCCGCTCACGACCACATCGGTGACAAGTGTCTGAACCAGCCTCTGGCCTCCTGTAGGTTAAATGAGTCCCAAGTGCCATGTGTAAACATCAGCATTGGTGAGACAAAGGCGACCAGACGTGGTATTAGCCACACCACACTCTTTTGCGCCATGCCCAGCGTTCATAGTTGCCGGCCAAAGCATTTGCCCCAAAAGTCAGTGTTGGTTTCACGGGGCATCTATCTCTTTGGGTGTGTGTGTACTTGTGGGTGTGATTGTGGAGGTTTTTGCAAATAGGTGTGTGTGAGTATATGTATAGGTGGTGGGCCTCAATGCGCACCTATCCTGGCACAAGCGCTCTGGCGATGTCGCCGCCGCTCAGCGGCGAATGGCAGCCACCGTTGTTGGTGGTGGTGCGAGCGTGCACCTCTGTGCTGACGTCACGCCATCTTCCCTGTGCGTCTGCCTCTCTGCGAGCAGCGGGTCTGGGCGAATTCCGGATCCGCGACCTCAACGATGAGATCAACAAGCTGCTACGCGAGAAAGGCCACTGGGAGGCACGAATCCTGGAGCTGGGAGGACCCGACTACGGGGTACGCGCCGCCGCAACACCGCACTACACACGGTGTTACAACCGCCGCTGCTCCGCACGATGCCGGGCGGTGGTGGGAAACCGTCGGACATCATGCCAAGCGACGTGTCATACAACAAGATAAAACACGGGAGAGCATTATTATTATCTTGTAGGGTTTCATAATTGCGTTACCACGTATCTCTATATTCCTACATTTTGCAGTGAGAATTGTCCTGGAACAACAATCGACACACAGTTAGACGCGTGTATACACACGACATTGAATATTTTTGGCTGTGTCGGGTTGGCTCTACCAGACGTCTACCGTGAAGATGGAGCGGTAAGAGCAGTCCCACGCTCAGGTCCTGGATGGAATGTGTGATCGTGGGAGGTGGCGGCCGTGGCTTGGGGAGGCGTTTATCCAGCAGTAGATTGACCATGGCTGATTATGATCTCTGGTTGTGATCATGTATATTTGGCCAGATCGTGGCCTAACACAAAGATCCGTGATCAATCTGCATTATTGTTACTGTTGGTGTTGACGCTGCGCTCCCTCTGGTCCCACTCTCCAGAGGATCGGTCCCAAGATGCTGGACCACGAGGGGAAGGAGGTCCCGGGGAACCGTGGCTACAAGTACTTTGGGGCAGCTCGCGAGCTACCCGGAGTCCGCGAGCTCTTTGACCAGGAGCGTGAGTGGCGCAGGCAACCACAACCGCACAACCGCACAACCAGAAAACCACACAAGCGTACAATGGACTTAGAGGAAATACGATGTACCGAGGTTCTACAGCTGCCGAGCCAGATGACACACAGACACATAACACACAGACACAAAGATGTAAAAACACATACAGACAAAGATTACCCGTATAGCATTTAACAGACTGTTGGGGCAATTACTGTCAGTGAGCACCTATGAAGGCTGGAGCGGCGCACGAGAGCGTGGGTGGCCAGCACCACGCCCGGCCTCCTTCGTCTCCCCAGTGACGATGTTTACACTCCGCATTTAATGCTGAGTCTACCACGGGGAGGCCCAGGACCGGTTCCGATTTTCGCCACTGTTATTGTCCATGAGCGGGAATCGAACCCGGGTCGTCATGTTCGTAGTGCAGTTGCACTAACCACGACGTCACCATTTCCCCGAGACACACAAGACTCCATTCGCCACACCGACGCTCGTGCGCGAGATGGCCGGCACTGCCGTGCGACACGACCGAATGAGTGGACGCCGAGTCAGCAGTGATGACCGTGTGCCCCCCCCCCCAGCCCTGAAGGCCCCCCGCAAGACGCGTGGGGAGCTCATGAAGGACATCGACGCCGACTACTACGGCTACCGCGACGAGGACGACGGCGTGCTGGTGCCACTCGAGCAGGCGCTCGAGAAGGAGGGTGAGGAGAGGCGTGTGTGCCGTCTTGCGCTCACCAGCACTCGCACTCACCCCCAGCACTCGCACTCACCCCCAGCACTCACACTCACCCCCAGCACTCACCCCCAGCACTCACACTCACCCCCAGCACTCACACTCACCCCCAGCACTCACACTCACCCCCAGCACTCACCCCCAGCACTCACCCTCAGCACTCACCCCCAGCACTCACACTCACCCCCAGCACTCACTCCCAGCACTCACCCGCAGCACTCACACTCACCCCCAGCACTCACACTCACCCCCAGCACTCACCCCCAGCACTCGCACTCACCCCCAGCCCTCACACTCACCCCCAGCACTCACCCTCACCCCCAGCACTCACCCCCAGCACTCACCCCCAGCACTCACACTCACCCCCAGCCCTCGCACTCACCCCCAGCACTCACTCACCCCCAGCACTCACCCCCAGCACTCACCCCCAGCACTCACACTCACCCCCAGCACTCACCCCCAGCACTCACCCCCAGCACTCGCACTCACCCCCAGCACTCGCACTCACCCCCAGCACTCGCACTCACCCCCAGCCCTCACACTCACCCCCAGCACTCACTCACCCCCAGCACTCACCCCCAGCACTCACACTCACCCCCAGCCCTCGCACTCACCCCCAGCACTCACTCACCCCCAGCACTCACCCCCAACACTCACCCCCAGCACTCACACTCACCCCCAGCACTCACTCACCCCCAGCACTCACCCCCAGCACTCACCCCCAGCACTCACCCCCAGCACTCACCCCCAGCACTCGCACTCACCCCCAGCACTCACTCACCCCCAGCACTCACACTCACCCCCAGCACTCACACTCACCCCCAGCACTCACACTCACCCCCAGCACTCACTCACCCCCAGCACTCACACTCACCCCCAGCACTCACCCTCAGCACTCACCCCCAGCACTCACCCCCAGCACTCACCCCCAGCACTCACCCCCAGCACTCACTCCCAGCACTCACCCGCAGCACTCACACTCACCCCCAGCACTCACACTCACCCCCAGCACTCACCCCCAGCACTCGCACTCACCCCCAGCCCTCACACTCACCCCCAGCACTCACACTCACCCCCAGCACTCACTCCCAGCACTCACCCGCAGCACTCACACTCACCCCCAGCACTCACACTCACCCCCAGCACTCACCCCCAGCACTCGCACTCACCCCCAGCCCTCACACTCACCCCCAGCACTCACCCTCACCCCCAGCACTCACCCCCAGCACTCACCCCCAGCACTCACACTCACCCCCAGCCCTCGCACTCACCCCCAGCACTCACTCACCCCCAGCACTCACCCCCAGCACTCACCCCCAGCACTCACACTCACCCCCAGCACTCACTCACCCCCAGCACTCACCCCCAGCACTCACCCCCAGCACTCACCCCCAGCACTCGCACTCACCCCCAGCACTCGCACTCACCCCCAGCACTCGCACTCACCCCCAGTCCTCACACTCACCCCCAGCACTCACTCACCCCCAGCACTCACCCCCAGCACTCACACTCACCCCCAGCCCTCGCACTCACCCCCAGCACTCACTCACCCCCAGCACTCACCCCCAACACTCACCCCCAGCACTCACACTCACCCCCAGCACTCACTCACCCCCAGCACTCACCCCCAGCACTCACCCCCAGCACTCACCCCCAGCACTCACCCCCAGCACTCACCCCCAGCACTCGCACTCACTCACCCCCAGCACTCACACTCACCCCCAGCACTCACACTCACCCCCAGCACTCACACTCACCCCCAGCACTCACACTCACCCCCAGCACTCACACTCACCCCCAGCACTCACACTCACCCCCAGCACTCACACTCACCCCCAGCACTCACCCCCAGCACTCGCACTCACCCCCAGCACTCACACTCACCCCCAGCACTCACCCCCAGCACTCACACTCACCCCCAGCCCTCACACTCACCCCCAGCACTCACACTCACCCCCAGCACTCACACTCACCCCCAGCACTCACACTCACCCCCAGCACTCACACTCACCCCCAGCACTCACACTCACCCCCAGCACTCACACTCACCCCCAGCACTCACACTCACCCCCAGCACTCACCCCCAGCACTTGCACTCACCCCCAGCACTCACACTCACCCCCAGCACTCACCCCCAGCACTCACACTCACCCCCAGCCCTCTAGCCAGTAGCCTCGCCAGTAGACCTCACCGACACGCAGTCACCGACAGCCTCGCCATCAGCCTCTCATACCAGCACCAAGCCTCGCCACCTTTTCTTACCGTCACCATCGGCCCTCACTCGCAGCGCTGACCTTCATTGGCAGCCTCGCCTCAATTTGGTTCCCACAAGTGGTCACCGACACGCTTCGACCGATCACCGTCGAACTCGGTCCTGCGCCGCGCACTTGAGAAACTTTAGACGTTTGACAGATGGACACCTTGTGGCACGGTGGGGGCCAACGGGCGTGGCGTTGACTACCGCGTGAACGATCGGCGCTCGTTGCGGTGCCGGCCCCATGTGCGAGGTGGCGGTTGGCAGAGCGTTTGCGTTGCGCGCGGTTGCCGCAGTGGTCGCGCAGGCGGTGGCGCGCTGGCGCGAGGAGCGGGAGGCCCGAGCGGCCGCTGGCGGGGACAAGGCGGCCGCGGCGCAGGAGGAGGAGGAGGACGACATCTACGCGGTGACGAGAGGCGAGGTGAGCGGCGGGTGACGAGTTTCCGTCGTGATCGGCGTCGCCATGGTAACCGAAGCAGCGGCGGCATTTCGGTGGTAACCTTGCTCCATACATCCCATGTGCTGCCCCCCCCAGTCGGATGAGGAGGAGGAAGAGGGCAGTGGCGGGGAGACGCGTGACAAGCAGCAGCAGCACTTCATCGCTCACGTCCCGGTGCCCACACAGAAGGAGGTGAGGGCCCTGGGTGTGTGTGTGAGTGAATCCGAGGGTATGGGTGAATGGGGGGGTGAGTGCATAAATGAGTGGTTGTGTGAATGAGTGGGTGGGTGTGTGAATGAGTTGGTGGGTCAGTAAATGAGTGGGTCGGTGTGTGAATTAGTTGGTGCATGAGTGAATGGGTGGGTAAGTGAATGGTTGAGTGAATGGGTGAGTGAATGAGTAGTTGAGTCGGCGAGATAGTCTGTTGTTGAGACCGGCAGTGAGGTGGTGGTTGACCACCACTGTATGGATGAGACGATATGGCTCGTCCGGTGGACCCATTCACCAACATGTTCCATGCATGTGTTTGCCATGTCGAAATAAAGACAAACGTACCCATATCGCCTTAACAGACTGAGCAGCTGTGAAGGCTGCCACGGCACACGAGGGGGTGGGTGGTGGCCAGCACCGCGTCCACACGCATTTGTTTCCCCAGTAGCGATGTTTACGCATCGCACGAAGTAATCATTTGAGTCGACCTAGGAGAGGCCCAAGACATTTAGATAAGTCACTGGCATTGGCCGTGAGCGTGAATCGAACTCGGGTCACCAGATCATGGCGCAGCGCGCTAACCACTCCCCCACACCGCCCCCCCACGCCGCCCCCCCACGCCGCTCCCCCACGCCGCTCCCCCACGCCGCTCCCCCACGCCGCTCCCCCACACCGCCCCCCCACGCCGCCCCCCCACGCCGCTCCCCCACGCCGCTCCCCCACGCTGCACAGGTGGAGGAGGCGCTGCTCCAGCGCAGGAAGATGGAGCTGCTGGCCAAGTACGCCAGCGAGACGCTGCAGGCGCAGAGCCAGGAGGCTCGCTGCCTGCTGGGCCTGTAGGCGGCCGCCGCCGCCGACCCCGCGTGTACATAACCCGGGCAGCCGCCCACGTTTTTGTAATAAAGCTTCACATTAATTCGTGGCGGGCGTCACGTTCCTCGTGTGTCCTGTCGAGTGCTTGGGTGCAACCGTGTCCGCCGCACGTACCGCCGTGTCTGCCGCACGTACCGCCGTGTCTGCCGCACGTACCGCCGTGTCTGCCGCACGTACCGCCGTGTCTGCCGCACGTACCGCCGTGTCTGCCGCACGTACCGCCGTGTCTGCCGCACGTACCGCCGTGTCTGCCGCACGTACCGCCGTGTCTGCGTGGTGTTTGCGTCCCGCGGTGTTGAGTCAGACTCGCCGTCGCTTCGCTATCGCTTTTATTTTCGCTCCCAGCGTTGGGAATATTCACGAGCGGACGACAAATGAATAACGACACGGGCGCCACTGACGTGCCCCCGCCAACCACACTCGGGCTCCCATTCTGCAGGCCGAGCCCGGCAACTGACGCTCACAAAGTCCCCCGTATAGCCTTCAGAAGGCTGTCGGGGCAAGTGCTGTTAGGGAGCACCTATGAACGGGCGCGCGTGACGGGTTGGCGTGAACGGCACCACGCCCGGCCACCTTTGTCTCCCTAATGCCGATGTTTACACATCGCGCAGGGTACTCCTTTACAACCGATTTGCGTGCTCGGGACAGGCTGTGATTTAGCTCGTCGCCGATGTTTGCCGTGGCCTGGAATCGACCTCGCGGACGCTCACAATCTAACGGGAGCACGATGGCACGCGCGTGTGCCAAAACACGCGACCGCAGACGCTGTGATACACGTACATAACGGTACGCACTGAGACACCGGCAATTACAAAATAAATACACTGTACAGCCCTTGATCAATCCACTGCTGGGTGAAGGTCTCCCCACACCGTGTCGGTCAAGAGGGTTGTGTGACGAGACTTGATCACCGCCGGTCGGTGCAGTCCGGCGAAGGGCTGGGCCCACAGAGCCGTGTGGCTCTTGCTTGCCGCTGGAGTTGGCCGTGGTCTGGAATCCAACGGGTGCTTGCATTTGTGGCGCAATGCCCAAACCGCTGCTCCACATTGACATCAAACACCCTAAAGCACGCACACCAACAAGCACACTGAAACACAAGCACACAGACACACACAAGCACAGACACACACAAGCACAGACACACAAGCAGATTGACACAAGCACACAGACACAAGCAGATTGACACAAGCACACAGACGCACACAAGCACACAGACACAAGCAGATTGACACACACAAGCACGTTGACACACGGATCCCCTTCCTGATCTTTCAGACCGTTGCTGCGAGCACCGAGCAAGTGGCACCACGCCAAGCCACTATTGTCTCCCCAGTGCTGACGTGTATACACTGCACCAGGTACTCATTTAAGGCTGAGTCAATCTAGGTGAGGCCCGGGACCAGTTCTGATACAATGGTTGGAATCTAAAACTCGGCTGTTGAGGTTTGAAGTTTAGTGCACTAACCACTTGCCACACACAGATATGCACTGGTATTCACAACGCCACACCAAAGAAAGACAAAGATCCCCCATATAACCTCAATAGACAGCTGGGGGCAAGTGCTAAGCAAGCACCTATAAAGGCCGGCACGGCACACGAGAGAGTGGGTGGCCAGCACCACGTCCAACCAACCGCCTACGTCTCTCAAGTGGCGATTTTACACTCCGCATCAGATACTCATTTGAGGCCGAGTCGACCTAGGGGAGGCCCAGGACCGGTTCAGATCATCTTCACTGGTGTTGGCCACACACCCGGGGTCCCATCTCCTGGCCCACAACACTCCACCACTCCCGACATTAGGGGAGCAGGGGTTGGTGGTGGTGGGGGGGGGGTGGGGGTTCGTGCCGCTAGCGCCGCCGCCGCACCGCCGCCTCTCCTCTGCGCTCCACCAGCAGCGGCCCCAGCAGGGCCCTCAGGGCCCCCGCCACGGCCTCCTCCCCCTCCTCCTCTTCCCCACCGGAGCCTCCCAGGCCGACCTGCGGGATGACAGAGGGGCCACCGCGTCACCGCGTGCGGCACTCTCCCCGTGTCGTTTGCCCTTCCGTCACTCTCGCCGTGTCAAGAGCCCTCGTGTCATCCTCAGTCCCTTCCCTCTGTTGCCCTCTGCCACCCACTGCTCCATGTCACCCCCATGTGTCACTCCCTGTGTTGTCCCTTGCATCACTCCCCATATTACCCCCCCACCCACCCAGCACCGCGGCGCTCCGTGCGTCGCGCCTCGTGACCCCGTGTCCCTCTCCGTGTGTCACTCCCCATTCATTCATCCCCCACCGACCCGCACCTGCGTGAGCGCGCGTGCCACTCGACCCAGCAGCGCGTCCTCCAGCTGTGGAGGCAGCGGCCCCAGCCCGGCGACACAGTCCATCACGCACAGCACCGTCTGCTCCTGGCCCTGGGGACCAAAGACAAAGACCCCCCCGATAGCCTGAACAGACTGCTGGGGCAAGTGTTGTTAGCGAGCACCTATGAAGGCCGGCACGGCACACGAGGGGGTGGGCGGTAGCACCACGCCCGGCAGCCTTTGTCTCCCGAGTGGCGATGTTTGCACATCGCACTGGGTACTCATTTCAGGTTTAGTCGACCTAAGGGAGACCTGGGAACTGGTAAAATAGTTTGATGTGGTTGTTTGTTTATTAATATTAATGATTAGTCGCGTTTATAAAATGTCCCTGCTTGAGAAGCGGCTGGGTCGCCACAGCTCGATGCGCTTCACCTGGAATAAACTGCTTGACCTGATACACACGAGTATGTATGCATGCATGTGCGCGTGTGTGCGAATACGTCTCGACGCACGTCACGTGCACACGGTATGCGTGCGTGCACGTGGTATGCGTGCGTGCGTGCACGTATTATTGCACGTGGTATGCGTGCGTGCACGTGGTATGCGTGCGTGCACGTGGTATGCGTGCGTGCGTACGGACGCGCGTGGCGGCACCTTGCTGAGAGCCTGCAGCGCCCGCGTGGCGGGGCAGACCCCGCGGGCGCCGCCCGCCTCGTGCAGGCGCTCCAGGTCGGCGGGGCCCAGCGCCGGCTCGCGCAGCTGCTCCAGCCACGAGAACATGAGAGCGGCGAGCACGGCCGGGCGGCGCTCGCCGCACAGCCGCTCCCACGCTCCCTCGCGCCAGTTCAGATCCCGCTGCAGCGGCATGCGTGGCGACGACGGCGACGACGACGCACGTGGCACGCGGCACACACGCACGGCACACGCACGGCACACGCACAGGGCACATGGGAATAATGGCAAATATCCTCCTGCCCGCCCACCTGCCACCCCATGTAGCCTTCACAGACTTTTGGGGCAAGTGCCATTAGCGGGCACCTATGCAACACCACACCCGACCGCCTTTGCGATATTTACGCATTGCACCAGGTACTCATTTAAGGCTGAGTCGACCTAGGGGAGGCCAAGAACCGGTTCAGATAATCGTCACTGGGTGTCGACTGTGAGCGGGCATCGAACTCGGGTCGCTGGGTTCGTAGCGCAGCGCGCTGACCGCTACACCGTGCACACTCACTGTTACACCCGCCCACCTGCCACGCAGCCACCCTCTCCCACAGCGCACACCCCGGCTCTGGCGTCTCCTCTGCCAGCGCCTGCGCCACCTCCAGCCGGCGGGGCCCCCCTCTCCCCCCCACCGAGGGCCCGTCCCCCTCCCCCTCGCTCCCCTCCGAGGCCCGGGCGCCCCCCCCGGTGCCACCGCGCAACCCCGGTGGCGTGTCCGCTCGCGTCACCGCCTCCCTGGGCGACGGGCTCCGGCGCTGGTGCCTCCTCACCCTCCTCCGCTGCTCCTGCTGCTGCTGCTGCTGCCACCGTTTCTGCTGCTCTTGCCGCCGGGGCAGAGACTCCCGGCCCTCCCGCTCCGGCACGCACGTGCCGTTGGGCGCCGGTTGCCGCGCCCCGCCGGTCCGACGGTGGGCCCCGCCAGAGGGGCCGGGCGGCGTCGCGTCGTCCGCCCTGCCGGCGCCGCCGCCGCCGCCATAGCGGCGCCGGGTCCCGTCTTCTGGCACGGTCGCCACCTCCCCACCCGGCGCCACCTCCTCTTCCTCGCCCTCGGACGCCGTCGCCACCGCGGACCTCCCGGCGGGCCCGGCGGCGGGACCCGACGGTCCGACGCGAACGCCGTCCCCCTCCTCGGGCTGCGACTCGTCGCTGGGGCTGTGCAGCACGATCGGCGGGGGGGGGGTCCCGAGGGAGCGGCGGCACCGCGACGAGAGGGGGGTCCGCCGTCCCGGAGGCGCCGTCGCCCAGCCGTTGGTAGAACAGCGTGCGGGGGTCGGCTCCGCCGCCCCTCCCGCCGCACCTCCCGCCGGCCACGCCGCGCTCGCCGTCCTCGCGCCGGCGCCCCGCCGTCCGCTCTCCCGCCGCCCCTCCCGGCTCCGTGGGGCCGCCCGGCCGGGGGGGGGACCCCGGCGGCAAAGCGGGGCTCCCCCGCCGGGCTCGCGGGGCCTGCCTCCCGCGGGCCCTCGCCGGCGCCCGCCCTCCTCAGGTCCGAGTCGCTGTAGCTGAACCTGCGCGGGCCGGGCCGCCGGGCGCCCGCCGCGGTGCGGCCGCCCCGAGGCCACCGGGGGGCCAGGGTGCCGTGGCCGCCGGGGTCCGCGGGCCCCCCCCGCCCCCTCCTCCTCCTCCTCCCCCTCCTCCCCCTCCTCCTCCTCCCCCTCCTCCCCCTCCTCCTCCTCCTCGTCTGCGGAGTCAGGAAGCAGCGCGGCGTCGGGCTCGAAGCAGAGCAGCGCCAGCTGGGAGACCGTCTTCTCGATCTCCGCCGTCAGGTCGGGCACCTCCACCTCGCCGTCCGACGAGTCCGAGCCGCCGTCCCTGCCGCCGCAGCCACGGCACGACATCGCCCGGACGTCACCGCGGAGTGTGGCGGTGCGGTCGCGCGGCGAGTGGTGTCGCGTGTTGGAGGAGGCACGGTGTGCGTGGTGCGGTACGGTGGAGGTGCGGTGTCTGTGCGGTGGTCACGCACCCGTGTGTGGGAGGGCATGCATTGTTGGCGATCTGCGTCAGTAGGTGGCAAACCAGGTGCACGATCTTGGGCACGTGCTTCAGGCGTCGGGCCTCATAGCTGCGCTCGAGAACAGGGACACACGGACACACGGACACACGGATAAGGACAAAGACAAGGATGCAGAAGCACAGATATTAACCCAAGGACACGCAGACAATGATGCGGACACAATAAAAAAGATTCGGACATTGGGAGGGAGGGGGTTAGTATAGGGCGGAGCGACAGAAGAAAGGTTGTAAAGAAGCAATGCAGGAAGAGACAGAGGCGTAGACGGAGGAATGGAATGAGGCCGATGGAGAGAGAATTGCATTAAGAAGGGGGATTAAAGGAGGAAGTGAGCGACGGAGACCTGTGCCAACACAACCACCACCCTCCCCGCGTGCCAACCCTCGCCACCACCACCGCCACCGCCAGCACCACCAGCGTACCCACCCGTGCAGCAGGTGCCTCTGGCGGATGAGGTACTGCGAGAGCGTGACCGGCGGGGCCCGGTAGGGCGTGGGGGCGGGCCAGGCGGGGCCCGGCGTGAGGGGCTCGGCGGGGGGGGGCCCAGGCCATGCAGCTGAAGACGGAGCGGAGGGGCGCCAGGAACTGAGCGAACTCGCGCACGCACAGCAGCTGGCCGCGCGTCTGCACCGCGTTGGGGCGGCGTGCGCGCACGTACAGGATGGCCTGGTCCGGGTGCATGCGCCCCGCAAACACCAGGTAGCACGCGATCAGCACACCTGCGTTGTATGGGGGTGGCGGGGGGGGGTGAGGGGTGAGGGGTGAGGGGGGGAGAGTGGTGGCGCAGTGATTAGGGCTGATTCCCACTCACACCGGCGAACCCGCCGCACCAGGTTGTCATTACACAGCCCGTTGGGGCAAGTGCTGTTAGCGAGCCCCTATGAAGGCAGGCACGGAATACGAGGGGGTGGGTGGCCAGCACCATGCCCTGCCGCCTTTGTCTTTCCAGTTCTGATGTTTCACACACTGCACCAGCTACTCAAGTAGCGTCAACCTCGATGAGGCCCAGGCCCGAGTGGAAATGGAGGACCGCTTCAGGTATCCGTCACTGACGTTGGCTGGCAACAGCGGGGATCGAACTCGGGTTGCCGTCTGGCGAACTGGCGCCGCGTTGCCGTCTGGCGCCCACCGGTGCGCCCCAAGCCGGCGTGGCAGTGGATCGCCACCTTCCCCTCCTGCAGGGCAAAGGTGATGACCTTGACCATGTCGAGGATGGTGGTGAGCGACGCCACGCCATAGTCCTTCCAGCAGAAGTTGTAGAAATAGACTGCGAAGGCAAAAGGGAGAGAGTTACGCAAACAAGCTGGGCACGCCGGTCCGTTAAAGCGAGCCTGTGTTCTCTGTCGGGGGCAGTGTTTCTCAACTCCGGTCCTTGCAGAACATTTTACAAAAAAGCAACACAATCCTCACTTTTCACAAACGGCCCAAGGGAAACGGTGGGGGACACAGGAACAGAGTTTTTGAAATCGCAGCCGAGTCCACCGGGATCTGTGTAGAGTGCGTGCGCGTGCGGACGAGCGCCCACTGTTGTTGTCCATGAAGACGCGAGGCAGGTAGGTGAAGCCGCTCTCCTCCTCCAGGGGGAAGCCGCAGCTCGCGTGCTCCCCCGGCCACTGCAGGTTAATCACCGTGCTGATACCCAGACTGCACACACAAAGACAAACACCCCACCGTGCTGATACCCAGACTGCACACACAAAGACAAACACCCCACCGTGCTGATACCCAGACTGCACACACAAAGACAAACACCCCACCGTGCTGATACCCAGACTGCACACACAAAGACAAACACCCCACCGTGCTGATACCCAGACTGCACACACAAAGACAAACACCCCACCGTGCTGATACCCAGACTGCACACACAAAGACAAACACCCCACCGTGCTGATACGCAGACTGCACACACAAAGACAAACACCCCACCGTGCACCATCGATGAAGGTCAGCACGGCGCAGGAGGGGGTGCATGGCCAGCGCCACGCCCCCTTCATCTCCCCGCCATGCAAGTGTGCCGGTTGTACTCCCTTACCCACCCATTGACCGCCTAACCCACCCCCCATCCCTGGGTCCCAATAGCGCGCCTGCGCCCCCTGACCCTCCGTGCCCCCCCCCGCCCCGCCCCCGCACCTCTTGAACTGCTCGATGACGTCGTACTTCTCGATGGTCTCCGTGGACGGGCGAGCCATGGCCAGGATGTTCTCGGTGACCCTGACGTCGCACGGGGTCACAGCGCGCGCACACGGTCACACGCCAGCGCAGCCACCCCGCGCGTGCCATCGTTTTTGCGAGTGTGTGTGTGTGTGCGCACGCCGCTGCGAGAGAGTGCGTGTGCCCCTGCGGCTGAGCGTGGTGGTGGCCACACAACCTCCTCGTGTGCGGAGCCGGCCTTCATAGGTGCTACCCGCTAACAGCACTTGCCCAAATAATCTGTAAAGGCTATACGGGGGATCTCTGACTTTGTACATGCCACTGCCAGAGTGCGTGTGCTATTGTGGCCGAGCGTGATGCTGGCCACCCACACCTGGGTCCATCTCGTGACCTCCTATTCGCGAGCCTTCGACACGTCACGTGGCCTCAAAGTGCACCTGGCCTGGCACAGGCGCCGTAGTGACGTCACCGTCACTTTGTGGTGAATGGCGGCTGTTCATACTCTCTGGGTCTTTCGGTAAAATCACGACGTTTCGATCGCAACGCAAGCAATCGTCTTCAGGTGAAAACATACAGCAGGTGAACTGCTGAGGCAGGAGAAATATAGCGGTAGAGCTGCTGCAGCAAGAGGGTATAGAGGTTTGAGATGGGTGCAAGCCAAGGGTAAGTGGGCGGGGCCAGAGATGGAATTTGCATGTAAATGTAAGATCGGAGAGCTGATAGACCTCACGACTACGGTGCTGAAGAAGCGGCTATTGTATTGCTAGAGATTAGAGATCAGCATGCCAATGTGAGACGGCTCTCGCAGCAGCGGCTGTGTTAATGAGAAGATTGGGTGTTGTTGTTGCTGTTGCACATTTGCGTGTCTGTACGTGCGTGCGCATGAGTGCGCGTGTCTGTATGCGAGCGTACGTTGTATGTGTCTGTGCGAGCGTGTCTGTGCGTACGCGTGCGTGCGCCTCTGTCCACGTGCGTGCGTGCGCCTCTGTACACGTGTGTGCGTGTGCCTCTGTACACGTGCGTGCGTGCGTGCGCGCGCGTGGCGCTCCCACCAGGAGGAGTACACCCCACGCACGGCCTGCTCGTCGGCGCGCAGGCGGGACGGATTCTCGTACTTGCAGGCGCGGCCCCCGCACGCTACGGAGCACTGCACGGGTCCCGGGATCACGTGGCGCAAGCGCTCGCCCACCTTCGTGTACTTGGCCGTCGGGCGCCGTGCGGAACCTGCCAGGGTGACAACACCGCCCCCACCCCCCCCCCACCGCTGTTACCGCCGCCGCACCAACGTACACCGGTCAGCCGAGACTGCTTCGTCTCATCCACCACACCGTGTGCAACAACCGCAACCAGGTCACAACAGCACACTCACTCACCCGCACACCCACGCACTCACCCACGCACTCACCCACCCACTCACCCACCCACTCACCCACCCACCCACCCACTCACCCACCCACTCACCCACCCACCCACCCACCCACTCACCCACCCACCCACCCACTCACTCACCCACCCACCCACTCACCCACCCACCCACCCACTCACCCACCCACCCACTCACCCACCCACCCACTCACCCACCCACTCACCCACCCACTCACCCACCCACCCACTCACCCACCCACCCACCCACTCACCCACCCACCCACCCACCCACTCACCCACCCACCCACCCACTCACCCACCCACCCACCCACCCACTCACCCACCCACCCACCCACCCACCCACCCACTCACCCACCCACCCACCCACCCACTCACCCACCCACCCACCCACGCACCCACCCACCCACCCACTCACCCACCCACCCACCCACTCACCCACCCACCCACCCACCCACCCACGCACTCACCCACCCACGCACTCACCCACCCACCCACTCACCCACCCACTCACCCACCCACCCACTCACCCACCCACTCACCCACCCACTCACCCACCCACCCACCCACTCACCCACCCACTCACCCACCCACTCACCCACCCACTCACCCACCCACCCACCCACTCACCCACCCACCCACTCACCCACCCACCCACCCACCCACTCACCCACCCACCCACTCACGCACCCACCCACCCACTCACCCAACCACCCACCCACTCACCCACCCACCCACTCACCCACCCACCCACCCACCCACTCACCCACCCACCCACCCACCCACTCATCCACCCACCCACCCACCCACTCACCCACCCACCCACCCACTCACCCACCCACCCACCCACCCACCCACTCACCCACCCACACACTCACGCACCCACCCACCCACTCACGCACTCACCCACCCACTCACGCACCCACCCACCCACTCACCCACCCACCCACGCAATCACCCACCCACCCAATCACCCACCCACCCACGCAATCACCCACCCACTCACCCACCCACTCACCCACCCACCCACGCAATCACCCACCCACCCACGCAATCACCCACCCACTCACCCACCCACCCACTCACCCACCCACCCACCCACTCACCCACCCACTCACCCACCCACCCACTCACCCACGCAATCACCCACCCACTCACCCACCCACCCACTCACCCACCCACCCACGCAATCACCCACCCACCCACTCACCCACCCACTCACGCACCCACCCACCCACTCACGCACCCACCCACCCACTCACCCACC
Source organism: Lampetra fluviatilis (assembly GCF_964198595.1). Lineage (NCBI taxonomy): Eukaryota > Metazoa > Chordata > Hyperoartia > Petromyzontiformes > Petromyzontidae > Lampetra > Lampetra fluviatilis. The sequence continues at coordinate 5,400,358 of NC_136314.1, forward strand.
CACCCACGCAATCACCCACCCACTCACCCACCCACCCACACACTCACCCACTCACGCACTCACCCACCCACTCACACACCCACCCACCCACCCACCCACTCACCCACCCACCCACGCAATCACCCACCCACTCACCCACCCACCCACTCACCCACCCACCGACGCAATCACCCACCCACTCACCCACCCACCCACTCACCCACCCACCCACGCAATCACCCACCCACTCACCCACCCACTCACGCACCCACCCACTCACCCACCCACCCACGCAATCACCCACCCACTCACCCACCCACCCACTCACCCACCCACTCACCCACCCACCCACTCACCCACCCACCCACGCAATCACCCACCCACTCACCCACCCACTCACCCACCCACCCACGCAATCACCCACCCACTCACCCACCCACCCACGCAATCACCCACCCACTCACCCACCCACCCACTCACCCACCCACTCACCCACCCACCCACGCACCCACCCACCCACTCACCCACCCACCCACGCAATCACCCACCCACTCACCCACCCACTCACCCACCCACCCACGCAATCACCCACCCACTCACCCACCCACTCACCCACCCACCCACGCAATCACCCACCCACTCACCCACCCACCCACTCACCCACCCACCCACGCAATCACCCACCCACTCACCCACCCACCCACGCAATCACCCACCCACTCACCCACCCACCCACGCAATCACCCACTCACCCACCCACCCACGCACTCACCCACCCACCCACGCACTCACCCACCCACTCACGCACTCACCCACCCACCCACTCACCCACCCACTCACCCACCCACCCACGCACTCACCCACCCACCCACGCACTCACCCACCCACTCACGCACTCACCCACCCACTCGTTCACCACACTGCAGGTCACCTCACTTCTCTTTCCTCGTCGTGTGTCACACCGCTCCACTTTGGAATCCCCTTCAATCAACCAATCCCCCCCCCCTCCCAAGCTCGTATAACACAATAACCTTGCTCAATTCAATAAACGTGGTACTTACAGCAGCGCGACTCGCCTCGCTACCGCACAGTGGCACGACAGCACCACCACGTGGAAACACGGCCACCCGAGCGTGGCACTCACGCACACAAGCTGCATCACAACCACTGCAGCGTAGCGAAGGCAGCGCGACGTGACAGCGACAGAGACAATGACGATACGACAGCACGAGCACCGCGACACACACAACAAGGGGGGGGGGGGGGGGCTGCGTGCATCTTACATAAAGCGAGACACACTCCAGTGGCACACACACACTCCTATAGCGACACACACACTCGAGACACACACACACACTCTCTTTAGACACACACACTTGAGACACACACACACACTCTCTTTAGACACACACACACACTCGAGACACACACTCTCTAGCGACACACACACTCGAGACACACACACACTCTCTTTAGACACACACACTCGAGACACACACACACTCCTACAGACACACACACACTCTTTCTTGAGACACACACACTCTCTAGCGACACACACTCCTACAGACACACACACTCCTATAGCGACACACACTCGAGAGAGACGGACACTCTCTAGCGACACACACACACTCTCTAGCGACACACACACTCGACACACACACTCTCTCGAGACACACACACACACTCCTACAGACACACACACTCCTATAGACACAGACACTCCTACAGACACACACACTCTCTTGAGACACACACTCTCTAGAGACACACACGCTCTCTCTAGAGACACACACATTCGAGACACACACACACTCGAGACACACACACACACACACTCTCTCTCGAGACACGGACACACACTTGAGGAACCCAAGTCGCCGGTGTCCCGCGCTGCCCCCCCCCGCGAGCTGCTGCCGGCCGCCACGGCCGCCAGCAGCTGGTGCGAGCTGCGTGATAGCGCCCGCACGGCCGAGCTGCTGCGGCGCCGCGTGAAGATCCTCTGCAGCGCCTCCGACGCCGAGTGCCGGCGCCGCTGCAGCGCCGTCGCCAGCGAGTCGAACACCGAGAGCCGGCGCCGCCGGCCGCCCGAGGGGCTCCCGGGCGACTCGACCCGCAGCAGCGGGGAGGGCGAGCGCGGGGCCGGGGGCGCCGCCGCCGCCGCCGTCGCCGCCCGGTCCAGGTGGCCGTGCAGGGAGGCCGCCTTGCGCACCGGCGCCCGGGGCCGACGCCCCCGGGAGCCCGTGCCGCGGCCGTCGTCGGAGCGGGAGACGACGCGCTTGAGGATGGAGCGGGCGGCCTCGCGCCCGCGGCCCTGGGGGCCGGCGCGGCCCGGGGACGGGGGCCTCCGTGGGGCGGCGCCGTGATCGCGTGGATCCATGCGTGAGGTGCGTGGCGTGAGGTGCGTGGCGTGAGGTGCGTGGCGTGCGAGTGTTGTGTGTGCGCGCGAGCGCTGTGCCGGTCTCAATAGGTGCTTGCTAACAGCACTTGCCTTAATGTGTGTCTGCAGGTGTTGTAGGTGTCTCTGTCTGTATGGGGTGGTATGTGTGTCTGCAGGTGGTTGCAGGTGTCTCTGTCTGTACGGGGTGGTATGTGTGTCTGCAGGTGTTGTAGGTGTCTCTGTCTGTACGGGGTGGTATGTGTGTCTGCAGGTGGTTGCAGGTGTCTCTGTCTGTATGGGGTGGTATGTGTGTCTGCAGGTGTTGTAGGTGTCTCTGTCTGTACGGGGTGGTATGTGTGTCTGCAGGTGTTGTAGGTGTCTCTGTCTGTACGGGGTGGTATGTGTGTCTGCAGGTGCTTGCCGGCTGGTGCTGCTCGTGGTACGGGAGCGACCGTCCCCTGGGCCACACAACCAGTCTGCCAGAGCCTCTGACGGCTGAGCGGACTCAAGCGTTGTCCAAGCCCTTCACCTCCCTCCCGACATTCAACCCCCCACCCCCTCTGCCCCCCAGCCCCCCACAGCCCCTTTTCCCGGTTGCATTAATCATTCATAAAGCAGCGACTCGCCGTTTTCATGGCAACACAGCAGCATCCAACTTCCCCTACAGGTCTACTATTCAACATCCTCCTCCTTCACAGGCGGGATGCCTCCTCCTCCTCCTCCGCGAGGGGGATGCTGCCACCTCCTCCATGAGGGGGACTACACCTCCTCTGCGAGGGGGACTACAGCTCATCTGTGAAGGGAACGCCACCTCCTCCACGAGGGGGATGCCTCCTCCTCCTCCATGAGGGGGACTACACCTCCTCTGCGAGGGGGACTACAGCTCATCTGTGAAGGGAACGCCACCTCCTCCACGAGGGGGATGCCTCCTCCTCCATGAGGGGGACTACACCTCCTCCGCGAGGGGGACACTGCACCCCCCGTCCTCCATGGAGGGGCACACAGGAAGTGTCCGCCCTCTTAATCAACTTCGCTGTGGTCAATTTCTTAGGCGCTTCACAGATGTCGGA
>NC_136314.1:6008789-6376289 GCF_964198595.1 Lampetra fluviatilis
AGTTTTATTAATTTCGCTCGGCATGCCTGCCCCAATGAATGAGCAGCCTCAATCCCGCCCTGATGCGTTTGAAGTCTGACACGTGTCCCGCGCGTCGCGGTGATGACCATCAACACCAACGGGGGCAGAATAAATCGTCGTTCGCTCCGTCTCTGTTCGCCTGCCGCCCGTACCAGTCAGTAACGTCCATTCCCTCCACTGCACTTCAATCCAACTTTGCAAAACATCTCCGCCAAAAAATGCTGCTTTTCCTCTCGCCCTATTTTGCGCAACAGTGCCGAATCCTCGGCATTGCCAAAGTAAAGGAACTGCTGGGGCTAGAGTTGTTAGCGAGCACCTCTTAAGGCCGGCACGGCGCGCAACGAGGTTGTTGTGCGGCATTCGCTTCTCTTCCTGCGTATGGCGCAGTGAGCAGCATCTGTAACCAAGTTGTATCGCTGCGAGACAACTTCACCCGAGGGCTGAATTAATTGCCGCTGCAAGCCGCTGCTGATGCTGATGTAACAGCTGCCACTGCCGCTACTGCTGCTACCAATACTGCTGCTGTTGTCATTGCTGCTACTGCTGCTGCTATTGCTGCTGCTGACACTGCAGATACTGCTGCTGCCACTGCTGCTGCTATTGCTGCTGCTGATACTGCCGCCGCTTCCCCCCTTGCCACTGCTGCTCCTGCTGCTACTGCTGCTGCCACTGCTACTGCTGCTTCCACGACTACTGGTGTTGTTATTGCTACTACTGCCACTGTTGCTGCTGCTGCCACTGCAGATACTGCTGCTGCCACTGCTGCTGCTATTGCCGCTGCTTCCCCCGTTGCCACTGCTGCTCCTGCTGCTACCGCTACTGCTGCTGCCACTGCTACTGCTGCTACTGGTGCTGCTACCGCTACTGCTGCCACTACTACCGCTACTGCTGCTACCACTGCTACTGCTGCTACTGATGATACTGCCACCACTGCTGCTGCTGCGCCTCCATTGAAGCTGCGAAGTTGGCAGCAGCTTTGGACGTGCGCTCACGGCTCCATATGAGACAAGTAAACCCGTAAAAACAAAAATTTTCACTATAAATCCTTTATATGCGTGGCGGCTAGAGTCTTCTCGTCCTCTGGCTTGAGATGGCTGCCACCTATGGGTCAGATGATTGTCTGCCAGTATTAAACAATTGGTAATTAAATATTTAATTTGTTTTCCCTAAACAGTGTAACATTTTGGGAATTTTTTTTTCACGAACATTAATCACGGGAAGTGGGTTCAAAAACAACCGAAAGATTTGCACGGTCGTAAGCAAGCAAGCAAGCACGCAAGCAAGCAAGCAAGCACGCAAGCAAGCAAGCAAGCACGCAAGCAAGCAAGCAAGCACGCAAGCAAGCACGCAAGCAAGCAAGCAAGCACGCAAGCAAGCAAGCACGCAAGCAAGCAAGCACGCAAGCAAGCAAGCACGCAAGCAAGCAAGCACGCAAGCAAGCACGCACGCAAGCAAGCACGCAAGCAAGCAAGCACGCAAGCAAGCAAGCAAGCACGCAAGCAAGCAAGCAAGCACGCAAGCAAGCAAGCACGCAAGCAAGCAAGCACGCAAGCAAGCAAGCAAGCACGCAAGCAAGCAAGCACGCAAGCAAGCAAGCACGCAAGCAAGCAAGCACGCAAGCAAGCAAGCACGCACGCAAGCAAGCACGCAAGCAAGCAAGCACGCAAGCAAGCAAGCAAGCACGCAAGCAAGCAAGCACGCAAGCAAGCAAGCACGCAAGCAAGCAAGCAAGCACGCAAGCAAGCAAGCAAGCACGCAAGCAAGCAAGCAAGCACGCAAGCAAGCACGCAAGCAAGCAAGCACGCAAGCAAGCAAGCACGCAAGCAAGCACGCAAGCAAGCAAGCACGCACGCAAGCAAGCAAGCACGCAAGCAAGCAAGCACGCAAGCAAGCAAGCACGCAAGCAAGCAAGCACGCAAGCAATCAAGCAAGCACGCAAGCAAGCAAGCAAGCACGCAAGCAAGCAAGCAAGCACGCAAGCAAGCAAGCACGCACGCAAGCAAGCACGCACACAAGCAAGCAAGCACGCAAGCAAGCAAGCACGCACGCAAGCAAGCACGCAAGCAAGCAAGCACGCAAGCAAGCAAGCAAGCACGCAAGCAAGCAAGCAAGCACGCAAGCAAGCAAGCACGCAAGCAAGCAAGCACGCAAGCAAGCAAGCAAGCACGCAAGCAAGCAAGCACGCAAGCAAGCAAGCACGCAAGCAAGCAAGCAAGCACGCAAGCAAGCAAGCACGCAAGCAAGCAAGCACGCACGCAAGCAAGCACGCAAGCAAGCAAGCACGCAAGCAAGCAAGCAAGCACGCAAGCAAGCACGCAAGCAAGCAAGCACGCAAGCAAGCAAGCACGCAAGCAAGCAAGCAAGCACGCAAGCAAGCAAGCAAGCACGCAAGCAAGCACGCAAGCAAGCAAGCAAGCACGCAAGCAAGCACGCAAGCATGCACGCAAGCAAGCAAGCACGCACGCAAGCAAGCAAGCACGCAAGCAAGCAAGCACGCAAGCAAGCAAGCACGCAAGCAATCAAGCAAGCACGCAAGCAAGCAAGCACGCAAGCAAGCAAGCACGTACGCAAGCAAGCACGCAAGCAAGCAAGCACGCAAGCAAGCAAGCACGCAAGCAAGCAAGCACGCAAGCAAGCAAGCACGTACGCAAGCAAGCAAGCGAACTTAATATAAAGGATTTAAAAAGAAAACGCAGTCTAAGGCATGGCGACGTTACTTGACGGTCAGGTCACAATCTCTCTCTCTCTCGATACGGTCGCGTTCTCGGGCTCGCCCTTCTTGATGATTGTTTTCCCCCACTTACGGAGGCGGAGACCGCATTTTGCGTGGGTCGTGGGGATCCCATCGAGGGGGTGACCCCCCCGGCCACGCGCTATCGGCGTCGGTGCGGGACCGGAACGCCACGCGTCACCGGGCATCTGCGGGGCAAAGTGGAGGCGCTGTTCTAGATTTGAAGCTTTCGTGACTGCAAGGATTCATATTCGTAGGTTTTTCCGGTAAAGTCACGTAGGTAAAAAAATAAAATTAATAAAAGTAAAATGAAATGATTTTCTTTTATTTTTCTTTTATTTTACTTTTATTAATTTACATTTTTAAACTACGTGACTTTACCGAAAAAACCTAAGAATATGGAGGCGCTGTTCTGCGCACTGCGATTCTATGTTTTTGCTTCAATGATAAGGAAGGAGGGGGGTGGGTTGTGACACCCTCTTGCCCCCTTTGCAGTTCAATTATAGCCACTGGCAGCCACTGGCAGTCACTGCTGTCGTCTTCCTCTCGTACGTGCTCAGTCACGCCGCCGGCTCTTCGATCGCGACGGTAGCAACAACAACAACAACGACGACGACGACGATGATGGTGGCGGCGGTGGTGCTGAAGCAGGGACCATTTGGTATCCGCGCCGTTCTCACAGCGCAAGGACTGCGCGCAGAATCCACGAAGTGTCGTTTGGTACCGGTGGAGGAGCGGCGGGGGGGGGGGGTGTGCGGCAATGCTGCAATGCGGTTTTTACCCAATCGGCAGTCATTTCTCACCCCCCAAAAAAGGGAAACTAGAAACGGACCGTCCGTGCGACGCCAGCAAGCGTCCGTGTCCGACGCCGAGTGACCGCGCCGTGAACTTTGACGTCCCGCCGTGAAGCAGACGCCTCGAAGTCCCCCCCCACCACCCCATCAGGTTGACTATGTCAATAGTCAATTGACATTCAATCGACTTTTGACGATGTCAATAGTTTGACTGTGTCAATAGTCAACACGGTGGCTATGACTCAATGGTGGTCGAATGTGTGGCCGAGCCCTGATATGAAAAACAATTTGCCGGACCTGACGATATTTGTTGCACGCAGCGTTATTCCTGCGAAGGGCAAGCCCGAGGCCAGATGCCCTCGGGGCAGGGCAAATGAAAGGTGGCTGGGCTCAGTGTCCTACCACTCACGGAAGGGAAAGGTCTGCTACGAGGTCTTCCAGTGTGGGGGAGGGGGCGGGTGGGGAGAATGTACACAAACAGAACCTTAGAATGAAAATAAGTGAGCCTATCATTATTGCGAGGTCCCCCCCCCCGCACTGGAAATGCCTGGTCATGGGTGATTGTCCTTTGCGAGTGATGTCTGAACCGATTCTCATCGTCTCCGACCCCACTTCATCTTCACCAACGTGTACTGACCAGCGTGGTGAGGTATGGTCGAACAAGGCGCCTATCCCGATGTGGTGTGCAGAAGCCTTCCTCCAGCAGTGCGTGGCTGCAAGTCATCATCATCATCAGTGTCATGGTGTGTTATACCCAGGTCTCGGCAGTCGTGCTACCGGTCCAGTTGGGGCCCTAAGCAGAAATCGATTTGCTCTGTGAGGGCTCACCTTGTCGAATTATGAACTCCCAGTGAGATGGCAGACGAGACAGCAGACAAGAGATAGTGATGACGGGAGATGTTGCGAGATGTTAACTACCTCTCTCGGTATACAGGAGGTCGTGGGTTCGATCTCGACCCTGACGCCTGCTGTATATTTGGAGTGTGCGTGTCTCTCTATCCGTGGTGACGTGCTTTTTTCCGATGGCTTCGTTACAAAGACGTCAACATCTATAGGTTACCCGTCGTGGCGAGATGTTAATTACCTTGCATGGTAGACAGGAGGTCGTGGGTTTTATCTCGACGCTGACGCCTCGGTATTTGGAGTTTGAGTGTCTCACTCCGTCGTCGTGTGGATTCTTCTCCGAATCGAAAGATGTCCATCCTTCGCACGCAACTCACGCTTGCGAAAAGTTAGTTTTCCACAACCGGTGAAGGTTAAAGGCGCTGCTGATGTGAGGGATGGCTTTCGTGACCCCGCATGCACAAACTAGCCAACAGGTGCACCCTCTGTTCTGAAGTGGCAATTTTAAACACCTCGAATGAGCGCTTACATGTTTTACTGCTCGATTTCTAACACGTTACCTGGGTGTTTGCTGAGTGTTCCCGGCGGCGGACGCACGCGTTAGATTAGTCACCCCTACGATTGGCATGCACGGGCACGTTCACCAGGTTTTTTTTTAATTGGAAATGTAATAAAATAACTCGTCCCAGCGCACCCGAAGCAATTATCACCAAAGAGAAACGTAACATCTCAGTATAGTCAGCCTATCTCGGTGTGACGGAGGCATGAGCTGATTGTTTAATGGGAAATGCACCATGTTGTACGGACGAACGTTTGTGATGTCCACTCGTTTAATTCTACGTGTACATAAGACGTATATCGACTCAGGCGTTTGGCACAAGAACGGCAGCGCCATAGGTTAAAGTGAGTGCTGTTGCCGATTACGAACAGTAATCCAGCAGCGTTCAGTTTAATAAGCGTGGCTGCTGATGACACCCATAAGGTGGAAACCGATGTGGAATTTCCTTGCTTAAATAATTTGTAATAATATTGGTCTGGAACGCCAGTTGGTTGATGGACTAAATAATAAAAGAAAATGCTTACGCACGTGAGGACACAAATCAAGATAGAGACATTTTATTTCCACGTTATTTTATTTCCACATTATTGGATAAATTCAATTAATCTTTTTAAATCGGACCTAAGTAATCGTCGCAACATTTCTGGTAAATGCCTGATGAAGCTGGTTGCAATCACGAGCGAAACATGGTACTCAATTGCAAATGATGTGGGTTTGCTATCTAATACACCGGTGTGCTGAAGTAGTAACTAATTTGCACGTTCTGTTCACGTTAACATCCTTAGTAATTGGCTGTGTGTCAACACATTTATATTTACACGATCTAACTCCAAAAAAGGTTGTCCTGAAAATAATAATTTCGGTTTGATCCGAAAATATGACATCACGTGACTATTGTTATCACAAAGAACTGTGGAATTATCACAAAATGCAAAGTGACCTGAATATCGACAAACATTCTACATTATCCTTGGAAATCATTTTACTGTGATGTGTGTCAAGTAAAATAAAAATAAAACAATCTAAATGCACGAATACATAAGAAAGTAATCAAATGAAGTGCAAAAATTGGCAAGTTATTCCTTTGCCTATTATAATAGACGCAAATCTTTCCTTATGCTAATGTCACCCTAATTGCCCCGTATTTATCTCCTCTCTTGCTGTGTCATGCATCGTGGGTATCGTTAGTGTCACGGTGGAGGGGGATATTTTTCCTTTTGTTGACAATTGCAGCGGCACGTAGCGCTACGAAAGGGCAGACACGGGCGCCCCGTATATTTTAATCAACTTCTGAATGCGGTAAAATAACGGCATTTAGATAATAAAGGTGTTGTGTGTTGAGGTGACCGGGGCGACCCAGAGGTCACACAACTGGCACCTCTGGCATCCTGGCTTCCAATGCAGGTATCAGCCGCCCATTACAAAACCGCATTTTCAGGTCTCAGCCTGGTCACTAATTGGGCTTGATCCAGCCGTAAGAATTAACATTTGGTCTCTAATTGGGCTTATTCCAGCGCTGAGAGTTAACACGGTTGGATTGATTGTCAAGCGATGAGCACTCTTTGCAGGGCATGTTTAAATGTGAATGCATCTCGTGCAAATAAACAGGGGTTCGTGAGCGGTGTTGCTGGCTGCGTTGAATGGGGGGGCTTCCATGTTTTGTTCAGAATTATCTTGCCCATGAGGTCTTGGTAACACAGCGGCATTCGTTTAACAAAGGCTGACACAGGCTGATGAGCCCCAAGGGTTAGAGGCCAGTGCATTGCATGCTTTGCTCAGACGAGTGAAGCATCGTGATTTTAGTCCAGCAGGTCAGTAGGCTGATGGACCAACGAATGTTTTGTTTTTTACTTATGGAGACACAGAATGGACCTCTGCCTATATATGATATTGTGGATAAAGAGGGTGACTTGAAAAGTAGCTCTGAGTTGATTTTCCAGGGTTATTTTCTGGTGACCGAGGTTCATAGTGCAGCACTTTCGCCACTGCACTCCCACTCCATCTAATGTGATCATATATATTGCACGTATTGTATCTTTTTTTACATTATACCACGTATTGTGGGATGGTATGAGATGTCAGCAGGTGGCAGAGGCGTTCATCCAGCAGTGGGTCGACCATGGGTAAAAGATATGCCACAAACAGCGCCGAAACTAATTATTTGGTATTATTTGGTTCTTTCGGTTAAGTCACGTCTAAAGATAAAATAATAAATTAAATTAAATAATAGAATACGACGTTTCGATTGCAACACAAGCAATCATCATCAGGTATAATGAAATAGCGACATAATATCTAACCAGAAAACTATAGACAGACATATTAGCAGACAGATATCACAAGATACATACATAGCGAGAGCAACACAGGTGACAGAGAGGGGTGATCGTCTCTGTGGGGTGGCCTTAAATAGACAGAGGGGGGGGCGGAGGCAGAGAGAGGGGGAGGGGGGTTAGAAAAATTAGCATATCAATGAGTGGTCCAAAAGAAACGTGGTGCTGCGAGTACGATGGCACAGCAAGCAAGCCTGAAAATCAGGAGAAAGACACACTAAAATTAAATAACCTAGTAAAATATCGAAATGTAATGTAATACAACACAGAGGGTCGGTCAACACACAATTAACGCATAGCCTGGTTGATTACGTATTTCAAAGATTGCTAAGTTAGAATTTAAGTGTGAACATTCTAAAGAGGACACAGGCAGAGAAAACAAGTCGCCAGAGAGAGAGAAAAAAAATAAGCTTAAAACTTCCCCGTAGAAGTGGTTCAATCTTAATTTTAGAACTTTCGTGACTGCAGGAATTATTATTTGGTTATTTCGGTTAAGTCACGTCTAAAGATAAAATAATAAATTAAATTAAATAATAGAATACGACGTTTCGATTGCAACACAAGCAATCATCATCAGGTATAATGAAATAGCGACATAATATCTAACCAGAAAACTATAGACAGACATATTAGCAGACAGATATCACAAGATACATACATAGCGAGAGCAACACAGGTGACAGAGAGGGGTGATCGTCTCTGTGGGGTGGCCTTAAATAGACAGAGGGGGGGCGGAGGCAGAGAGAGGGGGATGGGGGTTAGAAAAATTAGCATATCAATGAGTGGTCCAAAAGAAACGTGGTGCTGCGAGTACGATGGCACAGCAAGCAAGCCTGAAAATCAGGAGATAATTATTTGGTGACACTGCTATGGCAATGGTTGCCACAAATAAAGTATAAAAAACTCGCAGTCGTTAATAAGACTGTGGATTTATAATATTAAATACAAAAATGCGTAACGGGCAACATTTTGGGCGATTGCCCTTCTTCAAAGTGCATAAATAAATATTCCATGAATACATTATTTGATTTGTGTGCTATGAAGAAGAGCCTTTCCCCATAACGTAATATACGTATATATATTAGATTTCATATATATTTATGTTAAGACCGCAGCATTATTGTTGATGTTGAGATTTTTTTGTGAAATAACAGCGAGATTAAATATGACAATGTTTGTCACCATCAATAATATATATAACATATTTATAAAGCATTAAAACATAATAGCTAAAGTTTTGTGCCAACCCATACGTTTTAATATGTTATTTTTTTTGTATGTATATGAAGGTTTAATTAAGGTTGTGTCGATAATTACAATATCCTTTGTACTAATCCAGACCCATCTAAGTAACCACTTTTTCCGTACTTGCCATCGTTCCGTGCCAGTGAATCACAACATCAAGTCCACGGGCAGCCCGACCAACTCCCACTTGCACCATCGCACAACAGTTAGGCTAGCCCATACCTTGAATATCAACAGATGCTTGCAAGTGCAATGCTCATTATCTTACACACATGCGAATACGGCAGATTGATTGCCTGATGCGGGACGCCGGACCCACGTGGACTTTAAGAAGCGCCACCGTGAGCCTCACGAAGTCTTCTCTCTCATTCGCAGCGGAGGTGTTATGTCTAAGCGAGTGGATGTGTTCCGCCTGACAGCGTGGGCTCTGGGTGCAAGCCGCTGGGAAGTCAATTACTGTCGAATGGAAAATTCTACGCGGCATGTGACTGATCGCAAGAAAAATGGACAGTGTTCGTGCAGGTATCATCCATTGGTAATTAATAGTAATTAGACGGCACTTGTAATGAGAGCTGGTTATTCAAATCGATGAACGATGAGAAAGCCCATCCCAACAGAACCCTTGCAGACAAGTGGAGAGTTCAAAGCACGCGCATTCGGCATTCATTCGTCAGCCGAATATGTTGGTGTCATTTAATTTTTGCCGATTTTCTATCTTCTTGATCATTATCATCATCATCAGCCATGGTCGATCTGCTGCTGGATGAAGTCTTCCCCAAGCCAGCAACCACCGCTCACCCACCGCGGTCCAAACAACCGCGCCAGGTCTGTTTGGCAGGAGGAATGGAGGGAAAAGTCTGCACCTCACCAGTTCCTTATCGCGGATCCTACAGTCAGTCTGTCCACATGCCGTCAGCCCACCACGCCGACAGTGTGCCTGGCCGAGCACGTGCCGGGCAGGGCAAGGCCTCGGGGCAACCAACCTCCACCGTTGGGGTCTTCGTGACAACCCATACCGTAGCTGTGGCTGTATACAAACAATGTCGCGTAATGATGTATGCATGTATATAGGAATAGGGTTTATCCTTTCTGGCAATAAAACAGGTGTTAAGGTGTTAAAACACCAAAATTGAAACCCTTTTCAAGGAATCATGTCTGCATTAACCACGTATAATTGTGGGTGAACATTAAAAAAAAAACATGCTCTGGTAGTATATGATGCATTGTGATAATTGTTGTTTTACCCTTTAAACTGGCAACAAAACTGACACCTTTTTTACAAGGAGTCAATTTTGCATTGACTACAATACATTTACAATTTTTGTGGTTTCACGCTTCAACACACCGGTGGGCTAAAGCAGTGAACTATTTGTATTTTGTCAACGTGACACTTTTTTGCTGATTGGCCGCGTCGGGTGGTGGAGGGTTACGACACATTTATAAATAACGCGATCTAAACCCAAAAAGTTGATTATGAGGTTCAAAAAAGATAGCGTCGTAGTTTTTGGTTATTTTCTTTGAACCTATTTACGTGACTTTACCGATATACCCAAAGAATATGAATTCCTGCAGTCACAAAAGCTTTAAGTCAATGTTTGAATGATGTCATTGATTATACATTTGAAGTGTTCGTGACTGCAAGGATCCATACTCTTTGGTTCTTTCGGTAAAGTCACGTAGGTGAAAATAATAATAAATTAAAATAAAAAAGTGAAAACAACTAAATTAAATCACGACGTTTCGGGCGCAACACAAGCGTCCTTCATCAGGTGGGGACCACCACAGCGAAAACAGTTGCTGAGGTATGCCAAAAAGATGGTTTTGACAAGGTTTTATATAGCTGAGGAGTGTGGGGGGGGGACGAGGGCAGGGTGAGTGTGGGGGCGGGGCGTGGGCTGGAGAGGCTCATCCTAAGGGTGGACGTCATACTGTTCATACTGCTCCTGTAAATCATACTCTTTTTTATTTTATTTTATTATTATTTTCACCTACGTGACTTCACCGCAAGAACCAAACAGTATGATGTCATCAACCCGCATATCTTCTCTAAACCATCTCTTCCTCTATCTCTGAGCCTAATTCCAAGCATGCATCTCTCTGCACGCTTCTTTGCTGATTGATAGCGATCGGTAAAAATCGCCGCTACATTGCACGATTAGCTGGGGCTTTTTTGAAGCTGTGTCGTGTTCGAGGTACGTATTTTCATTAGCCCGATTACAGCTATTACTCCTCGCGCTCCTGTAATCCCCAGGCGGAGAGGGCCTTAATGATATAATTATGACTAAAATTACAACTTGTGCCGCAAAAAAGTTTGTACACGCTGCTAATTGAAATTCCACGCGCGCAGTGTGGCTCGTAACACGTTTATGAATGGAGGGCGAAGGAATATCAATGCCAGACGAAGCTCGCACGGTGCACGCTCTCGCGTCTGTCTGTGTGTGTCTGTGAGTGTGTGTCTGTGAGTGTGTGTGTCTGTCTCTGTGTGTGTGTGTCTGTCTCTGTGTGTGTGTGTGTGTGTCTGTGAGTGTGTGTCTGTGAGTGTGTGTGTCTGTCTCTGTGTGTGTGTGTCTGTCTCTGTGTGTGTGTGTGTCTGTGAGTGTGTGTCTGTGAGTGTGTGTGTCTGTCTCTGTGTGTGTGTGTCTGTCTCTGTGTGTGTGTGTGTCTGTGTGTGTGTGTCTGTGAGTGTGTGTCTGTGAGTGTGTCTGTGTGTGTGTCTGTGTGCGCGCGGCGTTAATGTAGTTGTTAGCGCTACGCTGCGCTACGAACCTGGCGACCCGGGTTCGATTTCCGCTCACGGCCAACACCGGTGACGATTATTTCAAGCGGTCACGGGCCTCCCCTAGGTCGACTCGGCCTCAAACGAGTACCCGGCGCGGTGTGTAAACACTGGGGAGACAAAGGCGGCCTGGGCGTGGTGCTGGCCACCCACCCCCTCGTGTGCCGTGCCGGCCTTCATAGGTGCTCGCGATCAGCACTTGCCCCAACAGTCTGCTCAGGCTATACTGGGGATCTTTGTCTTTGTGCGTGGCCGAACGCTTGAGCATTCCATTTCCATCAGACATCGACGTCACAAAGTAAAATTGCTTTCCTGCTCAAATGAACATTTCCGGCAGTGTTCATCGCCTGGTCACAACCCGCGAGCCAGCCGTGCAAAATTCCACATTCTTACGGCGGTGGCCGAGTTCATCCACGGGACAGCCACTGTTGACTTCCCCACGAAGTAGAACTTATTTTTAAACCCCAGAGAGATGATGGGCTGAGTCAACCCCCCGGCCCCTAGCCCCGAGCCCCGAAGCAAGATTAAAACGCACAACCTTCCGATCGTGAGCCACTCGCTCTACCTGCTAAGCCAGCTCCCACAACACTTGCACTCACGAAAATAAAACATTGGTTTTAACTTACACGAGGTGTCATTATTACATCGCCCCCACTGGAATCCTCCACTCGTTGAATCAGCATGCCATGGAAACGCCTCCCCGCAAATGTTCGCAAATGCCAAGCACCTGCGGTATCCGGAGAAGGCGCCATCCTTCCGGGGCGTCTGATGTATCGTTCATTGTCCAATATCTGACAGCAGCAAAATGGATCCAGGGTGTTGGTAGCGGGATGGGGCGAGGGGCAGCGAAGGGGGGGGGGAAGAAGACTGCATGAGAACGCTTGATTAAATAATGTGGGGAGCTCCTTCCCTACCACCCCCCCCACCACCCATCTGTCAGGATTGCGTTTAACACCCTAAGATCGAAGGCTGGTGAGTAGCGTGAGTAATTTCCATTAGGATGTGAGTCCTCTACGATACTTTACATGATGGAAATGTGAAGCGGTGAGTTGGGCTTCGGGATTATCCCGCGTCCCGGCTGGATTGCTGAGTGCGCGCCTGCCAGTAAACCGGGCCTGCTGGCGGGTTAAACGAGGGCATGGTGCGGTGGCGTTGTTGCGTGTCATTTTGCTGCTGTGAAATTAGTCTCTTTTTCTATTTTCAAAAGGGCAATTAGCACCAACGGCTGGTTTTCAGAATTTAAATTGGAAAATTGCTGGGAAAAAACACACGTTTGCATCCGTCGCTACACGGAAGAAAAAAAAATCACGAAAAAATACTTCGCTTAAAAAAAACTTACGAATAAAAAAAACATGCAACTCCCGTTTGCTGATTGCACTTGCAGATATGTTACGAAGCAGAATTTGTTGAAACAATCTCTGGACGAGTTTCAACCCTTCGAGTGCCATGAGCAGAGTTGGGCTTGTTCAACAATAGCTGCTGGGTGGCAGGGTTGTTTACAGAGAGAACACATTCACGGCACACCGGGACCCTATTCTGCACAAAAGCAATATCTTCTTCTTGGTTCTTTCAGTAAAGTCACGTAGAATGAAAAAAAAAATTCTCACGACGTTTCGGCCACAACGCAAGTAGCCGTCCTCAGGTGGAGAACAGGTCTGTCGAGGAGTAGCCGTCCTCAGGTGGAGAACAGGTCTGTCGTGGAGACAAACCTGTTCCCCTCCTGAGGACGGCTACTTGCGTTGTGGCCGAAACGTCGTGAGAATTATTTTATTATGTTTTTTTTTTCCATTCTACGTGACTTTACCGAAAGAACCAAGAAGATGAATCCCTGCAGTCACGAAAGCTTTAAATCGAAATAAAAGCAATATCGTCTAACCTCACAATAACTACTTTGTGGAGTATTTAAAATTGTTTCAAATATAACCCATCTGCTGTGATTGATTGTAAGGGGCCGTCCATAAATGACGTCACGTGATTTTGGACGATTTTTGCCCCTCCCCCCCGCCTCCTCACACGGCGTCACAAAAAGTTAGACCCCCTCCCCTCAAATATGACGTCACAAAGTTCTGCCTCTCCCAAAAAAACATGCTTCAAATCGCTTTAAACTATTGTAGTGCGTATTTAATGTGGCGCTGCACTCTGATGTTGTAGGGGGAAACACAAAAAGTCTATTTAATTAAGTAGAACGTGTTGTCTATATTTTTTTAAAGTTTCTCACCCCCCCCCCCCCTCGTCACACATCGTCACAAATGTCTGACACCCCCCCCCCCCAGGTGCGTGACGTCATTTATGGACGGCCCTAACCCGCATAAGTTGCTTGTGTCTTATCAGCAGTCAGTTTTATAGACAGTTATTGCTAAGTCATCCTTTGCTCGCATCGATCAATAAGTCCCCTTTGCAAATATTAACCTTTGCATTGATGCTGCATTGGCAGTGGTGTACAAGCACAAATACTACAAACTAAACACACTGGTAATACTACGAACTAATAATAAAACGAACAATACAAACTCAACACACTCAACCAACAGCACTGCTCTGAAGATAAAAGCAGGCACATTTCCCGAGATGTCACCTATTACATATATCAACTTTCATGAATCCTTTCCTCTTTAGGCAAGTGTTATGGATGCAGGTGTTGAGTTATAGTAAGTATGACATCTGCACTGGATACGTCTGTGTGCGAGACGTGTTTGATGTGCGCTAGGAGAGAACCCGTCGCTCTACTGCGACACAAAAGCAGAGAAAGCTGTCATGGCCATTCTCTTCTCGCAATCCGCCTGCACTCGGAGCACTAAAGTACGTCTGATTTTATACGCAATAACAACATGCAAATATAATACGTGTCGATTTAAAGCTTTCGTGACTGCAGGGATTCATCTTCTTGGTTCTTTCGGTAAAGTCACGTAGAATGGAAATAATAAAATAATACAAATAAATCATAATAAAATAATTCTCACGACGTTTCGGCCACAACGCAAGTAGCCGTCCTCAGGTGGAGATTACCGAAAGAACCAAGAAGAAAAATACGTGTCGTGAGGTTTGTTTAATGTTCCCTAGGGTTTAAAGAATATTCTGCAAAAAATAATAACCGTACATTACTAACAGAAGTACAAATTGGAAAGTTATAGAAATTTCAAATTGAGCCTGTCATTCTCCTGTATTCGTTACTGCCACCTATTTAGTGTACATATCTATCTTTATTAATATTATACGCCTTCCGAAATGCTTCTTCTTCCATGATTTAAATTCAACTAGTTTTGTGGCAACCGCCTCCAGACACTAACCCTCGTGGCAGGAGGTTGCTGGGGGCCACTCCAGCCACTCCGATTATCACGGTTGGCTACGTACGGTGCGAAAGAAGTTCAACATGCATACGACATACATACATGCATACGTAATGTCGGGGGTGAAGATGAGCCCAGCCAGCAGCCAGCCAAGAGACTCCTCGAGGCGCAGATTATATATTGCAAACAAACGTGCGACACGACTTCGGCATTAGATTCGGTGAACATCGGAGCAAGTGTGGGAGTTACGTGATGCCATTTAGCCTGAAGCTACTAGCAGTACATCATTCATCACAAACCCCGCTTCTCTCCCTGCCTTCTCTTAGGAGCCGCACACGTTGAGTCATGAATAAGGCTGCGGTGTTGGCACGGAGGTCAATGGTTGTCGCAGAAATCATGAAATATAATGTAGAGTCTAGAGTGAAATCTCGGAAATTGCTGTAGTAACGCGTTGGATTAGGCGCTGCCTTCATATCCATTCTAAAATGCCACGCCATCATGCGCTGAAGTGTTGATGGCATCACGGAGGCTGTGGGGTGGTGGGAGGGGGCATGGGGGAGGCTGGTAAAGGAAATAGGGCTGTCCCTATGGAGACCAGACATCACAATATTTAGAAAAAATTGAATGACTTTGATCCAAATTTAGAAGAAAAAAAACCCGTAAAGATCGATCAAAAGCACATACATGTAAAATGTTTACGGTTATTTCAACAGTGTTCATTTTCTAAATAACTACTTGTATTAATTTAATACGTAACAAAGCAAATGTTTTAATAAATTACCAACCTTATTCCGTGAGCCATTCTTTTTTCCCTTTCACCGCACATCGGCTGTGCAATTTTTTTTTGTACCAAACATTTCCTTGACTAAATCGTAACCTTCGTAGCCTGCGAAACACGGCTTGGTGACACGCACCCCCGTCGCAACAGGCCGGTGCGCGCCAGCCTGCGTGCTCATGAACGGGACGTTTCTACAGCAGTCACGGGGACCGTAGACCCCATTTAATCTACAATGGGTCCCCGCGGTGGTGAAATGTTAACTACCTCGCTTGGTACGCACGAGATCGTAGATTCGATCCAGGTCCCCGACGCCTGTTGTTTATTTGGTGTTCGTGTGTCTCTCTTCCCGTGGTCGCGTGGACTTTTCTCCGGGTCCTCCGGTTTTTTCCCTCCTCCTTTAAAATCAACGTGCGTGTTAGATAATATAGCTGCTATACATTTCCACTTCATAAGCCACTTGAGCCAGTTGAGCTATCATTTCTGGCGTAGGTCACTTCTGAAAAAGAGCTATTTAGCCAAGTGAGACTTACCTGCAAAAATAAAAAAAATAGTTTACTTTCGATGGGTTTAAACCCAGACAGAACGTCATACGCTGCTGTGGGAGACGGGAGAGAAACTGGAAGTGGGAAGGCGTGTAAACAACCCACTCTATAGGTTACGCTGTCACCCATGTAATCCTTTGATTGCACGTGTGACAGTGTAAAGAGCGCCTGATGGTCTGATGTTCTTACACTGTTCCAAAGAGCCGCTGCAGCCCATGCAATCCATTAGCATAATAACGTTCAAAACGTAACAAAAACACAGCGTGGGTTGCCTCCCACAGACGTGGAGTGGCATTCGTCCCCTGTTTTTAACCCTGAACCATTAATATAACTTCTGCATTGCTATGGTGGGGGCAGGTCCATCTATAGGAGAACCCCCCCCCCCCCACACTTATGGCTATAGTTTCATGGGAGATGATGGGCTGGGTTCAACGCCTACGGCACTATCAGCATGAACGCGCTCCATCTCGTCGGAAGCTACGCGGGATTTCGCGCCCGCTGCGTACTTGGGTGGGTGACCGCTTAAGGGGCTTGCCAGATGTTGCACGCGTGGTGCTGCGGGTTAACCGGGAAAGATGGGGGCTCTGAGCGTCAACCTCCCCGTGGTCCTGGGTCTTCACTGCGTCCTCTGGTTGCCTACCACATCATTGGAACCTCATTTGCCAGTAAAAAATTATGATAATTGTTTTTTTTTACCCTTCTATCTGGCAACAAAACTGACACCTTTTTTTACGAGGAGTCATGTTTGCATAGACCACAATACCTACAGTCATAATGCAAACAAAAAACATAACTCTGATAATGTATGTACTGTCCTTGAAGTTGATTGGTCCACACCCGAGACAGCTTTCCTTAGAGCCTAGTCTCACATGGGTTGGACCAGATGACGCCAAAAGGCACAAAAGTCAAAGACAATGCACCATCAGAGTATGAGAGCTCGGGGTAAGCATTTACACCATTGGAACCTCATTTGCCAGTAAAAAATATGATAATTGTTTTTTTACCCTTCTTTCTGGCAACAAAACTGACACCTTTTTTACGAGGAGTCATTTTTGCATTGACCACAATACCTGCAGTCATAAGCAAACACTCTCACTGGCTCAACGTTCCGATCCTGGGAGCAATTGACAAATGTCTGCAAGGACTCGGCCTTTCGCTGGTAAGCAATTGCCGTTGTTGGTGTTAAGGAGTGGAACAGTGGTTCGTCTACCACGACTTGAACCAGGCGACCCCGAGAACAAAACTGGCCCAGACATCACCTGCCACTGATGGTATCCGTGGCCAGGAATCAAGCGTGGGTTGCCGGCTTCATTGCGCAGTGAGCGAATCACTGCGCCGCCGCTCCGCGTTTTCGCGCAAAAATGAATGAGGAAGGTGACGTCTGAACAGGTAAAGTGCCCTCGTTATGTAACATCCCAACGCGAGGGTGAATCTAGATCTAGCGTGATAAAAAGCTGCTGAGCACGGTTCGAATTTAAAAAATCGCTGTTCGCCGTCACTTTGAAAATTGATCAGGGTCCCCTTTGCAGATTACCGCCGCTATGTATTGTGTTGCTGGAGACCAATCCTGCATGACAATACCCGCCCCGCTCCCTGCCGTAAAGAGCTGAAAGTTACGATGATGAATGGGCCCTGCGAAAAACCGCGGAGTCAATGCATCACCAGGTAGTCTGCTTTTTTAATATATGAGCCATCGGCTGAATACATATACGTATATATATACAACTATCTGACCCCTCTTATGCGCAGGATATAGCCGAAGGGCATTCCCGCTCGAACAATCGAACAGCATTTCATCCTTCGCGCCCGTACTGAATTCTAAAAGGGAATTCTACATTCCCATGGTGGGAGTGAGTCCCCCAATATCCACATATCTCATCCTCGCTACCCGAGGGCGTGGTGCCGATTCTCCGTGATGGACGCGTTCCACGGTACGCGATCATCAACGTATTCTTCCTGTTCCGCTGTATTGCACTTTTTCGTGTAAAACTGCTTCGCTTCCTTCCTCTACTTTCCCTCGAGGACCTGTACACCTCGAGGACCCTGAGGCGAGCGAGGAAGATTGTGGCCGACTCCTCCCACCCTGGACACTCTCTGCTCCTCCCCTCCGGCAGAAGGTCCATCAGGACCAAAACTGCACGCCACAAAAACAGTTTCTTCCCATCCGCTGCTAGCCTCTTCAACAAGGCCAGGGGCTCAAACTGACCTTAACGCTCAAACTGACTTTAACACAATATCTGCACAATGACACCCTGCCATATTTGCACTGTTACCCTATTTGCATTTTTGTAATTGTATATAGTATATTATAGCTATTGTATATTTTAGATTTTATTTTATTCAATTTTGACATACTTTAGCTCCTTAGTATTAGTTAGACTTGTACCTTTAGTATAGTTAGACTTGTAAACTACTTATTTAAGATTTAAAATTCCTAAATGTTGAATGTATGCACCTTCCGGCCAAAGTAAATTCCTTGTCTGTGCGAACTTTCATGGCGAATAAAACCCTTTCTGATTCTGATTCTCTAACCCCCTCGTCCCTTCCATGATCACTTGCAGGGTCATCTTCGTCACATCTCCTGCTGTCTTTTTTAAATCTCACACCATCTCCACATTTTGTAACTCCACGTTCCAAATTATTGACAATATTCACTGTGTTTTTGTCCCGTGTCCATGCTTCACCTGCAAATCCCACTGCAAAGACAGAGATCCTCTACATAGCCTCAACAAACTGTTGGGGCAAGTGCTGTTAGCGAGCACCTATGAAAGCCGGCACTGCACGCGAGAGGGCGGGTGATCAGCACTACTCCCGGCCGCCTTTGTCTCTCCAATGCTGACGTTTACATACACCACTAGGTACTCATTTTTAAGGCTCACTCGAAGTTGGGGGAAAGCCCAGGACCGCTTCAGATGATCATCACCCGTGTTGGTGGCCGTGAGCGGGAAACGAACTCGGGTCATCAGATTCGTGGCGCAGTGCACTAACCACTACGCTACCACTCCTCTCTGCATGCTCAACATGACAACTATTGTGACACTCCGAAATGCAATGCATGTGAGCAGTGGCGTGGTGGTTATTGCACTGTGCTATGATCCCGGCTGCTTGAGTTTAATTCCTTGCCACTGCTGGCATCGGACCTGATCCTCGGTCACGCCTAGGCAAACCCGCACACTGACCAGCGTGGTGAAGTATGGTCAAACAACCCACATGGTAAATACGGCATGGAGACTTTCATCCAGCAGTGGATTAAAGAAGAGCTGTAACTTATTACACTGGTCAACAAAAAAACACTTTTTTTTCTGGCCTGGTCTTTTGCAGCTGTTTTAGACTAATTTCAGGGTGCTGATTCCAAATCTGATCTCAAATTTGCTCTATCACATCTCATTTTATGCTATCGGCATACCCCATTTTCATTGATTTTACCCGAAATTAACTCTATCACTTATGATTGCAAGTTGTTGCGAGTCAGTGACTGCTTTAGTGTTAAAATATGGTGCTGTATTTTTGGGATAGTGTGTTTATAATATCATTTTATGTAGATATACACATTTATTTAATATTTTTCTTCTGCAGTTTTTATTGAAAATGCAATATTTGATATCTCAAAAACCTGATATGATAGACAAAAACTGATGCCAGATTTGGAATCAGCACCCCAAAATTACCTTAAACCCGTTGGAATACCTTATGCGAGAAAAAGTGTGTTTACCAGTGTTATCATTGTGAGATCGGCTTGTGTGTTGGTGCTGGGTGGATTGTTGCATCGCGGCAATGGAGTGTTTCCCCGTCGCACGCTTGCGTTTTCGTTCGGTGTTCCGGTTTCCTCCCACATATAATTCTGGCGAATTGGCCAAAACACCTTAACTTGAAGAGGACAGCAGAGCTTGGGCAATCGATGGTGGTGGCTCTTGCCGTGCGCTGCCCTTCCTGCTCGTGTGTGGTTCCTCCTCACGCCTCAGGAGCCGTCCTCTCTATTGTTATCGATGGATGGCATCAACCTGGGACCCCTTCATCTAGCAGTGGACTGATCATGGCTACTGATGATGAAATGACAACTACAAAATTTTGGTGACCGCTGGAGAGGGACACAGGCCATGGCATCGCCTAACTGGGATTTGACCTCGCGACCTTCGGTTTGCGAGCCAAACGCTCACACCGCATTGCCGTGGTGTGGGTGGCCAGAGGGCCTATGGCTGCTGTGGAATCAAATGGACCTCGGTATCATGAATGTTCTAAATACTGTTTGATGAATGTCATGCAAGGCCAGGCATATGTGAGTCAGCCGCTTTCATCATTCGGCGCGTGAATCCCAAATCTTATCTCATCAAGACGTATACAGCGCCTTTACTGAGGCTCTTTTACGGCAATTATAAAATTGTACGCAGGACGATAATGATTTGCAATACGTAATTGGGTAATTGTAAGTGGCGCTGTAGTTTTGGCGACAGTGGGACAAGGAGGGGTTGGGATTGGTTTGCTTCTAGCTGGGGAGGGGGTGGGGGGTTGGTGACAAAGCTCGAGGGCTGAACATTAACGAGGCATCATTGCATCAGGAAGCCAGCGTGGGTGGGTGAGAAGCCTTTGTTTAGGAGAATTAGAATCAGAATATATATTTTCAAACTGCAGGAGGAATCTTATGAGCTATGAAGCTCTTTTTCACAGTCTGTGCGGAAAAGAACGCTACAACAACAAACAATACGAGAACATGATTGGAGTGCAAAGTAGAAGAAAGGTAACATACTCTTAGTTCTTTCGGTAAAGTCACGTATGTAAAAAATGAAATTCAAATTAATAAAATTAAAACAATTAAATCACGACGTTTCGGAGGCAACACAAGTCTCCGTCATCAGGTGGGACCGTCACAGCCAGATTAGCTGCATCACGAAAGCTTCAAATCTAGAATTAGAAGAAAGGTAAACAAATTACCGAAACACAAACAAAATAAACGAAACCAAACGATCCCCATCCTACCAGGCAAAGCCCACTGAGGTTTTTGTTGTTGTTGTTGCCATATTCTATCGGGATTTTTTGCTTTCGGCTTCGTATCGTTCGATGACGTTTCCATTCAGATCCCCGGCGGAGCAGTGTGCGTCTCTTATGGGCAACGCCCCCACTGAAGCGGATACCACAGAACTGCATCCGAAACCCCTCTTTCACGTGACCTCTGGTCCACTTTTCCACCTAGCTCTGCACATGATCGTCACATTACAGTTGAATGATATTCAATTTTCTGAGCTGGCATTTAGCTAAATTAAGCGCGGAACCACATTTTAAGTGATGGTGTTTTTGTGTGTGTGCGTCCACAACTCATTGCACTTGAGGGCCCAGGTTAACCTACGTGGCTGCCAGGGTTTGATCTCAGGGTTTCCCTACTTCGGAAGCATTCAACTCTTGATACATAAGACATGTCTCAGCGTCCCTATGCCATGTCCCGAGAGTAATCACTACAATCGGACATTGCTCATTATGCAACGATTGGGTCACCAGGCTGATACCATCAACTCGATTGGGTTACCATCAACTTGATTGATGGAACCTCGATTGATAGTAACTCGATTTATGGTTGCCATCAACTCGATTGGGTTACCATCAAATCGACTGGGGTAACATAAACTCGACTGGGTTACGTTCAACTTGACTGGGTTACCATCAACTTGATTGGGTTGCCAGCGATTGGGTTATCAGGCTGAGGCCATCAACTCGCTACACTTGGAGCCCACAGCCACTCGTCCTATCACAGATGAGGGGCGCCACGGTGCAGAGATGTTACCTCCCTCGCCTGGTATACAGGAGGTCGGCGATTCGATCTTGACCCTGACGCCTGCTGTATATTTGGAGTTTGCGTGTCTCTCTCCCCGTGGTCGCGTGGATTTGTCTCCACGTCCTCCGATAATTATTCCTCGCCACATTCAGAAACGCGCGTTCAGAGTGTTTGGCTGCTATGAATTTCCACGTGATGGGCCACTTCGTTGAGCTATGATTACTAGCCACATCCCTTCTGAAAAAGAGCTATATAGCTCGGTGGGCCTTACCAGGTAAAGTAAAAAATTGTTTCTTTTTTTACAGAACAGTCCAATTACATTTGTGCCTCAATTGTCAGGAGAAAATAAAAAAAAAACTTTTTCAGTATTTCAATAAAAAGCAGACAATAGACAAACAGACATAATATCACAAATCTACTCTGGTAACCTATGCAGTAACCATGCATTAACAATAAAAGATTGCTTCAAAAAAGTTGCAGCCTTATGCGCGATAGCGAGCGCTTTGTATATTTCCCACAGCAGAGCACAGTTATATGCAATTTTAGTGACGATTTATCTGGGCTGACTGTGAGTGCATCTTACTAGAATTATAAGTAACGTCTGAAAGGATATACGTAAAATGATCTGGCTTGCCATGTCTATAACTTCACAGACATGGAGAAAAACTGTGCAAAATTTGAGATGATTTGTGATACCGCGGCATTGAATAGAAACACACAGAGTGTGACCGGAGCTTAATTACTCACTCTTCGATATATGTTCCTGGAACGCTACTAGGCTGGAGATTATTCATCAGCGTGAGGCACTACCACGAGAGCACAAAGCATGGCTACCCATAACGATCCTCTATGTCATTGTACCCTACATTCCAATAATCTTGTGAACAGGATAAGGGCGTCAAGTAGCGTGAGATGGATGTATTGATCTTATTATTCATAATCACCGGTGTGTTGAAGCGTGAAACCACAACATTTACAATTTGAGTACGACGTTTCGCTGGTAATTGCATCCAGCATCATCGGGCAAAGCAGTGAACTATTTGTCTTTTGTCAACGTGACACTTTTTTTACTGATTGGCCGTGTCGGGTGGTGGAGGGTTACGACACATTTATAAATAACGCGATCTAAACTCAAAAACGTTGATTATGAAAAAGGTAATTGTCAGAAAGGGTAAAACCTATTCTTATTTTCCATGCAGATGTAATAAGAGCCATGTATGGCTCACGTGGTGATCGGCTTGCCGGTCCCGCTTTGTAGCCAATGAGGGGAGAGCCAGGGAGCATGGCCTCGGCGTGATCTCGGCATGTCAGCAGGGGTGATTGGCCTGGCCGATCGGGGCCTCAGCTAATGGGAAGCCGGATCAGAGGCGTGGTCCCGGGATTGACGGGGAATCATCTGGAACGGTCAACGCTGACTACGGAGGATTGGCTTAGGAGTACCACGTTACCCAGGGATTAAGAGGAGGAGAGACGGAGGAGTCGGGAGCAGACCTGGGAACGAAGAGAGCAGGAGTCAAGCGCGTACGGGGCTCTGGGTGCCACGTGCGTGGGGGGGGGGACTTAGCTGGTTGTCTGCCCGCTTCCCGTTGTCTGTCAGCAACGGGGAGTGTGTGTAACTGTGGAAGTGGAAAAATAAAAGGACTGATTCCAGAAGCCGTCTCGAGAAGGTTTATTACACAGAGATGGATGTGTTTGTGTCACAGTAATTGCTGGAACAGTGTTTTGGACTGTCCCAGCTGAAGCGAAGCACCGGCTATGAGGTTCGAGGGTGCAGTACGGTGATCTTCTAACCCTCACGCATGGCACAAACAAATGAGACCTAATATCGCAATTCGAAGGCATGCGATATCTGTGTTTTAAGACGGGTTTTTTTTCGAGAGCATTTTGGCAAGCAACCACTTGCCATTGTTTTATGGCACTTACGTGTCGTGCCAAGTTCCTGATTTCTCATGAAGTAAATTGATAAAATTCTGGTGAGTTTTAAACAAGATTTTAGAGTTTTTGTTTTTACTGGGACCATGTCTATGTGTTAATCATTCAGTCACAAATGCCTGTGTTTAAAAATGTGTCTTGAAACCTATTTATAGGCTTCCACTCATTAAACTTTTAGTTAATTGAATAAATGAATTCTTAAAAAATATTAAAAAATATAAAAAACTATTTATGCTGAGTGTCTTATGCTTCTGTGTCCTGCACAGCGATTTGAGATCCTTGATGAAAAGCCGCTTTATACATGGCATTATTATTATATTTCAGTGCAAAAATTGGCAAAGGTTTTATACTTAATTTTGGATTATGATGAAGCCTGAATAATGTTTGGTCTGTACAGCATTCTCTGCTATGTTTTGCTGGGTTTTTTTTGACATGTTGAATTGCACTTTTCTTTTTTGGTTGGCCTTCAAAGGGACAACTTTATTCTCAATAAACTTTTACATTTGTTACAATAATGGACAAATCTTGGTCAATTTATTCACGGCGGGGGGGTGGCCGGTGGATGGGGGGGGGGGTTATTTGACCATACTTCACCACGCTGGTCAGGACGGGTTTAACAAACGTGAGGCCCGAGACCGATTCCAATGTCACTCACCGCTGACGTGTTAGCCATGGCAGGGGATCGAACTTGGATTTTACTGGCTTGCCAATGCATTGCGCTAACCAATGAGCATTTTACTTGCTTCGGATTAAAACAAAAGACTTACTAAACGCTTTGCCCAACGGGCACCTCGATATGCAGTCGCTTCTTCACTGGGAGATGATACATCCAGGCAAGTGCACCCACGCCTCCTATCTGGGCTGCAAACTTCACTGGTGTGTGTTGTGTACACAGAGCTGTATTGACTGGTGGCTTTAAAGCAAATTGCTGGATAGGGACACAGGCACACTCTGGAAGTTGGAGGGGATTCATAAATAGGGAATGGTTCCCCGCAGCCATTGGTTAGATTACAGATAGGAACTGCAAAGTTTCCCCCCTCCTCCTCCTCCGCATCCCCACCACCACTTCATCACAGATAAGAAGACTTCCACTCAATCTGTGCAGCTTTTGGCCGCTGCTGAGCCTGCTTGGCGTGCGACGCCGGCTGTCTTATTAAAGGACCCGGCATCCGCACGGTCAGCGTTTGTGTCGCCTCGTTGAAAGGAAGGAAAAAAAAACACATGTACTCGATATACCGTGTGGTTTTTTTTTTATCCAAGAGGTCGTCGCTGTATCTTAGTCATTGACCAAACCATCAAACGCATCACCGATGAGTGCACCATGCACGCAACCGCTGGCGGTATTGCTGCAATCAGTAAAGCATTTACTGTCCACCTCGGATTTGTTAAAGACCTTCACATGCAACTATGACACCATCTATACTAATTGTTGCTTCCCCCCCCACCTTCCCCATGCCATACAAAAGAGGTTTGTAGCCAAACAGTTCAGGGGTGCCTCTTAGCCACGTTGGCGAGATGTTAACTTTCTCACCTGCTATACAGGAGGTCGAGGGTTCTATCCCGACCCTGACGCCTGTAATATATTTGGAGTTTACGTGTCTCTCTCCTCGTGTTCACGTGGATTTTTCTCCGGGTCCTCCGGTTTTTCCCTCCACATTTAGAATCGACAAACGTTTTGATTATTTGGCCGCCGTAAATTTCCACGAGATAAGCCACTTCTTTGAGCTATCATTTGTGGCCAGGTCTCTTCTGAAAAAAGAGCTGCATAATTATGTGGGCTTTACCTGGAAAAAAAGAAAACAATTTAGTTTTCATAGATATGACAACTAGCAATTATGGTGACCCTGGAGAGGTCACAGGCCAGGGCATCGTCTCACTGGCATTTGGTACTGACCACCACAATCGTTACCACTTGAGAATCATACTCAGCCACGGCCAATCCACTGCTGGATGAAAACCGCCGAATCCGCCGCCATGCAAATATATTTATTCTTGGGTGGGAATGCAGCAAAGCCTCTTCCGGCAGGCGCCCAAAAAGTGTTGCCCCATCGCAGACAACGGCCCCCTTATGTTTTGAAGTTCTGTAACTTCAGAAGAAGTTTTGCGACTTCATGTCCCTAGGGTGATGCACCGCTTTCTGTTGCGAGTTCCGAAGGAAAACTTCCCAAAAAAATTCGTGGCATTTCACCGACAGCACAATCTGAATCCAATTAAAAAGACACGAATAATAATACGGCTGTTCACAATTGACAGCGTAAGAGAATGGGCGTCTATATTTAAACACCACGCCACACATTATTGCACGAAAAGAAATACTCACCTTCCACGGCATTTGCATGGCACGGGGCAAAAGTGTCCCTGCCTCATTATGTTCTATTGTTCTTCCTTCAGCGAAACAGACTGAGCGCAATATATATCGCTGCGCATGCAGCTGTCGTATAATGCATTTTTCAGAACAATATCTGTCTCTCGATGGTGGAGGGGGGGGGCAAATGATGACCCCTATCACAGAGGATTCCTCAACCTTTTTTTTACCGGTTGATGGATGAGTTGTCAGCTCCTCCACCTTATTAGCCGAGAATAATTCATCGGCGAACAATACAAACGCGTGACGCATTGCTTGCGACCCAAGGGTTGGCGAGACCCCCAGATCGTGCTGAGCCGTGAGCTTGCCAGGAGATGGCAGGACAGTGAGTGGGTTCACCGAGCTGCGTGTTTGTACCTTCGAGTTTTATTTCCTCGTATGTGTGGGGATTTCCCGGGCACCTTTTTAAAATCCTTTATATTAAGTTCACTTGCTTGCGCGCTTACGACCGTGCAAATCTTTCGGTCGTTTTTTAACCCACTTCCCGTGATCCAATCGAGCTGACATTTTGCACACAGACTCGTTTTGCGTGACAATTTATTTTCGTGAAAAAAAATTCAAAAATGTTCCACTTTTTAGGAAAAAAATATATTCATATTTAATTTAAAATACCAATGTGATAAAAATGAAACTCTTACTCAAGAAAAACAGAAATGAATAATAAAATAAAACCGATGCCACGCATATAAAGGATTTATAGTGAAAAACTTTGTTTTTACGGGTTAATTTTTTCCCCTCAACCATCCCAATGCAGTGCCCTCCTGTAAAAATTAAAGAGCCTTGAGGCTCAGTAAAACTTTCCTTGGATAGATAACCAAAATAATTGCAACGCATTCAAAAGTCAACATTGTGTTCCGGTCAAGTGAGTCCTTTGTGCACATTCACGAGCCAGCTGTAGAAGTTCTACAGTCCCATGGACGAGGGGGGGGGGTGCAGTTGTTTCATGGTACAACCGCTGTTGCTTTCCCGACGCAGTTGAAATGTAATCGATTTTGGTAGTGATCTTCATTTTTTTTTCAGTTCGCAACTTGAAAAAATTAAAGGTACGTGTCGACCCACTGACCAGGATTCGAATTTGCACATTCACGATTGAGAGCTGCACGCTCCAACACCGTGCCTCCTGACCGAATGTTGAACACATTCTCTTTCTCTCGTTATCCCCGCACCTCCGATTAGCACAGTTGGTTACGTGCGGAGCGAAAAAAGTTCAACATTTACGTACATACGTTGCGATTCTGCCTTGTAATGGTCAGCACACTGGACTTTCAATCCAGAGCGGTGCAAGTTTCTAACCCCCCCCCCACCCCACCCGCCTCTGTTGTCGCGGGTGGTGGGGTAAAGTGTGGTAGTGCTCACACCACTTTCAAGACGTCTGGCCACCATTGGAAGAGTAGACCAAATACAGTGGAGAGAGTCTCTGCAGAGTTCCCTCGAGCGAAGAGAGTACTTGCAGAGCCGAATCTTTACCATTCCTTTTTTTACGAACATTATTAAACATATAAACCAGATATTGCATTGTGAACGTAGTTTGCAATATATTTTATTAGGTTTGCATGCATAATTTAAGTAAACAGCCCAAAAAAAGTGCGCACTTCACAAAAAGAAAAATGCGTCGGTCGGAACGCTTACAAATAACGTATTTTGACACGACTGCCTCGCAAATAAATGCCCTCTTTGCGCCAGGCTGCTTTTTGTCCGTTGGGATGATATAAGATGATTAAATCAAAGTGCATCACGTATGTACAATGAACCGTGCCACACTGCCTCAGAGAAAAAAAATGCACTCGGCAGACCTTGCAAAACCAGCGATGGGTTTGCAGCAGGCGTATTGAGTTACAATTCACATCTTACCTTGCCTTGGCACAAAACATATAGAGGTGCGTTCTTGCGGAATTTTCAGAAGGGGCGAGAGCTGTTTGGAAGTCCCCGAGGGCAGCGCGGTGACGCGAAACTACTGGCCGCGTTTGGCCTGGCAGCTGAATTCGAGGAGTCGATATGAAAGTAACAAAGGAGGTTTTCTGAACTTTTTAAAAATCTTTTTTTGTTGGTGCTGCCCAACTTTGCTTATCCGTGTCTCCGCGCTTCAAAAGATCGACGGCCGGTGCTCGCCCGCCACTCGTTACCTTTTGTGACGAACAAACTCTTGAGACACGTGACTTCTGGGAGCTGACGTGGCACAACGGTCAGCGCCCTGGGCTTGCAACCCAGAGGTCGCCGGTTTGTATGTATGTCTAGTGTCAACGATTCGGAGACCGAGTTTATAGAAGGCACCTTCTTTGTTAACAACTTCCATGGTCTCGTCCACACACTCTCCACAGTAGCTCAGCCTAGCCTGTATACAACACTCGCCGTCGAACACTGACGGTGCTGGCTGAGATAGCCAACTACTTTCCTTCGCAGTGCAATATCTAGCGGAGACTTGTAGCGACAACGGCGACGAGACGACAGCCACGACGAGACGAGTCCATTCCCAGAACCGGCAGCCTCGAGCTCCTGCTCTCGGCTCCTTTTATGCTCCTGGCGCGGCCTGGCTCCGCCCTGACCGCGCCTCTCTTCTCGAATCCGCCAGCAGGTTCCAGGGGCCTCCAGATGGGTTTCTCCGTGACCCTTGCCCCAGTTCCTCCTCTCTGTCCACACACCGTGCACACCCTCACCGGCGTGTGTGCTGTCTGCCAAGCACAGTTGCCGCTGCTGTCCAACAGCCGTCGCTATTACGTTACATGTGTATGTATATACGAATGTTGAACTTCTTTTGCACCGTACGTAACCAGCCGTGCTAACCGCAGGTGCGGGGGGAAGGACAACAAACTAAGCATAACAAACGGTTCTAAAGAAATGAGTTTCCAACTTAGTTCGATCCGATCTCCCTTTGCAGCAGTTGAAACAACTCTGCAAGTTTATGAAATCCCACCCCCGCCACTGCTGTCCACCCACTACGATATTTGGGTGCACCGCAGTCAGTCGATCAGCAGGTCGAGTTTGGCGAGATACAGTGTGGGTACTCACACCTCTTCCAACACTTCTGGTATCTGTGTGGAAGAGGAGACCAAACAAATTTTTCTGCCGGTACCTTGTTTTCTTTTTTTGACGTCAGAAGCCAGTGTGCTCATTGAGCAGACACTCCCGAGGTCCAACAAAGTCTTGTTCAATTTCGATTTAAAGCTTTCGTGACTGCAGGGATTCATCTTCTTGGTTCTTTCGGTAAAGTCACGTAGAATGGAAGTAATTAAATAATAAAAAATAAAACATTTTTATGTTTCGATTTAAAGCTTTCGTGACTGCAGGGATTCATCTTCTTGGTTCTTTCGGTAAAGTCACGTAGAAGGGAAATAACAAAATAATAAAAAAATAAAATATAATAAAATAATTCTCACGACGTTTCGGCCACAACGCAAGCAGCCGTCTGTCTCCCCGACAGACCTGGTCTTCACCTGAGGACGGCTGCTTGCGTTGTGGCCGAAACGTCGTGAGAATTATTTTATTATGTTTTATTTTTATTATTTTGTTATTTCCCTTCTATGTGACTTTACCGAAAGAACCAAGAAGATGAAAAGTCTTGTTCATTTTCACTCTGCCTGGACGGACGGACGTTGACAAAGCGAAGAGAAAATCCCAGCCTTTGAATCCAGGCGCACGTGGAGGGCCCTCGCAAAAAGTTTTTTCATGAAGGGTTAGAGCGAGCAACTTGGATGTTTTCGGAATAGAAAACGGTAGGAAAATATGGTCAAGACGCAATGAGGATGAAGAGGATCGCGATGAGCGGGACTCATTTGAGAGATGGAGGCGTGGCATGTCAGTGGAGTAGGCTTTTTGGAGTGGCAGCTCCCAAGGGCAAGACGTGAACTCGGGTTTATACACCAGCTGGTGGGATGGTGTCAAACAGGACATTGACGGTTGGGTGTGGGCAGCAGGGTGCCGTGGCATCGGTAGCGTTGCCCACGATCACCTCTTGATCTTGAATTCAGCGGGCTAACAGTGATGGTAATGAGGATGATGACGACGAAGAGTGGAGTAGATCAATGTCCGGCATGAAACACAGCAGCATACCCTTCCAAATATAAACTTCGTTACATTTGTAGTGGATTCACTTGAAAGACACACAAATCCAGGAGGCAACAAGTTTATTCTATGACCACATCGGGGTAACTACATAACTAGTAATGAAAACGGGATAACTACATAATCGATAACCACCACGGGGTAACTATATAAACGGGTCAGGTCAGTCGGCACACTGCCTTACCCACGATGCCGAGCACGAAGACCGGAGACCGAAGATAAGACGTAGCATGGCAGGTTCTATTCCCGCAGACAGCCCCGTTGCAGCCCCGGGACCCCCCTTTTATGCCCCTCAGCGCGGCCCCGCTCCGCCCTCAGACACGCCCCCGTACAGAACCCACTAGAAGGTTCTGGGTCACCTTCCACGTGTGCCTTGCCTGGCTCTGCCCTTGGCCACGCCCCCTTCTGGAACTCACCAGAAGGTCTTTGGGTCCTATAACGTGTCCCCTCTGTCACCTTTGGCCTACATCTCAACACGTGCCCCTGCCGGCCAATCGGGCTACTACCTTCTCGATTGCCCCCTACTCTGCCAGCCCCAGAAACCTCTTCCATGACATCATATACTCTCCTGGCAGAGAGGGCTACCATACCTATTATTCCTCTCTGTGTCCGTATATGGTGCTAAGCACCGTAGTGACCCATTATATGTCACTACACATTCACTGAATCCTGTATACTCATGGGGAAATGTAAGAATAGAAGAATATATATATATTTTTTCCCATTAATGTAACATTTTCCTTCTTTCTTATTACCGTTCTGTACCCACAGTACGCTTTTCTCTTGATTGGCGATATTTTCATCAGGATTCGTGTGAGGCAACAAACGTGATGATTGCTGGATTAATTGCTTCGTTACAATGCCGCAGTATAGTTTGCATTAAGTCGTGTTGGTAAATCACTCTGTGGTTTAGCAGCAACGTCTTGCAACGAAGTAACAGTCTGTTTTATGGCTATCATAATCACCTCGATGAAAATGAATGCGGTTTTATCACTTGTGAAAAATACGTGGAAAATTGGTAAAGACAAAGCTTCCCCGAATAGCCTCAATGGACTGTAGGGGAAAAGGGTTGTTCGCAAGCACCTATGAAAGCCATAATTGCACATGAGGGGATGGGTGGCCAGCACAACACCCGGCCACCTTTGTCTTCCCAGTGGTGCTGTTTACACACCGCACATGTACTCACTTGAGGCTGAGTCGACCTAGGGGAGGCACAGGACCGGTTCAGATAATCGTCTCCGGTGTTGGCAGTGAATAGGGAGTCGAACTTGGGTGGCTGGCTTTGCATCGCAGCACGCTAACGGATGCACTACCGCTCTCTACTTTATATGTACCATATATACACACGAACAAAGGCACACCATGCAACACTATAAAATATCTGATTCGCAATAATAAAATAATAACTATAACAATAAATCAAGACACGGCACACGTGCCAGTGCAATATTATAAGTACGCAGTGCCATTACGGATTGTATATTGTGCGCTATATGCATGGCCTGCTCGTAAGATAATAAAAACCGCAGGCCTATTGGATGCGAACGGCGTACAGCAAAACGCTGCCTGGAACAGACAAAATAAATAAACGAGGGGAGAAGTGAAGGTGAAAAATTAATCGATTTTGGCAACGATCTTGATGGGGATTTGAAATCATAATAATAATAACATTGGTTATTTTTTTTCACTTTGCAACTTGAACAAATTTAATCTGCTGCACGACCAGCGGACAATGCATTGATTTATGCCTGCTGCACCAGTGAAGTTATTTTCCACACAAATACCGGAGCAGAGCAGCATGCAACGTCATCGTGCTGACATGTTTCGCTGTGAAGACAGAATTAACGCTTGCCGTCGATATACGGCGAGAAGTCTCGCAAAGCCGAAATATATATTGAGACCCGCATCTGCGCCTTTACCAATTTAAACATTTGAGGAGCGCCCTTCCGAGAATTTACATCAGTATAAATCAATACTTAATTACGGACTTGTAAATATTTAACCACTTTAACAAACGACGTTATATTTTGGCATCTGATCCATAATCCGCGTCACTCTGTGAACTTGGTTTACAGTGTTGGAAAAAAAGAAACCTCACCACCACTGGCATCGCTTGCTAATGAGGAGATTGCAGGTTGATACGATGCACGTTTAATGGCGCTGTGAAATAAATAAGATTCAGGGCGGGTTTTTTTTTCCCTTCGGCACAACGTGACTCTGGAAAGCGAAACCAAGACTCGTGGCGAGAGAAATGCTGGGAAGTGTGATGCTGGCGTGGTATAACGGTCAGCACACACGACTTAAACTAAACAATACAACTCGAAACCAGTAGTTTGTTTTACCAGGTAAGGGCCCACTGAGCTATGTAGCTCTTTTTCAGAAGCGACCTGGCCACAAACGATAGCTCAACGAAGTGGCTTATCGCGTTGAAATGTATAGCAGCCAGATACTCTGAAGTCTAAACGCTTGATTCTGAATGTGGAGGAAAACACTTTGAGGACCCGGATTAAAATCCATGCTCACACCGCGAGAAAATGCCAACCCAAAATGTACAACAGGCATCAGGGTCTGGATCTAACCCACGACCTCCTGTATATTAGGCGAGGTAGTTAACATCTCCTAGCCACCGCGCCTTGCACTCCAGTGGTAGTCGGTTCTATCTGCTAGCGTGGAAGGTATCACAATGGAACGTTTCTTAAATCTCCCTCCCCACCTCCGCCACTGCCTCTGCCCACCCAGCTTAATCAATTGGTACACCCACAGTTGTTCGGCAGGTTAGCACGGTTGGGTACGTACGGTGCGAAAGAAGTTCAACATGCATACATACATACATAGCAGGTCACGTCTGGTCATCGCAGAAGGGTAAATTCAAATACCTTTTTCTACCAAGATTGGCATGAGCCATCAATCGCAGGGTAGAACCATGAGCGTTTCATTTGCTGTAAGTCAGTCTGTTCGTTGAACGTCCACTCCTGATTTCTGACAAAATTAGGCTCGTTTTCGCTAACTTTGGAGGGATGGACGTCACCATAGCAACGAGAGGAGAATCTCCCGAGCCTTTGAACACAGTTACATGTGGAGGGGGACTAATAATTCCATGTAGGGTTTGAGTCAGCAACTTGGGAGTTGGGTGACCAACTAAATAGGTTCAGCACAGTTAGTCGATCGGCAGGTCGACTTACTATTATCGGGTAAAGCGTGGGTAATCCTATCTCTTTGAAGACATCTGACCAGCATGGAAGAGTAGGCCAAATGCCCTTCATAAAGGGGCTCTTTAGAACTCCCTTAAGTGGAGTGCCTTCCGCCAGCAGCAGCGTGAGCAAGCAATTGCAGGGCCGTACATTTGACCTTTTACGAGTACACAACAAAGACAAAGATCCCCCAAATAGCCTTCAACAGAATATTGGGACAAGTGCTGCTAGCGATTAGTACCTATGAAGGCCGGAACGGTACACGACGGGGTGGGTGGTCAGTACTACGCCCGACCGCCTTTGTGGCACACCGCACCAGGTACTCATATGAGGCTGAGTCGACCTAGGGGAGGCCCAACTGCTACACTACCGCTCCTCACAGTGTACATACAGTACATGCATACACACACATCAAGGGAAACATTGCAAATGACTTGCAAACCTTTGTAGGTAGTGTTTTCCTGCTTGTCGCCTGCGCAGACTCATCACCTCCCACTGCATTTGAAATCCTTTAATTCAGACTGTGCTGCCAGGGAACATTGTACCATTGACAGTAGCTCCAGGATTTCTATTGAACTGCCAAGGCAGGTGTTGAATTTACATCTTAAATACCCCCACTGTGAAACATGTGACACTAAGTGTAATTGCTTTTGTTTGTTCTCCGGAACACATAATCACACTCTAAAGAGATGACTGCTGCATAATATTTACTTGGTGTGAGCGTGGCTCAGGGTGACACCATGTTTGGATTTAAATTACATGGAAATTGAATGTATTATTCTCATTTGGAACATAACTTACCTAAATGCATTTGGCCAACTTTGATTTCCGCGCGCATACTCGAACATGTGAATGTTTCATATGGCTATTTTCAGGCCGCATAAAATGCACGACAATTTGGATTGCACGTGGCGGCCACCATAACCCCCTCCCGACTGGCAGACCCACGCTCCCTTTGCAGGCCACGTGCCGAGTCACCATGTGCCACGCAGGGACAGCTGCTGCTGGGGGCAGTGCCGAATTATCCTAATAGTAGTAGCTACTACATATATAGCTACTACATATGTAGCTACTACATATTTAGCCACTACATATGTAGCCACTACATATGTAGCCACTACATATGTTTTCCTGCTACATATGTAGCTACTACATATGTAGCTACTACATATGTAGCTACGGGCCCCGCACTTTCAAGGGCCCCACGCTAAATGCTTTCAAGCTATCAATTCCGGTTCAGTGGTTCTGCACTTGCTCTATTACTATAGTACTATACTGCCTTCAACTTGTATGAACGACTGGGTGTTTAAGGTTAGCGATTTGTCGTATTATTTGGCTGTATAGCGAATGAAAAAATACAATTACTTTACTATGCAAGTAAAAAAATGTCTTATTTAATATGTATGTTTTTTTTAGGGCCCCTTTATAACATATGCTACAGGCCCCGCACTAGCTTAATCCAGCACTGATTGGGGGGGTCCCCTTTCAAATGTGTTGAGATGAGATGTGAAGCGCTCTGATATGCCCCGTGCATGGGAGGGCGCTGATCAAAAACAAATGGTTATTGTCATCATTGTGATGTTATTAGGGTTTCGTCCTTTCGGTGGTTATAGTTCCCACTTAAAGAAGCGACGATGTTTGCCGTAATTAAAACAGAGATTCGCCGTGCGGTGTGATGTAAATTTTCACGATACGACAATTGTTGCGAAAT
Organism: Lampetra fluviatilis; assembly: GCF_964198595.1. Taxonomy (NCBI): domain Eukaryota; kingdom Metazoa; phylum Chordata; class Hyperoartia; order Petromyzontiformes; family Petromyzontidae; genus Lampetra; species Lampetra fluviatilis. The sequence continues at coordinate 6,043,721 of NC_136314.1, forward strand.
CAAATTCTGTTCTTGTAATTGTATTTCACAGTTACTTCAGTTATCCAACTGCGGATCACTCAACGTCAGCTTTCCCCGAGTCCCATGATCAATGCAACTTGACAAGCTATAATGATTATAAAGTACATTACTGGCAGTTTCAAAATAAACACTGATTTAATGGGTAATGGCTTTTTAATAAGAAATGTAATTGCTGTGCTTTTTTGTTATCTTATAAATATTTTGTCACGAAATATGATATGAATAAAACAATACTCGATCCACAATAATTCTATTTCACAAAACAGACGATTACTCATAGTTCTCGTTGTTTTGGATGATACAGTTGATAAATACTTCCATATTTTGTTGAAAACCTCAAAGCAGCAGACAGGGACTCCTCTGCTTATGAACTTTTAGAGATTCGAACAAACCTGTCCGTGCGTCCAGTTGCCCATTCGGACCGAGGATCGTAAGTGCAACCGCTTACGCAATAGATGCCGGTGGTGGCATCTATATCTGCAGCACATGAAGAACCGGTGGCATCTACATCTACGGGAGATGATAGAACTTTTAAATCCATTTCTTGTGTTTAGTGTACATGCCGTACAACATGTTTGGAGTCGACAGGAGTAAATTTGTACTTACGAACAAATCGACTTACGAATATACCACTGGAACCTAACTTGTTCGTAAGTAGAAGAGTCCCTGTACACGTTTCACTCGCTCTATGTGGTAGTAGTAGATGCATTCCAAAAAAAGCGCACAAAGCAAAACCTCACGAGACACAGTACACACATTATACACAATGCTGTTTCTCTGTATATCTATATATGCATCTGTATGTATTTCTGTATGTATCTCTATATGTATCTGTGTGTATCTCTGTACATATCTCTGTATGCATCTATTTTGGTATCTATCTGTGTGTATACATTTTGCACAAGCTTCGTGGTGACGTCACCGCCACTTAGTGGCGAACGATGGTTGTTAAGTTAAGTTATCTGTATATGTTAACTTAAGTTATCTGTATATGTTAAGTTAAGTTATCTGTATATGTTAAGTTATATTAAGTTATCTGTATATGTTAAGTTAAGTTATCTGTATATGTTAAGTTATGTTAAGTTATCTGTATATGTTAACTTAAGTTATCTGTATATGTTAAGTTATGTTAAGTTATCTGTATATGTTAAGTTATGTTATATGTATATGTTAAGTTATGTTGTTATCTGTATATGTTAAGTTATGTTAAGTTATCTGTATATTTGTATCTCTGTGAGGCAGCTGTCTGCCGTGGATGAAAACCGTGGCAAATTATATTTCATCTGGTCCTGGTCTCTCCTTTACCAACTCACTTTGACCAGCGTGGTAACGTTTGGTCAAACAAGGCCTTCATCCAGAACTTGATTAACCAGAGGTTGAACATTGCTGCTGTTTACTACGTATATTGCCAAATTACACTATTTTCCTAAAGTATTAGAAGTGGTCTCTCTGTGATTCTCATCTTCTCTGTGGGTACCTGCCTATGGTGGACACTGGCAAATGTTGATACTCCCCATCGTGGTGGCGAGATGTTAATTACCTCGCTTGCTATGCAGGTAGTTGTGGGTCCGATCCCGACCCTGACACCTGCATATTTGTGGTCGCGTGGATTTTTCTCCAGCTCCTGCGGGTTTCCCCTCCACATATAGATTCAACATCACGCGTTCCAGAATATTTGGCTGCTTTAAACTTCCACGTGATGATCGTCCATTTTGTTGAGCTATCATTTGTGATAGCCAGGGTCGCATCTGAAACATAGCTATGGAGCTCAGTGGGGCCTCACCTGGTAAAATAAAAACAATTGTCGAGTTGAATTGGCACTGGTGGCATTCACCATCCCAAGTAGTAACAGATCAACCCTCTTGAGCTCGTGGGCTGACAGTGCAAAAAGTTGTAAAACTCAAGATCTCTTTTGTAGTTGCATGGAACGTGGCCACTAAACTCGTGTTAGGCCCAGTAATAAACTTTGAAAATGTGAGGCATGAACGAGTTCCAATGTATCTTGGTGTGTCTGTTTTTTCCGTCCATTGTAAAATGCTTTAATTTTAGTTACTTAATTAAAATGCATATTTCATTCAGGAATAATCTTAATTAAAAGGTAATTTGAAGCTTTGCTGTAATGCCTTTGTGAAATATTCATAACTTGCAAACAAGGTCCCACACCAAAAAAAAGAATCCCTTCATCGCACCCATGCAAATTCATCCATTTCCCACCAGTGGTACTAATTAGCGCGGCTGAAATCGCGTAGGTTTTAATTTGGCTGTGCAGAGTAGTGATGTGAAATTTCCTACATTGGATCTAACCCAATAGGACCCATGTACTGTATCATCCATCAGCAGTGCGTAACACGGGTAGTTTTCTTTAGATGTCTAGGAAATGTAGTGTCCAAGACTCCTTCCAAGGCCTCAAACTCACTGGTATGTATCCCTGACTATATTATTTCCACATTGGGAAGATGCAAAAAGGTTAAGGTGCAACCCTGCAATTTATTGCTCATGCCCTGCTGCTGGAAGAACTTCACCTATTGCATGATTTGTTTTCCTTTTGGGGAAGTCTTAATATTGACGAATGCGTTGAGCTCCATTTGTTTTGTTTAATCAACAGTTAAGCGCGCTGCACTTTGCTTTGCGCCCTGCGAGAGATACGCGTCACATTCACATTTCTTGAGCTGAAATGGTTGCAAAAAAAAACAAGTGAAAAAACTGTTTTTATTTGATGGGAATGTTATTGTCTTCTTCCTCAAGTTATTTGGTGAACACACTGAGAAAATCAACTCACGACACACGAAGAAACGTATTTCTTCACGGGTGGCTCAAACCCAGATTTTAACCCATGAAATCCGTGGTGCCTGCTCGGTGTCTCTGAGCCTTGAGCCACCCAGCCCCATCGTCCAGAGAAGCCATTCTAAATCGCTGCCGGGTAAGCACTTCCATAGAACCCAACACTGGTATAAATCGGGCCACTGTGCAATATCTGCGGAAGGGAAAATTCCCATTAGGAGCAAGCAAAAATAGTGAATTCTTAATATTTACTGGGAACTCAAGTTGGCCATGAAAAGCCCATGCATCCTCAAAATAATTTAAAATGATATATGCTGCTTATAGCAACCACGCGGTGCATTCAAGATGGAGAATATTGTTTTCACGTATATGAAATATGATTGGGAGTGGCTTACACTAATTCTAGCCGCTCTACGGTAGGTTTTCGCTTGCAGGATGTTGCTGAAGTTTATTGGTGAGTTCGCTCGAATTGCGATCCAGGTTCGATCTCCCGGAGCGACAGCTGAAACGACGGCAAAGTTTCTTGGGTTTTTTCGGTAAAGTCACGTAGGTAAAATATTAAAGCTAAAATTAATAAAAGTAAAATAAAAATCACGACGTTTCGGAGGCAACACAAGCTTCCGTCTTCAGGTGGAACCGTCACAGCATGATAGCCGTATCTTACTTGAAACAGCAATTTTGCTGTGACGGTTCCACCTGAAGACGGAAGCTTGTGTTGCCTCCGAAACGTCGTAATTTTTATTTTACTTTTATTAATTTTTGTTTAAATTTTTTACCTACGTGACTTTACCGAAAAAACCCAAAAATGTGTATCCTTGCAGTCACGAAAGCTTCAAATCTAGAATTTCTTAAATCTGCCCGCCTCTATCTACCCAGCGAGTAAACATGGAGATGGTACAGTGAGTCGATCGGTGGGTCACGTGTGATGGTTAAAGTGTGGGTACTCCTACCTGTTTGAAGGCCTCTGGCCAGTATGCAAGAGTAGACCAAAATGCCCGAGAGGCTTTCTAGAGCTCGATCAAGCGGAGGTCCTGTTCACTGGTAGTGACGCGAACAAGCAATTGCACGGCTGCACCTTTATGTTATCTGAAATCAATGTTTATCTTTGGTGTTTTTCGTGATCTATTAATTCTAATAAAAAAAATACACGACCTAATCTTCGGCGTCAAACATAGGTTAACCGAAGTAGACAAATCTTACATTTTAACAATTAATCTTTCATTTGGGTTGGCTAAAACTGCATTGCTTTGTTACTGGAAGAACGGTAGAGATGCTCAGCCCAGAAACAGTTGGGTTGTCAACTTTCGTGAAAAAAAAAAGTTGGGTTGAATACACTATATACACAGTGCAATGATTCATTCCACGTAACAAACGAAACTTGACGTTTCACTGATCTGTATCCGAATGCATCTCGACAGCGGAGGGGATCCGTATCGCGGCAATAAAGAGCACACACAGTCATACGGAGCCTCGTCCAATAATGAGTGTCATTAATCAAACGGCACTATTTATAAACATCTCATTAGCCGTTTACTCGTCCGTGTGTGCTTCCCAAAGCGGAGGTTGCGCGTGACCTTCCGTGCACGGCAACTCGCATTGCGTGAGCTCTTCCGTCTCGAGGAACGTGAGGCAATGGCTTTTCGGATTTTTTTTTTAAAACTAATATCAATTTTATTTCGGTGCTCGGATGGTAATCGGGAATAAAAAAAAAAGCAGCAACGATAACGATGATAGTCATAAGACAAAAACTCACTGGATATAGACTCCCATATTTATATTTTGCTATTATTAAATCCGTCTGCAGTCATGACGATGTCTTCTGACTTGCGTTGCCGGGAGTTTCTTTGTGTTATTATTTTAGTTTCGTGTGAGTTATGAAAATCTAATTGATATTTTTGTGCGTGTACAAGACCATATTTAACGCTCGCACGCATATGGGTGTTTTGTTGAACGTTGTTTTTCCGCGCTGGTCGTTCGCTTGGTGGATCATAACGCCGCAGGATCGTGAGAGGTTCCAGCATCTTGGGCAAGCCTTCATCCAGCAGTAGATTGACCATGACTGATGATGAGACGTTGTTTAAGTTCAAGTTTAAGTACAGGGTTTGTATAATCATCTCTTCCAGTGCAGTTGTCTTCGTTCTGTATGCGGGGCACAAGCACTCGTGTTTGAATGCGATTTGTTGCGCGCCTATCACTCGCAGTCACATATCTGGTTAATGATCGGGCCATCTGCATACTCACTCGCTTATTCTGTTCATTACAATTTCGGAAAATAGCAGCCTTAATTATGTCGAAACAATTTTACAAATGACGGTTACAATTAGGCAAAGAGGCCATCACATTTTGGAACTAGCTTAAATTTCAATTAAACGGGAATACAACCATCGTCGTTTTATTATACATAGCCCGACATCCCGGGTTTCATCATGAATGTGCATCACACGATATGCAAGTGATTCGGAACGTCAATAAATGGTATGCCAACCGTAGTTTTTTTTTCCCTTTTTAAGAACGTCAAATATTATAAACACGCGAAAGAAATGTGCTGACATTTTTCAGCCCGCAAAATATCGCCCCAAAACATAAAAACGCACGCTTTTCTCGCAACGGTGGAGCGCATTGCAATTGCGATCCAGAGTTCGCCGGTTCAATATCCCGGCACGGCAGTCGAAACGATGGTGCAAGTTTCCATCCAGCAGAACAACACAGCGATAGCACAGTTAGTCGAGCAGCACGTCGCATGCGGTGGGATAAAGTGGGGGTACTCCAACCTCTTCCAAGACTTCTAATCAACGGGGAAGAGCAGGCGAAATACCCTTTACACAAACTAACATTTTTGTTAAATTTTTATTTTATCGAGTAAGGCGCCACTGAGCTATGTAGCAATTTTTCAGAAAGCGACCTGGCCACAAATGATAGCTCAACGAAGTGGCTTATCACGTGGAAATGTTTAGCAGCCAAATACTTTGAACGCGTGGTGTTGATTCTAAATGTGGAGGAAAAAAACCAGGGGACCTGCAGAAAATTCCACGCGACCACGGGGAGAAAGACACGCAAACTCCACATATACAGCAGGCATCAGGTTCGGGATCGCACCCACGCCCTCCTACATACCGGGCGAGATAGTTATCATCTCGCCACCGTGTCCGGAGGTCCCCATAGTGGAGGCCCTTCTACCAGCAGTGGCTTGAGCGAGCAGTTACAGGGCTGCACCTTCACTGCCATTGAAGAGGTATCGTCCATCGGCCATAGAAGAAATTGGTGACAACTAAGGCAGCAGAACATTAGTCGTAATGATTATTCACATGACTGATAAGAGTGAATTATATGACAACCCACTCATGGAAATTTGTCATTACATAATTCAACGCTTTTGGACACTTACAGATATTGGAACAACTAAAGTTACGTTAGATAATTTAGTACAGATCAGCAAAAGATCTGGTCTGGGCCCATGAAATATTCATAGGCTTCATGCACTGCCTATTGACTTGAGCATCACCACACAAAAAACGCCCAAATTGCTTATCGAATACTGGTTTTATGTTTGGATTCAAGATCCTTCCAAACAACCAGATATAATATTTCACAGAGCTCGGTTGACAGGCAAAACTTTAAACGTTTATCCCCAAAATATGTTTTTTTTATTTTCAAGTTTTCCGATTTTTAAGTTGCTGTGTGAGCGTGGACTCGTCGCTATTTGGTCAAACGTCAGCTCTGTAAACATCCCAGAACATAACCAGAACGTCTCGCAGTCATCCACTCAGTCATGAGTGTCTGTACCTCTTGGATAATTCATATAATATAGAGAGCTAGCCATGTATCTCACACAATGAACATTGTATCTCACGATCGTTAGAATCTGTCTTCTCCATTCACATATATCGATGCTAGTATTATATATTTCTCAATCTAATCAAGGGTATATGAATGAGATTAAACCATTTCTAAAAACAATATTGAACTGTTAAAAAAATTAAACTCTTCCTGAATCGTATCACAGCCCTAAATTGTGACAATTTGAAGATTGGGCAGCAGGGTGGTGCGGTGGTAGCGCTTGTGCCTCGCAGAAAGAAGAACCTGGGTTCGACATCAAACTCGGGTGCCTTCCTGCGTGGAGTTTGCATGTTCTCTCCCTTGTTCTGCTTCGGTGTCGTCTGGGTTCTCTGGTTTCTTCCCGTCGCTTGAAAAAACACACACACAACGTAATTGGTGTTGGCCAAAAATGGCAATGTTGAAAAAATATTACCTGCAAATTACTAGTATGGAATTTACACGTAAAACAAAACAAAACACCGTTTCCTGCTGTGAAAACTTGGCAAGGCCCTTCTGAAAAATTAGTCTTGGGACTCGGCGATGCTTTCCTGGGTAAACAAGCTTGATCATCATAATAACAAGATAATTGCGAGCGGTGCAAATTTTGACACCGCTGTAATCACAGTCACATTGCCGTATAGATGGACGCTGAGCAGCTAAACATTGCGAACACCACGAGAAACTCAGCCCTGACCAAAGTGACCTCGTTCAAAGGGGGAGGGGTGGGAGGTGGTGGGCATGACACAGTCAATGTGAACAAAAAAAAAAGTTCAACAAAAGTTGAAAAACATCATCTAATTTTTGTTCAGCGCGCATTCTGCTCTCACCGGCCTTGTACACGACGCCATGCGTGCTTGTGGCCGTTTGTCAAAGTGGCCAAACTTTCATGAAAGGTGGCGACGCGCTGGTGTTAAATATCCGTATTGACATTTTTTAGTTGACTTGAAGCCTCTAGCAGGTGGGGGGGGGGGAGACAAGGACTCAGCAGCCCCCCTCCCCTCGTGCCCCCCAACCCTCTACCGACACTACAGGGATGGTCACGTTACAACATTTGAAAGCAGGAAGGCACAAAGGCGTCAGGTTCGGGATCAAATCCACGCGCTCCTACATGCCGCGGGTCCGTGGATCGGTCAAATTACAAAACGCGTTGCGAAACTCCCTTCCTAGTGGCATCGAGATCGCTACCCTGACTTGCAAACAAAATGCGGTACAGCAAGGTGCGCACTGACCATTGTCTGCACCCTCTGTGTGGGATCGAGTGTTGCCCCCTCGCACGCATTGGTTTTTGTCTGGGTTCCCTCCCAATAAACGATCGCCAGTTGGCTGACAACATCTCGGGAACTGTAGAGCAATTGTTGGCGTCGGCTTGTCGGCTGGCAGCTTTCCGGCGGGTGTCTGCGGTTGCTACTCGGTGACTGCCAGGCGCGATTTTCCCTACAAAAAACCGAGCGCGTCACGTGTTTTTATATTCGAAAAAAAAGTTAAATGTGAAAGCGTCTGCTAATTGCATTCTCTTCACGGTCCCCGAGAGGAGTTGGATTTTTTTTCCACGTCGAAATTGACGTCGCTCTCCGCGTAGATGCGATATCCTAAGAAGGTGAGCCTCCCCCCCCCCCAACACTTGAAGGGCACTCAATAAGGCAGTGTCGAGGATGGATCGCACGCTCTCCGTGTTTAATTTAGCCATGAATCCGCGACACAATTGGCTCATATCTCATGAACATTAGTTCGGGGGTCTTTAGTGTCTGGCCCCAGCTGGCTTAATGTACAGGGTTCAAAAGAGCAATAGGTCATAGATATCCCCTTACCAACCTAAGCGCCCCACTTTAAACCCCCTCTCATCCACCCGCCATAAGCCCCCCCACCCACCACCACCACAAAACCAACCTGCAAAGAAACTTGAACATATTCTTCAACAAACACCTGCCCTAGAGGGAATAAAAAACTTAGATTTGTATGATATTAGTAACAATTCTAGATTTGAAACTTTCGTGACTGCAAGGATTCAAACTCTTAGTTATTTCGGTAAAGTCACGTAGGTAAAAAAAATGAAATTAAAATTAATAAAAATAAAAAAATAAAATAGTAACAACCCAGCGTCGTGGTACCTTGAACAATCACCGATTTTGTGACTTGCGCCACTGCCACCGACGCAGCGTCACGCAAGCTAAACCTACAATAAGTATAACCCGTAAAAACAAAGTTTTTCACTATAAATCCTTTATATGCGTGGCAGCGAACTTAATAAAAAGGATTTAAAAATATATTCGCCTGTGGAGGACGCGGGGATCGATCCCGCGACCTTTGCCATAGGAAGCGAGGGCGCTACCAACTGCGCTACTCCGCCATGGCCTGTGGAGGGGTTACGCTCTGGGCTCTTACACTGTGACGTTCAGCCAAAGCCATGAATGAGTTCAATTTGAATATATGTAAAATACAAATTTTTTGCCTAAAAAGTGTAAAATTTTGGGAATTTTTTTCACGAACATTAATTGTCTCGCACAACGAGTCTGTGTGGAAAATGTCAGCTCGATTGGATCACGGGAAGTGGGTTAAAAAACGACCGAAAGATTTGCACGGTCGTAAGCAAGCAAGCAAGCACGCAAGCAAGCAAGCACGCAAGCAAGCAAGCAAGCGAACTTAATATAAAGGATTTAATAAAAAAAAAACAACCACGTTCATTCCGAACACAGGTGAGCGCAGTGTAAGCTGAGGCTGCTTGCGTGAGGTTGCATCGTCGAGGTGGCCAATTTATCGGTGCGGAAAAATATCTAATCCAGCTCAACAAAGCCCTATTTTAACCGAGAATTCAATAATTCGTGCGAATTTAAAGCAGCATAATTGGTATGCCGTGATGTTTCTTTTGCTTTTGTGTGTGTGCGTTTTTTTAAGGTGTACTAATGTGTCATTTTCACAGTGACACACAGCTCCTGATTTATGCTAATTGGTGCTTTTGGGCAGAGCCTTTTCAGCTGCAAGATAATCACCACTCTCATTCGCTGGCCTGGATTCTGTCAGAGCTACAATGCATTTACTTCGACATCTGTGGGAATTCCATCCCAATTAATGACAAATCTCGTACCTGCAATTACACAAGTCACGGTGATAAAAGCCAAAGCATCATCTCCCAGGGGTAGGGGAAAAAATTATAATTCTTCCAGCATGTGACTGCCAGCGTCCGTCATCTGTTCTGTGAGGCTGATGGACCTTTTAATCTTTCACAACCGCCACTTAAATAGCGGTAAATCCATATGTTTGCCGCGCCGTAATGTGCACACACTGTAATTTTAGCCCCACCAGAAGCAGCTTGAGTAATAAATGCTCAGTGTTAATTAATGCATTACATCGTTAATAAAAAAAATGGGTAGCGCTGCTGATGCAGCGGCTAGGGTGATGGGCTGTGCGAGAGAGAGCTCGTGGAAGAAGATTAAATTGCCTGAGCGGAGCTTTCTTTTACTAAACTCTCGGCATCCTTGCTGCACTAACTCGCACCTCCGATATTGTCCTCACCCCCCCCCACACCTCCGATTAGCACAGTTGGCTACGTACGGTGCGAAAGAAGTTCAACATAGATACATGTTGTGCACGGGGCTTAACTGCAGCCGGCAGTGGCAGTGCCTTGCGCAAGATGGTCCCTGGTCCAAGCCGGCCTGGAATATATCGAGTGAGAAATCAGGCTCTGCCTTTGCGTCCCAGGCAAGCAATCGATAAGTCAACAACTTTAATCAAAACCTGGTGAGTGCCACGCTTAGACTGAAGCTGCATTTTTCAGCTCGCGAATGGAACACGCTGCACGCGTGATGGCGATACCAAACAGCACGGCACTGGCTCTGAAGGTGGTGGCAAAGGGGGGCGGCCCTGCAATTGCTCGCTCAGGCCACTGCCGGCGGAAGAACCTCCACTTGAGAGAGCTCTAGAGCGCCCTTCTGTAGAACGGCATTGAGCCTCCTCTACCTTGCTCGTCAGATGCCTCGAAAGAGGTCGGGTTACCCACGCGTTACCCCGCAACAGTCAGTCGACTGACCGATCGACGAACTGCGATTGGGGCCTTATTCTGCCTGCTGGATGAAACGTTTGCGAAGAGGTGGGAGTCCCCGAAATTCACCCCACTGCACGCTACTTGCTGATTGACTGATCGGCCGACTGTGGCGTGGCTACTTGTACTGGGTATACACAGGTGGGGAGGAGGATTTAAGAAACTCGCTTCAACTGCCATGCCGGGAGATCACACTGACGACAGCTGCATTGTAAGTGCACGGTGCTACTCGTTAAACCACAGCAGCGTTGTTGTACATACACATGAGGTCTAAAAATGTAGCAATTCTTAACAACGTATTATTATCTTGACTTAAAAAAATAAACAGCTTACTCATTTGAACCTATCTACGTGACCCAAAGAATAATCTGAAATTATGGTTCGTATTTAAATTACATCTAACATTTTGTCAACCTATAAAGAAATACATATATCAGCACTATTTTATTGAAAACAAGTAATTGCACCCCTTTAATTAGGAAACCCTATGCAGTCTGGATAAGGGGAAAGCTCCTCGGCCAGATGGAATCACTGTCGACATCAGCTGCCAAGATGAAATCGGCGAAACCTTTTAGGAGCACAGCAATTAAAAAAAAACTCAATCGTGGAGTGATGCCTCCGTTGCATTCTTACGTTTTAAATAAAGGGAGTCATTTGTATCTGAAACAATTCGTGACCATTCGTCTCCGATCACACCGATGCAATACGCACACAAATAATGTGGGTGATGCTGCGTTGACAGCGGGTGCACATGCACAGATAACAAAAACAAAAAAATCTCGCCACATCCATCAATAACACTGTGGCTGGCCTTAAAAGGGAACATTTAAAACAGGCGATCTTGTGGACAATGCCCTTCTTGATGAGCTATTATGAAGAAGCGCCGTTGCCCAAAAACATTGCCAATTGTATATTTTGTTCTCTTTTCGGCCACGGATATTGACAAATGTGCTGAGATTTTGGTTATATGCGCACATGCGAAGTGTTGACAACAGAGCTTTGGGCATAATGGAAAATTTATGGGCCAAACAACCGTAAAAGTAAGATCAATTTAGAAAAGGTTTTTCGATGATCGACCTAATACTTACTGTCAATGAGATTCAAGGAAAGACAAATGATTTTCCGATACTATGATGCCTGCCTTTTGTAGATCATGTATTTAATTTAGTTGATTCCATGTAAACTGATACATGTATCAAATCTGTCACGAACCAATTATTGAGTAAAACAAAACATTATAATACGTAGAAATGTTCACTACTACTCAGAAGAATCGAACAGTTAGCCTGCGATTGCAGAAAGTATCAACATAAAGTTCTACAATGAGATATGTCAACACCAAAGCTATTAGAGGAATTCCGTTAAATGTTTTCTGAAATGTTTGATTTGATAAATAAAAACATCGCGTAAGAGAAGACAGGGTTAGCCACATCAGATGTGCTGCTGACACAAAAATTGCAACGACCAATGAAAATGTAAGATGGAAATGTACTGAAGATGTTAACACAGGGCAGAAAAGTTCGGTTCCAGAATAATTTGGGCAATTGTTTATGACAACAAATGTTCTGAATAAGTAAAATTAATTGTTGGAGGGACACAACTGGAAAACGCAGCAGGAGTGTGTACACCTCGGGCAATTATTGAGCGCGGATTGAAATCAAAATAATGAAATAAAGTGGCCAAGGGGAGAAGTATGGAGAGTGCTTTTGTAAAACGGCATTTAATTACGAAATTCGGCAAACGGAACGTTCGGTGCACATGACAAGGATCAGAAATATTGACACTGACAAAGTGGGACAAATCATGGACAAAAAGGCAAAGAAATGCGCCGAGAAGCTCGACTTTTTTTTGACCGAGTGACAGAGAGCGAGAGAGAGGAACAAACGGATGAAAAAAAAAACACAAATGAGTGGCACCGTATTGGCTAGTTTAACACGTAGGATCTCGCGTCTCCCGGCCCCAAGTCCAGCAGCCGTACTGGCTGCTGGGCTTGGCGCCTGGAGACGTCGCTCGAAGGGACGTGACTGGTGATGGGATGGTAGCCAGAGGAAGCACACGAAGCAGAGTGAGAGAGAGAGAGAGTACGAGAGAGAGATGCATTGTGACGGCATGGGTAGCCCTTCATCCAGCAGTGGATTATTGGCCGTGGCTTATGTCGACAATGATGAGCGTAGTACATACGGAGGGTGTGGTTCGTTAAGAATGTTCCCGAAAAAAAAACCCAGGCTCTATCAGAAATCTCGCATGCCTCCCACTCTTAACTTTATATACAATGTACTACACACATATACGGTGCAATGATGTGAACATTACTATTTATGTAAAATGTATGCAATTTATTTATGACATTTACGCTGTGTATATATTGTTTGGTTTATGAATCATGAACACACGTTTGTGAATGATGAATTGCTGCGGACAAATTATTCGTCGATTCTTAGAACACTAGGTATTAAAGCGTGGAAGCGGACATGCTAATACCCTTGCAAATGTGTATTTTAATTTCAAGGTAGAATTTGCTTCAATGCAAACCGCGAGAACCCTTGCTTTTGTGAGCAAAGGGGTCGATAACAATTTAAATTTAAGGCAAAGCATTAGCCCTGCAATAGCTCTCTCACGCCCCTGCCTTGCTGATGGGGCCTTTTCCACTCGACGGGGGCTCTTGAGAAAACACTTTTTGGACTCCTTCTTTCACACTTGGCACGCACATTTTGGAAGAAGCGGGATTACCCACGCTTCACCCCACCAAACGCCACCTGCCGATCAACTGTGCTGTACCCATTCATGCTGCTGGGTTCACAGAGGCTAGGGGGGGGAGGTGGTAATTTATGAAACTTACTCCATTGCTTCAACTGCGTTTAGATTGTTTGCTATGAATTCCCACGTGAAAAGCCACTTCGTTGAGCTATCATTAGTGGCCAGGTCGCTTCTCAAAAATTATCTGATAGTGATATTTACCTGGTCAAATAAAAAATATAGTTTCGTTTTGTTTGTATATATTTCATGAGTAAATTGCTTACCTTTGCGATACTTTGTACTATAATCGTGTTTTCCTAATGTTTGTTATTGTAAAATCCTGACCCCGTCCCTGCTGGACATCCGTGATTAAAAAAAAGAGCTTAATAGCTCATCGGATTCCTTCTGCAGTCTAAATGAAGACTCTGGTTCTGCGCTGCCACATCGTGAGATTGAACAGGCGACCTCTGCATTGCAAGTCCAGTGTGCTGACCATCACTCAGCGACACGGCTTTTATTAACATTCCATTGTGTTGTTAAGCAGGGAAAAAAACTGTAACGGCGTATGTTAACACATTTTTATTTCATCGCATTAAGCAGGTATTGCAACGATGGAACTAACGGTTTTGTTTTGTTTATTATCATGATGCGGCTTGATTGATATTCTGGCTGTATAAGCCATGATCTCAAAATGTTTATTTCATTGACCCGGCTTTTGTTTGGTTTGGAGAAGATGCATTAAATAAACATATCTCCCTCCCCGGAGCAGCGACTCACATCGACTGATTAATATTCACCTGTGCGCAGACGCATTTGCTTAAAATCGTTATCATGGGAATCGGGAGGGGAACTAAATAACCAATCCCACAAATTTCGATTTAAAGCTTTCGTGACTGCAGGGATTCATCTTCTTGGTTCTTTCGGTAAAGTCACGTAGAAGGGAAATAATAAAATAATAAAAATAAACCATAACAAAATAAAAATGTTTTCACTATGTTTTATTTTTATTATTTCCCTTCTACGTGACTTTACCGAAAGAACCAAGAAAATCAATTCCACAAACTCGAAATTATGATGCAGGCCTCCAAATTTAAAGAATAATAACGTGCAAGTCGTTTTGTAAAAGTTAAATAAACTAAAATGTGTCCAAGTGCTCAACTGTGCGTTGAGTGTTACTCATCTCTCTGACGGTGAAAATTTTACATTACTATGGTGGGACCGGTCTTTAAAAACTACTAAATCATATTTAGATTTTACCAGGTAAGGCCCACTGAGATATACAGCTCTTTCTTAGAAGCGACCTGGCCACAAATGATATCCCAACGAAGTGGCTTATCGCGTAGCAATTTAAAGCAGCCAAATACTCAAAACACATGTCGATTCTGAATGTGGAGACGCGTAGAAGGGAAGTAATAAATTAATAAAAAAATAAAACACGCTGTCTTCCCGACAGACCTGGTCTTCACCTGAGGACGGCTGCTTGCGTTGTGGCCGAAACGTCGTGAGAATAATTTTATTATGTTTTATTTTTATTATTTTATTACTTCCCTTCTACGTGACTTTACCGAAAGAACCAAGAAGATGAATCCCTGTAGTCACGAAAGCTTTAAATCGAAAAATGAATGTGGAGAGTTTGCGTGATGGGGCTCAGGCTGAGCACACAGACATCATGAGCATGGCTGGCTCCGAGTTCGAGCGCGGCTCTTTGAGCCAGCTCGCTTGAGCCAGAGCGAAGCATGTTTGCTGAGCCGTGTCTAAGGATACGGAGGCCTCATACGTGGCTGGGCGGCTCAGTGTTCAGAGCAGGGTGTGATTTGTGGGGAGCATGGGAGGATTGCCTTTGCTTTTTTTTCTCAAATCCCCAGGACTGTACTTTCAGTTGTCATCCCTGGAGGGGGATAAATACATCCTCGTGGATAATAGATAACAGATGTTGAATTGACAATGCTTGAATGGGACACGGCTTGGGATGAGCAGGAGCTGGGAGGGTTACGATTTCGGCTGTGAGGTGGCATGAGATGGAAGCACAGCGACGGATTGTTGAGTCTATCTGGACGGAGCTTTGAGTGTCAATTCCTCGTAATTGCCGTGATTTTTCTTCGGTCACTCCACTTTCCTCCCACATGAATCCCAAATACGTATTGATGGAATCAGTGGTCAAACATCGCAATGTAGCGGCACGCTCCTTCCGAAAAGAGGTTTAGGATTCGGTGAGATCTTTTTGGTTCTTTCGGTAAAGTCACGTAGAAGGGAAATAATAAAATAATAAAAATAAAACATGATAAAATAATTCTCGCGTCTGAAATTCAGACGCTGCCTTTCTGACATACCTGTTCTTCGCCTGAGGACGGCTGCTTGCGTTGTGGCCGAAACGTCGTGAGAATTATTTTATTATGTTTTATGTTAATTATTTTATTATTTCCCTTCTACGTGACTTTACCGAAAGAACCAAGAAGATGAATCCCTGCAGTCACGAAAGCTTTAAATCAAAATTCGGTGAGATGTTATCTCCCTCGCCTTAAATGGGGGAGTTTGTGGGTTCGATCCCGACCCTGACACCTGTATATTTGGAATTGTAGGTTCTCCCCGTGGTTGCGTGTATTTTACTCCGGATGATTTAGCTGCAATACATTTCCACGTGATAAACCATTTCGTTGGGCTATCATTTGAGGCCAGGCCCCATATGAAAAATAACTATGGTAAACATTTACACTATGAGATCTCTTTTACCAGTGGCAAAATATAATGGTAGGTTTTTACCCTTTTAACTGGTACAAAACTGACACCTTTATTCAAGGCATCATGTTTGCAATGACCACAACACAAGTAGTCAATAAAGCAAACAAAAAGAAGCAACTCTGATAAGGATAATAATATGCACCGTCCTTGAAGTTGATTGGCCCACACCCTTATCAGAGTTGCTTCTTTTTGTTTGCTTTATTGACTACTTGTGTTGTGGTCATTGCAAACATGATGCCTTGAATAAAGGTGTCAGTTTTGTACCAGTTAAAAGGGTAAAAACCTACCATTATAACTATGGTAAAATAAAAAATAGTTGAGTTAAATAGTTAAGCTTGCCAAGATCGAATTCGTCATTATTATCATTAATATGTTTTATTATTTCACTGTGTATATACAGTAACGCCTGTTACGTGTTCCATTTTGATTGTTTTCAGTTATCTTCCAATCTACTATTGGAAGGTCTCCTTATCCCATTTCAGTAATTGGGATTGTTTGACCATACTTCACCACACTCATCAATGTGGATTAGTGAAAGTCTTTCTACATAATCCAACCCAGTGGAATTTCGACAATTCGCGTCATGGCTCGGAGACACTGAGCCATTTGCCATTTAGATCTTGGGTTCGAGTTGTCAAGTGTAGAGAGTTGGTGGTTTAAGCTCATTTCACCAATGGCTGCACAGCAAACGTTACGTTTTTGCTTTTTCACTTAATTTAGTTAAACTATCACCTCGGGCAGTTCCGATCGTCGACTGGACGAGCACGCGATGAACAATCCACGAAAGGAGGTCCACGTGGGCAAGTGCTGCCCCCCGCCCCCCTACTGTGTAGGCCAGAAGTCACGTGAAAGGATTTCGCAAGTAGCTCTGTCAATGCTGCTTCCACGGACCATTCTCTCACGTCGGGCCATGACACTCCGCTAGGGCAATTCCTAATGGCCACTGCGTCTCCTGCGGTGGCTCCTTTGGCAGACTCTGAATGAAGTTGTGATAAGGAACATAAAAAAAACACAAACAAAAGTTAGATTATTCAGTCAGACAATGACTAAATAATTGAGCGTGTGTGTGAAAAGGTAAACTTTTGGGACTGCAGTCCTGACATTGTCCTCTTAACTGCTTGATTTTTTTTTCGGATAACCCTTTATAGCTGCACATATAAATAATCCCAATTCTAGTAGGGCTTATATATAAATATCCGTTACATCGTTTTTGCTCTGAGTTTTCACAAAGGTAAAAAGTTGTCCACGTGAGCCGCTTCTTCTGGGTCGGCATATGTGTTTCAGAAATGAAAGGGGCTGTTTAAATATTAAAGGTGTGGAAAGTCCGGGCTATAGAAGTGCGTTCTCATTGTAAGAGTAATCTTCTTTTTATACATACACAAGGCACCTCAAAGTAGGGCAAAAAAAAAAATCGGAAACCGATTTCAAATGCAAGGCGTAGTTTTGCTCGCTTATTTACATATTTCCACGTGATTATCGTTCACTATTATTCTTGAAAGGCTTTCAATGCAAGAGAAATGTAATGTCTCAATGGGATTCTGTCATCATCAGCCATGTTCTATACCCTGGTGGAACAAGGCCTCCCCACTTCGTCTTCACCTCGCGTTGACTCGCAGTGCCGTAGTCCGTCTCGTGATCTCTTCTCAGTCACTCTTTCTCCACGGCGGTGGTGGTGGTGGTGGTGTCCTCTGAGGGGAGCACTAGAGGAGCGGTTAGTGCTACGCTGAGCTACGAACCCTGCGACCCGAGTTCGATTCACGCACACGGCCAACACCAGTGACGATTATGTGAATCGCTTCTGGGCCTCCCCTAGGTCGACTCAGCCTCAAATGAGTACCTGGTGCGATGTGTAAACATCGCCACTAGGGAGAAAAAGGCGACCAGGCGTAGTGTTGGCCACCCACCCCCTCGTGTTCCGTGCCGGCCTTAATAGGTGTCCGCTAACTGCACTTGCCCCAAAAGTCTCTAAAGCTTTAACGAGAGGGGATCTTTGTCTTTGTTTGTTCGGTGTCCTCTGGGACACGTTCCGTTCTTCGGCTGCCATTCCATCATCAGTGTCGTCCTTTTCAACTGAGCGTTACCTTCGTCGGAATATTTTCCCTTTGGCGTAACATCGTATTATCGAACTCCTTTATTTCACGACGACCACATCGGCGGTGTTCACCAGACGATGAATTCCGATTTTTAACGGCAACACAGAGGAAGCCGTGAACAGCATGCAGCTGTGGTCAAGGCCATTAATTCCCCAATGCTTGAGAATCCGCTTTGGATTATGAACGGCTTTATGGGTTTGAAGGCAAAATCTACGCGGGGCTGGCTTATATCATTTTGTTCTTCAAGTCACTCATCCACCCGCAGAGTTTTTGTTGAAAAAAAATATTATTGGCGTGGAATGATTCATTGAAATTGGCCTCAATACGTTTCCACGGTCGTTGATCCGAAGTTAAATTTCGTATTTTCCTCTAGTTTGTGTTGTTTGTGTTTGCACGCTTAGGATTACTTGGTCTATATTTCTGAAGGGAGCATAGACATACCTGTCAACCCCTTATCAGTGCCGATCTTACTACAGACCAATTCAGACCTTATTGGTCACCCTGTCCCATTATACATCTCAAGGTTGATCCTACAAAGTCCCAACACAAGGGAGAAACACAAACAAATAGACGAAACACATTTTTGCCCGTATTGAAACGGCGGTAAGCTGTATGGACCTGAAAACTCAATTTCCCTGTTCAAGAATACGGGGTAAACCGTATGGGTTGACACGTATGCATAGAACACAATGTGCATTAATTGTAAATAGATTTATATGTCAATTATTGTCACCATAACACTTTATTAACGAATTGATGGATTGTCAATTGCGGAATAAATAATTCAATACATCTTTTTGTATTCTTATTATTTACCCCTGATATGAATTGCAGCCACATCGTTTGCGTATTTTATTTTTTAGCGTGGACACGACACGGCTAAATTGTCAAACTAAACACAGTACCGATAACTCAAAGAATTGGGGTGAAAAGGTTAAATTCTACATTCGATTGGATCAATGGGAAATATAGCTTAATTATCATATAGGTAAAGGTGCAGGCCTGAAATGTCTTGCCCACGCCACTGTTGGTGAAAGAACGTCCACAATAGGTAGCTCTGTAGAGTATTTGGCCTACTCTTCCACATTGGGGCCAGATATTTCTTTATGAGGTGGGAATATCCCACACTTGACCACAACTCTCCTCGACTTTTTACGTTCATTATTTTTTTATTTTTAGTTAGCAAAGCCCCTCGGTGTTATTGAGTCTAGGGATTGGACATGTTATTCAAGAGCCCACGATGGGATGAAAAATAACGAACATACAAATGGAACGCAGTGACGACTGATTTGCGAGAGTTCCGGAGAAAGAGAGTTGCTTTGTAAATCACAGGCTAAGCGTAGGAGGTTCTCACGTAACATGGCAAGAGCTCTGCACAATTTTAATTAAAAAATATGTTTCATTGAGTGCTGTGTTTTTCAGGAGAGTCCTAAAACAAATTGTATCCATTTGCTAACGTAGTTTTTGTTTCCTATTTAATGGAAAATTAGGCAATGTCTTAGTGCGTAAGGAGTTTGCTCCGAAACTAAATTAGTTTGAATAAGTCACAGTGACTGGCCTGTGTGTGCATGTGCCCAGCTAACAATGAGCATGCGGAATCCGTCGTTATAAAATGCATTGTTCATTTAAAACGAATTCAGTGATAATGAAAGTACCAAACAAACGCTTTTTTTTCGTTGCTACACTGTCACTCGAGTAGCACTTGAAACGATGAGTTGAATGCTTTTTTTTCTTCCCTCCTTAATACACTGAACGTAATGCAGCAATTTGGTCACACTTACAACATGGGGACAAACAAAAACAACAACATCCTGTGCTCATCTTGCCACTTCAACGCATCGTCGGTCAATTACCAAAGGGGCAACAATTGGCAAAGGTGCAGCCCTGAAACTGCTTGCTCACACCGTCGTTGGCGGAAGGGTCTCCACTACGAAGGGGAGCTCTAGACAGGGCCTCCAGAAGGGTATGTTGGCCTACTCTACCATACCAGCCCTCTTGGGAAAACGTGGGGAAGTGCCCACAGTTGTTCTCAACACGTGCTCGAGGCGTGGAGGTGACGGCGGTCGGTTGCTGCGCCGTGCTACGGCAAATAATCATCGGCGCCCCCGGCGGAAACCCTGGTGGCGAGCGACGTCTTCATCGGTCCCCACCACCGTTCTTCGGCGAACGATGGGCACGGCATAGCGAGGCCGTCATCCAGCAGTGCATTGACAAGCGGCTGCTGAATTTCGATTTAAAGCTTTCGTGACTGCAGGGATTCATCTTCTTGGTTCTTTCGGTAAAGTCACGTAGAAGGGAAATAATAATAAAATAATGAAAATAAAACATAATAAAATAATTCTCACGACGTTTCGGCCACAACGCAAGCAGCCGTCCTCAGGTAAAGAACAGGTCTGTCGGGAAGACAGCCTCTGAATTCAGAGGCTGTCCTCCTCGACACCTGAGGACGGCTGCTTGCGTTGGTGGCCGAAACGTCGTGAGAATTATTTTATTATGTTTTATTTTTATTATTTTACTTCTACGTGACTTTACCGAATCAACCAAGAAGAAGCGGCAGCTGTATTGTGGGCTAGAATTGTTTCCAGCGTGCGCACGTGTGCAGTATGGGCAATGTGAGAGACACCGTTTTTTTTTATTGTACTTTCTCATGCGATGCTCCAAATGTAAGCGCACTTGTAAACGTTCAGGCCGTGTATCACCAGCGGGACTGCAGTAATTGGATGGAGCCGGATTTGGGTGAGTTCTCGTGCCGATGTCAAGCAATCAGCCAAGGATGTTTCCCCAGCCTGACAGCTCCTGGAAGCTGAGCAGTGCTTGGATTGGAAACCACCATCCACAGCAGACTGTTATAGGCAGCTGGCATGCTGCGTTATCAGCACAGTGCTGTGCATCAATATCAATAGTTGGACGTTATTTCTGTGTGCCCATAATCTGCGCTCCCCGCCTCTACTCACCTGCATGGTGGAGCATGGTCCAGTAGCCCCCATGACCCACACTTCCCTGGGAAAGGCCATCGTCCAGCAGTGGATTAGCAAAAAAGAGCTTGGGCAACGTCGCATATCCGACCGTCACATATCCGCCCTGACCAATTCAGCGCCCACACACGGTGCGGTATGTGCGCATGGCGCAACTGCAATTTTTCGCAGACGTTCACACCGTCCGACCTTTCCGTATGTCAGCCCATACCTGATTCCCCCGGCGAGTCGGATATGCGACGTCGTACGTGGAAACGTAGACATGGATCTTTTTTTTTGTACATTTCGTACAGGGTGCATTGTGCAGGTGCTCGGCGATTTGTCTTGTTGGCGGCATCGCGAGAGGTGGCGGAGGATTGGGGAGGCCTTCACCCAGCAGTGGATTGACCATGGCTATCCACCATGACGACGACATAGACATTATGTAGCAACAGAAACAACATTGGTACGTGCGCTCGACCGTGGCTTTTATTCGCCAGCCCCTCCCCGTATATAATTTTCTTTCGAAGTCGTCCGAACGGCCAGCTTTGCAAACCGCTGCTTGTAAGACACTGCTCCACGTGCATGATGTTGACACATGCTGACAAAGGTCTACGCAGCGGCGCTAGTGATGTAAATCAAAAGTGAATTGCACCTTGAGGAACACGCTGCAGGGCAGGTGGTTCCCATGACACGGTTCGTCCTGCCACCTTGCATTTATGAGATGCTCTCTCCACTGTTACTGCTGCGAGCGGGAGGGACACCTTGGTGAACCGATTGGGGGGGGGGGGTGGGGGCTAGGTAGCGGGAGGGGGGAAGAGCAAAGAAGTGACAGGTTTCATATTCCATTCACCTTCCGTAGGAGCGGCTGTTTCTAAAATCAGGGTCCCGTGAATTGATAGCGAAAAATAAAAACAATTCAGCAGCCGAATTTGTGCTGCCGGTAAAAGAAAACTAAAAAAGTGTGGGGAGAGGGCTTTGAGTGAGAGCGTGTCTCTCTGCGACGAAAACAAATGTTATATATATAACGATAACACGGCGAATATTGCATTGTGGATTTGTTTTGTGAGATTGCATCTTATGTTTGCAATGGTTTGAGTGTCCACATTGTGTGTGTGTGTCATGTCTCCTTGCGCTTTGCGTACCTCCCAATAACAAAAATGATACCCCAAAAAATACTTTGCTAAACATTCTGAGCAGACTGATGTTGCGGTTGTATAATGGTTAGGATACTGGACTTGCAATCCAGAGGACACCCTTTTGATCATCTCGCCACGGTGGCAAGATGTTAACTACCTCGCCTGGTATACAGGAGGTTGTGGGTTCGACCCCGACCCTGACGCCTGTATATTTGGAGTGTGCATGTTCTCCCCCTGGTCGCATGGTTTTTTTCTACGGGATCCACCGGTTTTTACCTCCACATTTAAAATTAACACGCGTTTAGAGTAATTGGCTGCTATAAATAGCCACGTGATAAGCCACTTCGTTGAGCTATCATTCGTGATAGCTGCATAGCTCAGTGCGCCTAACCTGTCAAAACAAAAAGTATATTGTTTAGTTGAAGGAGGCCTAAATACATTCTAGTTGGACTCACCCGAGAGTCCACTAATCGATGCTCTTCCACCAGCAGGTGTGCGAGCAAGCAATTGCAGGACTGCGCCTTTCTCTCTGAGCAGAACCTACTTGAAATGTCTCAAGGCTCGGTAGCACATTGGTCAACGTGACTTCTTAACCTATGATGTGGTCAACACTTTGCATGGCGTCCTTTGCACGAAATAGTGCTATAGAAGTAAAGACGTGATTGATTGACCAATACATATTCTGTGAGTCTGATCAAAACAACATTTTGCAAGTGTCAGTGAATTGCAATACAGCGCAGAATGACCCATCCGAGGATTTCATGAGGTTGGATGTTTATCTGGTCCCGTTCATTCCTCGAAGACAAATCCCGTGATCGCACGAAAGTTCATAAAATGTTGATCGTCCAGCGTCGCTTTTGTTTAAATGCTCGAATTTAACAGAACGAGTGTCCCGCAAAGAAGCAGAGACACTTCGCGGCCACGAAAACCCGAGTTCACGAAACCTCAAATAGGTTTACAGAAACGGCATTCCAATTTTAAAACGGGCTGTGTTCAGCCACGGGAGTTAGACATCGTACATTACAGCTGTTCCATTCTAAAATAACGACAACTGCTGCGGGCATCAGATCAGAATTAGGTCTGGTCTCCTCGGCTCTTCAAACCGGCTGCCCGTTGGCGAGCGATCGTAAAAGCAAGCTCTGACCCAACAAATGAGGGGGCCAGAAGAAATTGAAATGGTTTCGGAGTTCATCTTCTTGGTTCTTTCGGTAAAGTCACGTAGAAGGGAAATAATAAAGTAATAAAAATAAAACATAATAAAATACAATCGTCACGACGTTTCGGCCACAACGCAAGCAGTCGTCCTCAGGTGAAGAACAGGTCTGTCGAGAAGACACAGTCTGAATGAAAGCTTTAAATCGAAATTTGGTCTCGGAGTTGTAGTTGATGTTGTTGGCGCGGTTCCCATTGCGAACCCATCGCCGTGCCTCGGACGCGATGCGATTGCCCCGCGTTCATTGACCCTGGCACCAATAACACCGCGGTGAACTTAATGAAATCGCGGTTGGCTTAGCCGCAATTACAACACCGAAGGGGGGGAGCGTTGTTATTATTGTTAATTATCATCGGCTTTGAGTTTCTTTTATTTTGCTGTTGCGTGCAACGTCGCGCGCGCACGCGATTCCGCTGTCGGTGCCAGGCTTGGTTCACGCGCCGGCGTCAGCACCGGGAGCTCTCCCCACGCATCGGCGATTCCACGGAGCATCACGAGTTCATCCAGGGATCTCATTCCTCTCGAACCCCGCGGTGAACGTGGCTGCCACTAACGGTCCCAGGGGTCACGTGAGCTCATCGCGCGTACTGTATGATAACCAAAACCAAATTTAATTTATTTGGGCACTCCGCGATTACATGAAGTCCCCCCCCACACCCCCCTCCTCCAATGCTATGTTTAGTGGTGGGAGTTTGTTTGACCATACTTCACCACGATGGCCAGTCCGAGTTGTGTAAAGAAGACGGGCAAGCGGGCGACCGGTTTCAGATATCAATTGCCACTGATGTGAGTCATGGATGGAAATAATTTGATTTGGTTTACGCTGCGTTCACAACTGCACAACCACCCCCACCATACAGCATTTACAGTCGACAAAAGTACTGGACACATTCCTGCGGAGGGAGCTGGTAGGAACGTTGGGTTGCTCGGTCAATTGCCAGGGTCAACGGCGGCGTGGTGTATTCCGCAAATATGCCCGACTGTGAGGGTGGGCACAAGCCGGTGTGAGTAGGTTAAACGTTGAGTTTTATAAGGGCACCAAGGGGTGACCAGCCTCTCCCCACCCAGCCCCACCCCTCCCACCCCCCACCCAGCCCCACCCTCCCCAACCAGCCCCTCCCCACCCTCCCCACCCCACCCAGCCCCTCTCCACCCTCCCCTCCCCACTCAGCCCCACCCTCCCCACCCAGCCCCTCGCTCCCCACCCTCCCCTCCCCACCCAGCCCCTCCCTCCCCACCCAGCCCCTCCCTGCACGATGGACGGACGGACACAATAATCTCCTGTGGGCTGGTGTAACCAGGAGGTTCCTACCAGTATTATTACACATGCAATATCATGCATCTGTTGTGTGTTTCATCAACATCATCAGCCATTGGCAATCCACTGCTGGATGAAGGGCCTCTCCATGCCACCACCAGCGATCACGTGCTGGAGATGCAATCATTCACTTAGCACCTCTTATTCTCGCTCCATCCCCTTGCATTCCTTGGCTGTCACATAGTTATTGTTCTTAAGCGTCAGCCGTCATCCCTTCTAGCATTTTTCCCGCCCCAAGCCCCACTTACTTCTCTGAACAGTGTGAATGTACAATTTTAACTATATATATATAATTGTACTGCCCTCTGTCAATCCACAACTGGACGATGGCATCCTCCACACTGTCACCCGTGGAGGTCTCTTTGACGAAATGTCACTTCGCTGATCTCTGTGGAAGTGGCGAGGAGGGAACCAGGACCGGTGCAGATCTCACTCGCAACTGATGCGGGAGACGAAGCGTAACGTGGATGATTTCATGGTATTCAAGTATAATGGAGGTCTGAAGCTGTTGTATTTTTGGAAGCCTACTCTTCCACCGTGGAAGAGTAGGCCAAATACGCCCTATAGAGGTTCTCGAGAGCTTTCGTGAGTGGAGGCGTTTTCGCCAGCGGTGGCGCGAACAAGAAATTGCAGGGCTGCTCCTTTACCTATTTCTCTATCCTGGCATGTCAGTGTTGCTATAATAGAATTCAGAGCAATGTACTTGTTATTATCTGCATTTAGACAAAGTGTGGAGCATTGGTGAATTGGAGTTGTTACTATCGGGAAAGCAGTTTGAAGTGTTTATTTTTCCTTATTCTCACAATGAATTTTATTTTAAGTACAACTTCAAAGATGAAAAATTCACGTGAATAATCGGACATCGGGCCATTAATTTCTTACTTGAGGAAAGTTTCCTTCGAAGTTTTTCGCAAGCGTTTGGAATTATCGGCCCTTTTCCCCCCTCCTCTTCCGTGTGGCGAGTTTCAGCGATGAGCCACTGAATTTTTTTTTATTTTGGGAGAGAAACAACATGTTTTACATCCACGTGTGCCTTGTTAAGCCGTGCAACGGGCACTCAACTGGCTGTGACCTGAAAAATCGCGTTTGGGGCCACCGGTCAATCGCCTTCACGGGCAGCAGTCGTCGATTGCGCAATGCACACAAAGTAAAACAACAACACCAACAAACATCCATAAAGAAAAGAGAGCAGCCCGCGGTTGAATTGACCAGAATGCAATCGGAGACGATCTGTGGCTTTTGTCATGCACTGCATGCCACCGTCTGCGTTTCGGCTAATTGAAGGTGAAGACGATCGCGCTCTGCAAGCGATGCCGCTGTGCACCGAGATCTTGATGGACACGAGACAACAGGGGATTTGCCCCCCCAAGAGAACTGCGAGAGAGATAATGGGCAATCACCGCCTTTGCGTGGGCTTCAACGGTTTACAACAGCTTCTTTTGTTTGTGCTTGCCAGCACGTGTTACGTAACGTTGGCACAACTAGTATTACTGTCGCTTTTATGAGTGTATATTACATATATAGGGGCCGTCCATAAATGACGTCACGCACATGGGGGGGGGGGTCAGACATTTGTGACGATGTGTGACGAGGGGGGGGGGGTTGAGAAATGTGACGTCACGTAAAAATGCGCAACTTTAAATAAATATAGACAACACGTTCTACTTAATTAAATAGACTTTTTGATCAATCATTTCTCCTAAACATCAGAGTGCAGCGCCACATTAAATACGCACTACAATGACAATAGTTTAAAGCGATTTAAAGCATTTTTTGTGGGGGGGGGGGGGGCAGAGCTTTTAAACGTAATATTTGAGAGGGGGTCTGACTTTTTGTGACGCCGTGTGACGAGGGGGGAGAGGGGTCAAAAATCGTCCCAAAACGCGTGACGTCATTTATGGACGGCCCCATATATATGAAAAGTGTTGCGGGAGACTCGGGGCGGACGCCAAGTGCCCATGAGGGTCGAGGGACGAACACGCGGCATTGACCGCAGCCTCGTCGCACAGAATGACCTCTCGTGCCAATACCGTCTGGCATTGGAGCGGTATTTGCTTGACAAACCTGACTGCTGATGAGTCGATGGGTTTGCGTGTTTCAACAAATGCTGCTGCTGAACAAAAAATAATAATAATGACAATTACGCATTTCTCAACAATGATTCACATTAAAGGTTTTTGGGTTTTTTCGCGTAAGTGTAAATGTGTCGTAAACCCTCCACCACCCGACACAGCCCGTACGGTTTTTTAAGTAAACAACGAGCCAAATAGTTTACTACTTCAGCCCACCGGTGTGTTGGAGAGTAAATCAACAACATTTACAATTTGAGTACGACGCTTCGCTGGTAATTGCATCCAGCATCTTCGGGCGATTTGCCAGAAACCTTTATTATGAATAATATTTGTCGCGAAAGCCTGCGTGTTAAACCTCGAAGATGAATTCGATCCATGCGAGACCCGTGGGACTCCGCAAACATCATCCCTCTCCCGCCCGTGTTGAGGACTCGGTCGACCAGACATTGAGTCAGTCATCTCATGCACACTCTGTTCATCTACTACTCTGCACACTCACTCACCCATGCATTCACCACTCTGCAGGTCACAATGACTCAATCACTCACCACACTGCAGGTCACAACGACTCACTAACTCACCCACGCACTCACTACATTGCAAGTCACAATAAATCACTCACTCACTCACCCACACACTCACCACACTGCAGGTCACAATCACACACCCCCAAGATCACAGCTGGAGACCCCATTGACGATTGATCGTTTTACACCGGTTGTTGAAGTCGTGTGTCCAGATTCTTTGTGTCGCAGTATGTTATCGCAACACAATCAATGAATATGGATGTCTTACGGAAGAGATCTAAAGCGCTGAAATCCAACGATTGCTTCCTTCTACGGGGTGGTGACACGGCCTAGCGGTAGCGTGTTCACCGCTTGCTGTGGCTGTTCGCAGTTCGAATCCGGCAGGCCTCCCTGGTTATTACTGCAATGTTTTTTTCTTGCTACAACCATTAAATATGCGCCATCTGCTTGCGAGTGGATGTTTAATGTCCGCTGACGTCATTCTAAATGAGTGAGACTTTTTTGTGTCAGAGTCGCGGTTCGGCATTTGATAAAAAATAAATAAATCGACAAATGACACCGCAAAGTACTCGAGTGAGAATCGCGCGCAGCAACACCGCCAACCCCTCGCGTTAAAAACCTAACGCAGCCTTGCGTCGCGTGGCTGGGGAGGCCGCTGTTGCCGTTCGACGTCGACGTTTCGCGCTTCCAATTCAGCGGCTCACAGCGAGGGCGGAGTGGGCGGTCACGATGTCACGGGGACCCGATCTCCCCCCGGGGGGGGGGCAGAAGTCCGGCACGTGGGCGGCCGCGTGCCTCGGGTGGTGCCCAGGGGCACCGGTTGGGCTGACGGGACGTCACCGCTCGGCGGTGAGATTATTACCACCGGGTTGCGAGGAGTTTGCGCGTGCGAGAGGCGGGGCTGTCGTCGGTTCGTAGGGCTTGGAGTGCATTCCGGTATTGGCTGCGGGATTTCAGACGGATTCGAGGTCCTTTTCTTCAGCGGGAGGGCTTTGTTGGCCGACAGCCGGTTGGTGCTCTTTCAAGGATCGTTTTCCCTGCGGACGGCTCGGAGGTTCAATGTGGGCAAGTACAGGAAGCCATACTCTTTGGTTCTTTCGGTAAAGTCACGTCGGTAAAAATGAAATAATATAAAATAAAATCAAACAAAGCACGACGTTTCGATCGCAAAACAAGCAGGAAGCCACCCAAGCAAGCCGTGTTGGTCTCAGCGCTCCGGTGATGGAGCCAGATGGCTGCCCCGGAGGTGGATACCATACCAGCTTGGTATGACGACTGCTGAAGCGGGTTGGGCAGCGGTGATCCGCTGTTGGGTGCACGCCGGCTGGTGATGGAGTGCGGAGAGCTCCCCGGCTCTGCTGCCCCAGGCGGTGCCCGCCAGTGTGGGCACGAGGTCTCACCAGTGCCGGATAATTATCCTCGTAGCAAATGTAGCTACATATGTACTAGCTACTACATATGTAGCTACTACAAATGTAGTAGCTACGGGCCCCGCACTTTCAAGGGCCCCGCGCTAAATGCTTTCAAGCTATCAACTCCGGTTCAGTGATTCTGCACTTGCTCTATTACTATAGTACTATACCGCCTTCAACTTTTATGAACGACTGGGTATTTAATGTTAGCGAGTTGTCGTATTATCTGGCCGCATAGTAAATGAAAACACACAATTAATTTACTATGCAAGTAAAAAAACTATCTGTGTTTTAATATTCATCTTTTTAAAAAAATATATAATTTAGGGCCCCTTTATAACATATGCAACAGGCCCCGCACAGCTCGATCCGGCACTGCGTCTCACCCCTCGGTCGGTCTTGACCTTTGATCACCGCTCGGGTCAGTCGGCAGGTCGCGGTGGACGTCGGGAAGCTCCACTGCATTGTAAAGCGATGCTCAGCTTCGCCGTCTCGACGTTGCTTGCACAGTTGGCGTGTAATTAGTGAGGGACTCTGCTCCCAACGCACTCGCGCACACTAACACAGAGACAAAGATCCGACGTGTAGCCTGTAACAGACCGTATGGGCAAGTGCTGTTAGCGAGTAGCTCTTATGAAGGCCGAAACGGCACACAAGAGGATGGGTGGCCAGCACTACGCCCGGCCGTCTTTGTCTCCCTAGTGGCAATGATTTTACACATCTCACCAGGTAGCTATTTGAGGCTGAGTAAACCTAGGGGAGGCTCAGGACCTGTTCAGATAATCGTCACTGGTGTTGGCCGTGAGCGGGATTCGAACTCGCGCGCACGCACGGATGCACGTCGGCTTTTACGAAGAAAGGCGGCATTCATAAACCACGCTTAATAACTGCGCGAGGATCTACGCACATTTACACATTCATTTTCAAAATAACACAAATTCAAGAAACGCAGCGGAGCTTTTATTATTTAACGGCCGAGTGTCTCTCGGGGGTTAGGAAGAATGCGGTCTCTCCTCGGTTTGGCAAAGCGGGAAGGCAGCAAGGCTTGGCTGAGTCTTTTGAAAATAAAAATTGCAATGCTTGTTCAAAGAGTCCCTGTGGCCAGTTACGTAATAAAACAGCTCGTTAAACCAACACACGGAGGTTCATTTGATCCACATTATTACCAGCCCGGAGCAGGAGCTCGCTTCATTTCGGTTTTTTTTTTGCTGGTGTTTACTAGTGTGGAGCGCAAAGTGTCCATTTGAGGTTAAGCGTTTTCGTTTGATAATTATCAAACGAAAACGCACCACCGCAGGCAATCCTAATTGCCTGCGGTGGTGCCAGCCGCAATAGTTTGGAGAGCCGAGACGTTGAGTGGAGCAATTCCGTGTGGGAGCGCGGCTTGGCAGCGCATTGCTGTGGGTGAGCTGCTGACACATTCCTATTTACTTCCCAAGCCGGGGCTCGGGTCGACAACCTTTTGGCCTCTTCGTGACAATGCCAACATGGCGCCACGGTGGCGAGATGGTTAACGACCTCGCCTGGTATGCAAGATGTTGTGTTGGGTTCGATCCACGAACCTGACGCCTGCTGCTGTATATTTGGAGTTTGCGTGTCTCTCTTTCTTTCTCCGTGGTCGCGTGGATTATTCTCCGAGCCCTCCGGTGTTTCCCTCCACATTTAGAAGCAACGGCACGCGTTTAGAGCATTTGGCTACTACAAATGTCCGCGTGACGATAAGCCACTTCGTTGAGCTATCACTTGTTCTAGCCAGGGTCTCTTCTGAAAAAGAGCTACGTAGCTCAGTGAGGCCTTGCCTGTTAAAATAAAAATCGTGGTCATTAGTAAGGAGTAGCAACATTGACGGACGCGTGTTTGGCAGTGGTGATATCGTTAGTTAAAAAAAAAACAACAAACGTTCGTTCCTTTAGCAAACGAATTCACCTTTGTTGGTTGTTTAATAATTCCATTCAAAATTACACATTCTTTATTCCAACAAAAAAAGCATCGAGCATGCAGGGTAGAGGAAGAGGCAAAGGTTCAGCACTGCAATTTCTTGCTCGTGTCACTGCTAGCGGAAGGCCCTCCACTAGAACGAGGCGTAGACGGTATTTGGCGTACTCGTACATGCTGGCCACATGTTTTGGAAGAGGTGGTGGAGTGCCCACACTTTACTCCACCACGTAAGACCTGTCATCTAGACATTTATTCTGCTGGGTGGACACAGGCGAGGCGTATTTGGCCTACTCTTCTATGCTGTCCAGATGGCTTTTAAAAGTTGTGAAAAGTGCCCACACTTTACGCCACCAGAGGCCATCGGCGGGGGTGGAGGCAGGTGCGTGCGGGGGGAGGAGGTCTTTAAGAAACTTGCACCAACGTCTTAAATTTCGCACTGGGAGATTCATTCGACACGGCCAACTCATGGCTTGTAAGTCGAGCGTGCCAATTATTACACCATGGCAGAATCCCGCTGCGTCGCTTTGTTATGTAAACCATCCTACAACGGTAAAAGATTATCCTCGGCCGGCTCCCGCGATGGATACGAACGTACCACGATCATCGCTGCATCCATCACCGTATGCCGTCATCGCTGGAATCCTGGTGGATGGTTGCACAGCTTTTGTCATTTTCAAGTTAAATCGACGTAGCCTTCACGTTCACCGTACAATATATCCGCGATCACCCTTTTTATGCCACCGTATACACATCCCCACACCCTCTCTCAATTTTATTGCGAACGTGCAATCGTTGACGCGTCACGAAACGAGCGAATCCGTTCGGAATTTTCTTTCGGAACGCTTCGTGCTTTAGAGAACGCCATCCGGAAGCGGATATCCCAGCGCTACATCTGAGATCTCTTCGAGTGATCTCTGGTCCACACAAAAGAGAGGGCAGCACTTTCCCACTCGATCTGCGTATGGGAGTAGGCTTCATCACGTGACAGGGGAACCAATATATCTTCATTCTTGGAGCTGGAATATAACCAAATTAAGTTGCGAAACCAAATTTAACGGAATTTTCTTTTTTTCGTGCAGTCACCAGTGATCGGGCTGGGATCATGAACTCGTCACACTCAAGGACCCAGTTTTATCACGGGCAGCTGAAAACTGGATTCGAACCCAGGTCCTTAGTGGTAACGGTTTGGCACTCTGAATCCAATATCGTTTTCAACCAAGCACTGCTGAAACCCGTCCAAAAATCTGTCCTTTCTCGTGCTCATCTCTCTGAAACTTGAACGTCAAAAAAAATAAATAAAAAGGCAACGGGAACAAAATAATTACGGGTCCGTCCGCTGGCGTCTGTGTTTGCTCTTCGGATTCATTTTTGTTGGCGAGCACATCAAGATAACTCCTGCACACGTGGGGGTTTTGTGCCATCGGAACCGATGGACCTTTCAATGTGGGCAACAAGCCGAGGCGCTGCGGAGTAAATAACCTGCGTGCCTGCGCCAATCGGTCACCGCTCAGCGGCGTGTTATGGATAAGCTGTCGAATTCAAGCTCAGAGTATTATTTGTTTTGTGGACACTTCTGACATTCCCCTCTGTTATTCCGTTGGTTATCCAAGCTCGCGAACATATTGCTTCTGTGTGTGTGTGAGGGTGCATCATATATGTAACACATTACAGCTGTTAGCCAGTCCAACAAAGGTGAATATTTGAGATGTGTTTGAGTCGCTCATTGGTCAGCGGTAGTGAAAATCACGAGCAAAATAAGGCAAAAGTTTAGAGCTCCAAGTATCTAAAGGGGCCCGAGATTAATTATAAAAAAATACGAACCCATGAATTATCAGCTAAAGTTCTAATTCGTATAAACGCAACACGCTAGTTAAGAGCCAATCATCTCTTTCATCTCTGCTTCTCTCATTTTTCGTATTATAAAATCAGAATGTTTGTCCACATTTATTAAATCTAACAACTGCTATCTCTCTCTCGGCTACATTTCTTGCTGTAGGTTCTAATCTGGGTTTCTGCTACCAGGGATGAAACATCCTTCGTGTGGGTAGTGAGGTGACAATCGCAACCAGGTCACTAATGACGGCGCCCGTTCCAGGCCAGGTGCACTTTAAGACCACGTGAAGTGTCAAAGGCTCGCTGTCAGGTCACAGGAGAGACCCAGGTGCCATGAGTTGACTGAGATGACTGGCAGATACATCAGCTGCGCCCTGTACTCTGCCTATTTCCACGCATAACGGTGGAAACACCGCAACACACGCACACATATAGACACAACCCCCAACGTAAAATCTTACATTGTTGATTGAATTTGACAAAATTCCAGCTCGAAGAATCTAAAGAGATCAGTTTGATTTTCACGTGGTGAGCATGCCTTGCAGGGAACTTAAACAAATATATCCCCCCTATTCCAATGAAGCAATTGGAGTGAATTCAGAAGTAGTTCTGGCACGTCATCTTCCAAAGGCTGTTTGTTCGTGACACAGGGTAATGGACTGCTAACATGTACGTGTATAAATGTTCGTGACAAGGTGCCCATAACATAATTAGCATATACCAAGTTGTAATAGACGGGGGTGGTGGTGGGGGGTGGGGTAATCATTTGAAGACTCAGAGTGGCGATGTATCTTAAGAGGTCCTTTCTCAATCCTCGGTATAATCGAGAGGACGAGAATCATTTTCCTTCCGCGCTGTACTTCACGCCGACCTATTGACGGAGTGGCAGCTGGGGCGGACGGAAGGCAAGTGCTTGAAAGGACACGTGTTCAACATCACGACCACCGCGCCCGGGATGTCTGTCAGATTTTTTTTCATTTGCACGTCGCCTTTAAATCCCCGCAAAGAGTCTCGCGGGGGGGGGGGGGGGGGGGGGGGCGCTCCCTTTTTAAGTGGAGCGCGTTTCTTTCTTTCTTCGCTGGGATTCTCGAATAAAGCCTTCGACAGCGCAGGGTGTCAAACGGTGCTGAGGAGCGAAATACATCAATGCGATATAATTTGACGAGAAGTATAATGTCTTTATAATGGGTGAAGGGCAGGTCTGCAACAGCTTGCTCGCACCGCTGCTCTGGTCGGAGAGCATCCACTAGATGATGAGAGAGTTCTACAGAGACTCTCTAGCGGTTATTTTGGCCTACACTTCCACACTAGACAAACATCTCCGAAGGGCACGGTAAGCCCTCGCTCTACGCGTTTTCACGCAACGCATTTTCGCGATAACGCGATTTTATCCACGCATGGGATTGACCATCCATCCCAATGCGCAACACTTGTGAATAAAGGCTTTTGAGACGCAGTGAGGGTCTCCTGGGTAAATGAAGACTTTTACTGTATATTTTTTAACCTGGATGGGTACTCATATGAACCTTGATGGGTGCTCAGGGTTCAAAGGGGCAATTTAACACGTAGAAGTTGGTTCTTGTGACCAATATTATTCGTAATTACGTTCTTGGGTTAGATCACGTAAATTCATGAATGTGTCGTGAAACCCACGTGATCACCGACAAAACGTCGTACTCAAGTTTAAATCGTGTGCGCTGACTCGCCGTCACACCGGCGTGCTGAAGTAATAGCGAATGGTGCACGTTCTGTTCACGTGACAACCCTTACTAATTGGCTGTGTCGGGTGGTGGTGGGTTTAACGACACATTTATAATCACGCGATGTAACCCAAAAAAAAACCTCTATTAAAAATCAAAAGGGGCAATTTGCGCCGGGCATGGCACAAAACAGAGCCCTCGCTAATGAATGAGGGGAACCCACGCGGTTGACTGCCAAGGGTCTCCAGCGAACGTTGCGTGGCCCTGGTCCATACTGATGGCACGTTTCGCTTACAGTTGTAGCGGAGTAAAATGGGGACGTGACGTCAGGTGTGCCGTTCAGTGCGATGACGTCACGTCTCCTAGGGTATTTAAGGGATACCCCGTGACGTAAGCGGGGTCACTATAGGAACGGGGATAGTAAACAGGGTGAAGAGGGAACCAGTGGGTAGAGAGAGGGATCGAGTGGTGAGTCTGGGGAGAAGCCGGTGGTAGCCGTAGAGGTGCTTCTCTCTCCGCTCGGTGGAGTCGGCAGAGTCCACGATCCGACACGAGAGAGAGAGACCGGAGCTAGCCGGCAGGGACCCGGACTCAGAGTAGGACCCCTAGCCTCTGGGAGTTGTGTACCCTGTGTAGTATGGATAAGTGTTAATAAACCCTGGCGGAAGCCCATAACTTACCTCCGTCTTCCGAGTACGTCCGTCGGAACTACTCAACACAGTGACAAATATCTGATGTAATCATTATCTCCGTCATCCTTGCTGCCCTCCAGCAGATCGCCAGATCGGGTTGACGTACAACTATTCGCCACGTTCTTTATCCTCCCATCTCTCCTCTTCCCTCCTCCACCACCACCCTCTCAACCTCATCTGTTCTTTCCAAATCTTTCCTCGATATATTTTCACTCTGTCAAATCTGTTATCCTCCCATCTCTCCCTGTCCTCTTCCAACACCCTCTCCTGTCCTCACCTCTACTTTGGACATCCCTCCACAACATTTCACTTTGTCATTCTCTTGGACAACCCTTTTGGTCTTTCCACGCCCCACAGGGCCCATATATCCATCGACAGATTTCACAATCTGCGCAGACATCAATAGACTACACTGGACAGGCTCCCCCTTTGCAGTTATTACAGAGGGCAAGTTTGTTTTAAGTGTAGTGCGACGATTTTTTTTTTATAAACGCATCGTTTCTGACATATCCTCACCTTGATCTCATTTGCAAGGTTTACACTATCGTTCTCTGTTCCATGATTCAACATCGGCAGGTGTTAATTGTGTTGCGTTCTGCGTGTTGAAGCGGATAATTCTGTTTATCTAAGCATGCTTTGGATTGCCGTCAGCTATTGCTGATTATTATTTTTGTAGGTTAGCATTCAATTCTCAGGAATGCAAACAATATCCAGTGAATCTGCATTACCTTGGAACACGATCAAAAATTCCTCCGTCTCATATTACTATTTTGTCCCCATAATATAAATTTAAAAAAATTATGAAGCAATGTGATCTTTTTGGAGGTACCCTTATCAGCAGCACTGGTTCAATACGAGCAACACCCTGGAGCAATTTCAACATTCGGTGCCTCATCAGCAGATTCAAGCACAAGTGAAGCAATGCAGGCTTTGTGAATACTTCGTTTAAGAATTGTTGCACCAACAGAACATTAGAGGCACGTTTTATGAAATACTTTGTTAATAAATGTATTAGGATGCACAAAATATGGGGTTTCGCATTGAGTTAATGGGTATATATTTGCATATGGATTACAAATGTCACGCTTAAATAGTCGTATATTTTTATCTAAATTCAAATAGGAATATTTTTATGAACTTGCAAAGATATTTCATTTTAATCGGAGTTAAAAACAAACAAAATTTTACACGAAACAACAAACACGTTTCATTTGCGTTACAACGTGTTTTGTTTTCTTGGTGAAATACACGAACAAATATTGTCGGATGCGTTACGCGGGAAATTTACATTGCATTACCTTTATTGTAATGGGAAAAAAATATTTTCCAGTTCATACTCTAAATGTATTGGGCTGTAAACCACACGCACACACGGCACCATGTGAATGTGGAACAAAATGTTACACGAGTTGCAAAAGGGAAAGGCCTCTCCGTGCATTGTTGGTCAAGAGAATCGTTTGACCATACTTCACCACGCTGGTTCCGTGGGCGTTGATGAAGGTGGCATCCAGAACTTGTTGAGATATCATCCGCCAACGACAGTCAGCCATTGCCAGGAATCAAACTCAAGTATCCTGAGTTGAACTCGGAGGTTTTCACGACCGATATCATCCATAATACATATTCTTGGTTCTTTCGGTAAAGTCACGTAGAAGGAAAATAATAAAATAATATAAAACAATACAAATTCTCACGACGTTTCGACTGCAACACAAGCAATCATCATCAGGTGTGAAATCCACAGGAAGAAAATTTGAAATAAGTATAACCCGTAAAAACAAAGTTTTTCACTATAAATCCTTTATATGCGTGGCAGCGAACTTAATATAAAGGATTTAAAAATATATTCGCCTGTGGAGGACGCGGGGATGGATCCCGCGACCTTTGGCATGGGAAGCGAGGGCGCTACCAACTGCACTATTCCGCCACGGCCTGTGGAGGGATTACGCTCTGGGCTCTTATACTGTGACGTTCAGCCAAAGCCATGAATGAGTTCTATTTGAATATATGTAAAATATTTATTTTTCCTAAAAAGTGTACAATTTTGGGAATTTTTTTTTCACGAACATTAATTGTCTCGCACAACGAGTCTGTGTGGAAAATGTCAGCTCGATTGGATCACGGGAAGTTGGTTAAAAAACGACCGAAAGATTTTCACGGTCGTAAGGAAGCAAGCACGCAAGCAAGCAAGCGAACTTAATATAAAGGATTTAAAAAGAGGCTGTTTGTCCTAACGTCAGCACCACGGACAGCGATTTGGCAGTTTGCCAGATGGACGAGTCCATCTATGTTCGGAAAAGAGGAGGGGGGAGCAGAAAATGTAATTCGGTCTGAAAGTCACCGTAAGCGTGAACACAATCAATTAAGACCTGAAATGGTTGATCAAATATTTCCAATGATTGCTAAGCCAGAATCCATCTTCTCAGTTGAAATTGTCTCTGTGTTTGTATATGTGAATAGCCTCATGAACGAACCTCTCATGGTAGCCATATGGCTTGCAAAGAACCTCTGTCTTTACCGAAAGAACCAAGAATATGAATCCCTGCAGTCACGAAAGCTTTAATTCAAAATCCATAATACAGTTATATAAATGAGTCGTTAAACCTGGTATCCTGGTTCATAGTGCACTGTGCACTAACGTGGTCCACACAATGCACTATTAATACTTAGTAAATATATTTTTTTTACCACGTAAGGCTCACTGAGCTATACAGCTCTTTTTTTAGAAGCGACCTAGTCACAAATGGTAGCTCAACGAAGTGGCTTATCATCACGTGGTAATTCATTGCAGCCAAATACTCTAAACGCATGCCGTTGATTATAAATGTGGAGGTAAAACCTGAAGACTCGGAGACAAATGCTCGCCACCACGGGGAGAGAGAGAGAGACACGCCAACTCCAAATATACTGCAGCAGGCGTCATGGTCGGGATGGAATCCACGACCTCCTGTATACCAGGCGAGGTAGCTAACATCTCGCCACCGTGACGCTCACTCTCAATTCCGGTCACATGAGTTGTTATTCCTGGCCATGGCTGCCGTCAGTGGACGCTGTCAGACCCGATTTCAAGCTTTCGTGACTGCAGGGATTCATCTTCTTGGTTCTTTCGGTAAAGTCACGTAGAATGGAAATAATAAAATAATAAAATTTTAACATAATAAAGTAATTCTCACGACGTTTCGGCCCCATTCAGACTCTGTGTTCCCGACAGACCTGTTCTTCACCTGAAGACGGCTGCTTGCGTTGTGGCCGAAACGTCGTGAGAATTACTATAATATGTTAAATTGTTATTATTTTATTATTTCTATTCTACGTGACTTTACCGAAAGAACCAAGAAGAGCTGTCAGACCCGTTCCAGGGCTTCCTCATCTCTTCACCAACCCTCACGACCCAGCGTGGAGAAGTATGCACAAACAACCCCCGCGCGGCATGGGGAAGCCTTCATCCAACAGTGGATTGACTAAGGGGATTGATTTAGATGAGAGACACAAATCTATATCTGTTACAAGTTCATCAAATGTATTAATCCATCACCTTCAAAACATAAATCGTATCCGGTGGTTTGCAATCGTGAGCGCGTGGCTAGGGTTCCCACGTCCTCGTGTGCACAAATGCGCCCTCAGCTTTGCGTAACAGCGAACGAGTTAATTAAACTAGGTCCAGCGATACAGCAGTGATTATTTTCGCCAAATCTATAAAGTTCATACCCCCAGAGGCTGAACCTCACGTAACCTTCTTTAAATGTTAAGGAAGAGGTGTGTTCCTTTTCGTTCGCTCGATATATTGACGCCCTGACAAGTTGGAAGCATTCTCAGCTGCGGATTAATTAGATATGTTCGCCGAGTGCTTTTTGTTGTTGTTGTTGTTGTTGTCACATCCTCATATTTGCTATCGTTATTTTTTGCATATAAATTGTTATTTTTGTTGTAGCACTCGTGTAAGAAACGTCTGAGACCACTCAGGCATGGATCGACAGACCGCGCACGCACGTGCTCCATTTTGTGTGCAGCGATGTAGGTTGTTGCTCCACGTGGTCATTCTTCAAGAGCATTGCATCATTGAAATATATATATTTTTTATAGGCAACAATTAGATCGGAAAATTTGGGAGTGCATGTTTTGTGTGTTTGTTGCGTATACGATCTACGATTTTAAAATTAACATATATCAACAATTAGCTTTTCTGTTGGCACCAAAATGCAGCTGAATAAAACATCAAAGCACATTCTAATTGATATTTACTCTGACTCTTCAAAAGGCTGCTAATTTAATTAACAATGAGGAATCATGGCTTTAAACAGTAACGAGCAGAAGCTATAATGTCAGTGCTTCGATTCTGAGAGACGCTGCTAGGAAATGTGGTAAATGGTAAACATGTTTAATATATGGGGACATATTACTGCCCTTGCAGTTTGTTGTAGGCCGAACAGCCTATCACAATAACAAATAATGTTTTTAATAATAGTTTTGTTATCTTCAATTTTTTCACAATCAGTTTTCAAAACGCAACACAAGTGTATAACAATTGTAAATGATAACATTTAAAATGCAAATTAATGTATTACCAGGAAAGCCTCACAAGGCAGGATTCATGTCGCAAAGTTTTCATCATTCAACCACTTCCTGACAGAAATGATGGCTTTCTTATAAATTCAGGAAACATTCTACCTTTTGGTAATTCAGGTGCAATAACTCTCTCCCAATAACTCTAAAAGTCCCAGTACCACCCCCACCAAAACACATGCATACAAATACAAAGATCCCCCCATAGCCTTAACAGCAGAGGTGTGGACTCGAGTCATGTGACTTGGACTCGAGTCAGACTCGAGTCATGAATTTGATGACTTGCGACTCGACTTGGACTTGCATAACAATGACTTTGTCCCACCTATGAGATGTGGACTCGAGTCATGTGACTTGGACTCGAGTCAGACTCGAGTCATGAATTTGATGACTTGCGACTCGACTTGGACTTGCATAACAATGACTTTGTCCCACCTCTGCTTAACAGACTGTTGTGGAAAGTGCTGTTAGCGAGCACCTATGAAGACCGGCATAGCACACGAAGGGGTGAGTGGCCAGCACCACGCCCGGCCGCCTTTGTCTCCCCAGTGGTGATATTTACTAC
This sequence comes from Lampetra fluviatilis, assembly GCF_964198595.1. NCBI lineage: Eukaryota > Metazoa > Chordata > Hyperoartia > Petromyzontiformes > Petromyzontidae > Lampetra > Lampetra fluviatilis. The sequence goes on from NC_136314.1 coordinate 6,083,869, forward strand.
ACACCGCACCAGGTACTCATTTGAGGTTGAGTCGTCCTAGGGGAGCCCACATACGTAACAGACATTTGACATTAAGGGAGTAATGAAATGGCCCTTAACCTCTGATCTGCTCCCATGGTGTAGGTCAAAGAGTCGTGAGCGTGTGTCTTCACAGACGCTGAATCTACACTCGAGCACCCACAATTCATTCCCAGCCAACGGCTAACATCAGTGTCATCGAGTGATATCTGAAACATTTCCCGGTTAACTCACCTTCGACAACCCACACGAATCACCGAGGTGTGCGGTGTCGTCATGGGGAGGCCTTCACGCAAGTCGTGGATTGAGTCCATTAGCGGGGCAAGCAAGGTCACGTCACTACGCACTGTCCAGAATTCCCGTCGGGATGGAATTTCCGGATCATGTCAGAATTCAAGTAAAAACATTGACAAAAAACAATCAAAGTCTGCGTGAATTGTGCTCCTGGTATTTCCAGTCCAGCCTCTCTCTCTTTGTACGAACCAGGACCAAAACCTGCTTTGCTTTGCAAACTTACAATAATAACATGAGCCACGTGTGGGGGTGGAGTTGCCACCGTTGTCGTACAAAACCCTGGGACAAATCATGGGATGAGGTGTAAGGATATCGCCCGCATTACCAGCAGAGGGGACATCTGCATGTGAATGCATCGTCTCGAGTGTGATATTATTTTACAACTGACAAAAACGCTGCGACTTTTAGACGTTCATTTCCCACGACACCGGCTACCTCAAGCATGTCCATTGCTTTACCCCACCCCTCCCCTCCCTCCAACGACACTCCCGGTCATTTGTGGTGGGTTTTTATTATTCTTATTATTTAATTGCTCTTCGCTATTGAGTGACAAAAGAGCAAAGTGACTCTGCGGAGTTGAATTTCTCACCAGGCTTAGCAAAGGGCAGTAGTGCAGAAGAAATCTGCCACTACCCGCAGTCAATGCACCTCGACCCCCGCGTGCAGGGTGAGCTCCCCAGTGGATTGCTTCAACTTTTTTTTCTTCTAAAATGTTATTTGTCCCATCACTTGACAAGTAGCAGGGGCTGAGGACGACCTATCAGGCATCCGTGCAACTGTATTGCATCGTTGATATTATTGTTGTTGTATACATTTGCGCATACAGTGTAGGCAGTGGTGGTGCTGGCCCCCCAAAAGCGGCTCACGAAAAGAATAGTGGTGCATCAATCATTGGCTCAAAGTTAAATACTAATAAACGTAACATACTTCACGTGATGAGCCAATGAATGTCTCTCATCTCACAACTCAATGCCGAATACTGAACATCTGTGAAAAAGAGCTTGATAGCTCATCGGATTCCTCCAGTATGAATACGAATAGCTGATTCTGAGTACAGAGAAACGAATAATCCACCAGGCACACCGACTCCGAACCGCCAGAAAAAACAATTATTATGCAATCAAGTGTTGAAAACTGCGTATATTGTGCGTTAAACACCAACACGCATGAGAGTTTACCAGTCGTGATACAAAAATAACACAGTTTGGTTGAGAAGCAGCAAGCATGCCCGTGTCTGCAAGAACATTTCATTGGGCTCCGTATGCCACATCTCTGTTCCTTGTCTATATCTCTTCTGTCATCTCACCAGGATTAAAAACAACATTTGGAAGGGAGACCGCGAAAATCATTTCTGCTTCGGGGCCCTAAATTTCGGCCAACACAACCGTGGCTCGTGAGCGGCAAGATCAAGTTGTGGCGCACGCGACAAAGTGAGCCATCGCGTGAGAGAAACAGAGAGAGAGAGAGAGAGAAAAGGGTGAGAGGAGAGGTGGGGCATCGTAGCTGGGAGGGGACTGGGAGAAAGGTGAGAGCACGGAGGCCAAACAGACAGATAAATAGATCAGGATGAATTTATACAGCACATGAATATAGTAGAACATTGATTTGCCTTCCACTCAATATTGCAATAGCTACAAGACAATGAAACAGCAGGGGCTCACGCGGCTCTGACCGGGGTCACGAGAAATGGGAACGGGATAACACAGTGTGCGTGGCTCATCACAGCTGAAGCTGATTCGATAAATTACGGGCGTAATTTTGGAACGGCCCCTCTCCATTGATATTTTTGTCGTCACGCCTAGACGTCTTATTTAGAAGAACAGATGTTGCTGCATTGCAGTGCTTCAGAGCTATGATTGCCTCGATTCTACAACCCCACAGCTCCGTGGTAAATGAAAGAAAACCTATAATAGAGAGGGGGGAGGGAGGTTGGGTTAGATTGTAAGTACGTGTCGTTAGACCCCGCCACCACCCGACACAGCCAATTAGTAAGTTTCGCCACGTAAACAAAACACGCCGATTAGTTACTACTTCAACACACCGGTGTGTTTTGAGAGTAAACCCACAACATTTACAATTCGATTGTATGCTTAGGTGTTTTCGGTAAAGTCACGTAGGTAAAAAAATAAAATTAACAAAAGTAAAATAAAATAAAAATAACGACGTTTCGGAGGCAACACAAGCTTCCGTCTTAGCTGTATCACTATCACTTGATACAGCTATCGGTTCCACCTGAAGGTGGAACTGTCACAGCAAAATAGCGGTATCACTTGATACAGCTATCGTGCTGTGACGGTTCCACCTGAAGACGGAAGCTTGTGTTGCCTCCGAAACGTCGTGATTTTTTATTTTATTTTTATTTAACTTTTATTAATTTTAAATTTTTACCTACGTGACTTTACCAAATAAAACTAAGAATATGAATCCTTGCAGTCACGAAAGCTTCAAATCTAGAATTAATTCGATTGTATTTTAATTGAGAGAAACCGTAGCCCCAGTTCACCAATTCTAGAGTGTTTGGTAACGTTTTTTTGTTTGAAGAGCAAGGAATGATTGATATAATTCTATCGGGCAGAGAGCAAACCGAGATAACTGTGTGCAGTGTCAGATGTATGACTTGACACTTCACAGAGACAGAGAGATGAAGAGCCATAGGTGGTAGAGAGTAAGGGGCGAGTCTTGAGCCTTGACATACGTAGGGGGTCGGGTCTCAGCAGCGCAAACGGCCAGAGAAAAGGAATTCCACACGGTGGGAACAGCAATAGAAAATGAATGACCTACGGAAAGACCTGGCTCCACCATGGAAATGTGGAATTTCCACCACTGACTTAGGGTTACAAACGGGAGGTGAGCATCGCTCCATGCTTGAGCACAGCAAGCCACTGATGACGTAATATCTTGTCTTCGATGCCTACGAGCAAGCCACGTCATTTGCCATTTTCCAGGGAGCAATTTTCGTTTGCACAAAAAGATTAAAAGGTAATTGACTGCTCCTTTGTAAATTCAGCGCTGTTATTTAAGGATTTCCCACACCATGTTTTGACCATACCGCACCCCTACGGAAAGACATATAAATGGCCACTAATGTTAGCCGTGCCCGATAATCGAACTCACCGGTTTCTCTGCCGCAGTGCACTAAAAGTCACGGCAATATCGTTAGCTCGATTAAAATATACCAGGACTGTTCACTTGCTTGATTGTGAACGTGTGAAAGAAATGGTAATAATTGGATCATTGGTAATGCGACCAAATTTAAACCTGGTATGAAACTATTCTACTCACACCCGAAAATAAGCGCACGTCTTACGACTGTTTTTTTTTTAAACATCCAAACTAATGTTTTCACACGCAAACGCGATGCTTTTGTATCCCCGGGAGATAACTATCGTATTTTCATTGGCAAATAAACAAAAAGACACCTCCTCCGTATGCACCACCCGTGTCCAAATGACTAATAGCCAATTTAAACCACGAGCATCATTCAGTGGGCACCAGATCACAGAAGCAAGATATTGCCAAAGGGGTGTTTTTTAGAGCCGCTTCGGATAAAACCAATGGGATCGCATAACTCAGCCGTTGTTACTTATCGGTGAGCGTTCCTCCACCACGCAGGGATGCGGCCACAGCACACGTGTTCCGGCATTCCCTCCCCCCCACCACCCCCCTAGGAGGAATTTATAGATGTGTCTGGACGTTGTTTTGAAATACCGTACCTATTAAATGCAACGCACACGTGTTGTGCGCTGAGCAGGCGTCCATTAGCCACGTGGCTGGTGTGAAATAACCAGGTTACTCAAGAGCCAGCCCAGACATATTGACCACCCAAGTACATACACGTACTGTCGAAACGATGTACATTAAACTTCTATCGCGCCTAAGATTAGCACTGTTGGCTACGTACGGTGCGAAAGAGGTTCAACGTACATATATCTACAGCGAGTAGGGGACTTAAGCCAACACAGTACAGCGATTCTGCGAAAAAAACCCCCAACAATTGATGGATGCCCATTAATATTGAGCAGCCACACACGCGCCTTCATCAACCCCCTCTACTGGATGTCGGCCTCCCCATGCCGTGTGGGGATTGTAATCGGTAGGAGTGTAACACGGTCCTCGAATTGAGCCAAAGTTATTATGGTAACCTGGTGGGGGGGGGTAGGGGGGCGGGGTGCGAGCGAGGCATTCGAACAGTGCAGAGGTGCAAGGGAAGATGTCGAATGAGGCTTGTTGCGACCTACAGCGTGGTGGGTGAGTGGGTGAGTGAGCATGTTGTTGTGAGATAGTGGGGGGAGCGGTAGTGTAGCGGTTAACGTGTTGCGCTACGACCCCAGTTGGATTCCCGCTCACGGCCAACACCGCGGACGATTATCTAAACCGGCCATGGGCCTCCCCTAGGTAGACTCAGCCTTAAAAGAGGACCTGGTGCAGTCTGTCAACGTCGCCACTGGGGAGACAAAGGCGGTTGGGCGTGGTGCTGGCTACTCACCCCCTCGTGTACCGTGCCGGCCTTCATAGGTGCTCGCTAACAACACTTGCCCCAACAGTCTGTTAAGGCTATACGTGGGGGGGGGGGTCTTTGTCTTTGCTGCGAGATGCAGTCTGTTGGTGGTGGAACACAGCACGGCTGAGGTGAAACGATCAGTCTGGTAGAGGAGGTGGTCAACAGGACGCGCGTGGAGGAATCAACAAGCTCAGTGTTGTTGACCTGCAGTGTGGCGATTCATGGGCAGATGGCATCACTCACCACTCTTGGCGTTGCCTCGACTCGTGAAGAGTTTACCAATCACCACTCTCAGTCCCGTCTGGGCGCAGGACATGGAGGCCACCGAGTGAGTCTCTGGACGTCCACGCATTGCGCGGGCGAAATGTTACAAGGATGAGGCGTTCATAGTGAACGTATAGGCAGGTTCACGTGTTGTTATTGCTGCAACCCGTGATGGGAGCTCATCTGGTTGAATCGCATAATGAGCACGTGACACAAATGACCGAAATTTGTACTTAGAACCCTAATATAATATTCGCGTGCTCATGTTGAGACCCACGGGTTGAGAATTGCTGTTCTACATTTGAGGCCCAATTCAAACTTAGTTTCAATGTTGAACTGAGTGTCTCTATTACCCAAAATGTAAACGTGCTTAGGGCTAGCAATTAAAGTCTAAATCTTAGTTTTTTTAAATATGAGCAGTTCATAAAAGTACACCCGAGATATTTTCGTTTTAACATCCTAAATGTAGAAACAGTCTTAGCATTATAAAATGTAATGACTTACATCATTTAATTCTACCTTGACTTTTTTTTCCTCACACCATAAAAACAGATATGTCTTTAAGTTATATGGAACATTCGCTTTATTGGCAGGACCTTTGATGAATCTTCATGTCACATTGACGAATGAATGCAGTAAAAATGGGAGACCCCAAGACAGTTTGATCTCATGTATGACCTTTGCTAATAGGGAGCATCCTTCCCAGGTATGGACGCTGCCTAACCCTGACATATGTTGCCAAATCCCTCTCCGCTGCTTTGAAAATCGCTACCGAATGCCTCCCCATGAGATTCGCCCCACAGGACATGGAGGGCTAAGTCTTGCGGAGGCATAGTGCCTCGAGCCAATGGGCTCTTCCGCCAGTCCAATGTGACCTCTCTCGAGGAAGAGGTCACGGCCTCGCGTGGGATTACACCGGGGCAGCGAGAGGGGAGATGCGGGGAGGTGACGTGCGTGTCTTGCTGGAGAGCACGAGCTCTCAGCTGCTCACGAGGGACCTTAAGAAAAGAGAGTGGGAGGAAGTAAAAAAAAAATCTGTAATTAAAATGACTTTGTCACGAATGACACTACCCTTAGATGGCTCGTGACGTTTCAAACAGAAGTGTGTGTGTGTGTGTGTGCGCGTGTGTGCGTTATTTTAAGTGGCGCAAAAAAAAACAGAAACATTAAGTTTCTGCACCGTTAAGGTGTCAGTACTAATTGCTCTGTTATGGAAGTAAAGGGAAGGATTCGTTTTGGGATTGGGAAGCGCAATCCGTTGCATGATGCTCGTTTAGTACGTCGTGGAATCGGCTTGTGCGCAGGCGCGGTGTGGATTGTTGCAACACAGAGCAATTATATTCTTAGGTTTTTTCGGTAAAGTCATGTAGGTAAAACATCAAAATTAATTTTATTTTATTTTCATTAATTTTGATGTTTTACCTACATGACTTTACCGAAAAAACCTAAGAATATGATTCCTTGCAGTCACGAAAGCTTAAAATCTAGAACAGAGCAATTAGAGATAAAAGACACTTGGGAAGGAATTATTCAGCGGTGGATTGATGATGGCTGATTATGATGATTATGGTAACATGTCATGAAGTCATTATCGATAGGACACATTCTAAATATCGGAAAGCTGAACATTCCGGCACTCTCATGAAAGAACATCCTGGAAATAAATCAACTTGACACTCAATTCCAAATGTATTTGTTTTTAAAGTGAAAATTTCTTTCTAAATATCTGTCCATCATCGTCAGGGAATTACCCACCTATTGGACGAACACTTTTGTGTAATGAGTGGCACACAAAACATGTGAACATAAAAAGAGGCTAATTAAAGGAAGGAGTGAAATTTGTTTTTTTTTACGGTAAATTGAATTTGCAAAGGCATAGTATGAAAAATAAGAATAGGTTTAACCCTTCCTGCATTGTCTGTGACAATACATATATTACCAGAGCATGTGTTGTTTGCATGTTCACCACAAGTACGTGTGCTTGATGCAGACTTGATTCCTTGCAAAAGGTTTATGTTTGGTGTTTGAACATCTTAACACGTCCTCATTAATTGCCAGAAAGGGCAATTCCTATTCTTGTTTTTCATACTTTGATACTGGCAAAAAAGGCCCCGTAGATATTGCAAAGGCACGTTTCGTTCTCCTTGGAAAGTGTCCTCACAGATTTGTTTGAATAGTGCCACATCAAGATGAAGGTTTAACTACACCAAAGTTTGTGTCTGGGCCGATCTGATGCCAAGCGCATGATGCCAACCGCTCATGCTAAGTTGTGGATTTTAGAGTTCACTGGACCCGAAGGCAAATGTAGCGTTGTCGGCACACCGTGCCAGTGGGATTGTTTATCTGCACGCATGCCCATCTGCTGTGGACATCACGATCCCAGAACGCTACCCTCAGGAGTTGGCCAATGTCTACCAAAATCCACGGATGGCCGAGTCGCCTCGGATTGCAAGGAATTATTCCCAACGCGCGCTCTTCAACAAGCGTAACAATGCACGGCATCGTGAGCGTAATAACAAATGCAGATTTTGCCTGAATATATATATAAAAACAACATATACTGGTACACTAAAGCACAATGGGACGTAACCAAATATTTGTGCATAGGGTAATAATGTGACTCAGTATGTGTTGGTGCAGGCACACACCGTACTTTCTCCTTCCGTTTATTTGTTGTTGCAAAAAATGGTGACCACGTCTTACAATCCACGAGGTGTGTGTGAGTGTGTGAGTGTGGGGAGCGGTCGTGTCGCGGTGAGCGCTATGAAGCTGGCAACTCGAGTTTGATTCCCGCTCCTGACCAACAGTGACTAATATCTGAACTGGTCCTAGGCATCCCCCAGGTCGACTCATCCTAAAATTAGTACCTGGTCTGGTGTGTACTAAACATTGTCACTGGGGAGACAAAGGCGGCCGGGCGTGGTTCTGGACTCCCACCCCCTCGTGTGCCGTGCCGGCCTTCATAGGTGCTATTCGCTAACAGCACTTGCCCCTACAGTCTGTTAAGGCTACACGGGGGATCTTTGTCTGTGCATTTATGTGAGAGACCAGATTTGCCTAACTTTAGTGACACTGGCCACGGGTTTTTTGGGGGGTGCGTTTTTCTTTCCAGGGCATCTTACAATCCCGAAAAGATGGTAATTATGGATGGACTTGCGCTGCATCTTGCAAATCACAAGCATGCAGGATCGTAGGATCTCTGTCCTTAGGGAGACGTCTATTGAGGTGGGACGCGTTCAGAGAATGTACGATAAGCAATTGCAGCACACTCCCTTTTGAGAGCCACCATTAACCTTTCCTACACAGACGTCTTCACACACTGGGAGCAAAAAAAAAAAATGCCCATGAGCCATAAATTACATCGTCGTCAAACATTGCTTCATTCTTAACGCGCTATTTAATTCGCGTGTTCCGTTCGGGACATTAGAAAATCGGGGTAAATGCCCGAGAGAAGACAAATCATCGTGCGTTTGCCACAAGCATTCACGATCCACTCAAGTGCATAATGAGTGCGGCCTCGCTGCGTCCTTTGCATTGTTTGCATCCAGTTCCATGCCGGTGGCTGGGCAGCTCAAGGGTCACGTGATGTTTCTTACGACCGTGGATTCAAATTTCTGGCTCAGCCGCCCCGTAACCAAACCGGCCGCACGAGCGTGCTGAGGTGACGGTCTGAGCCCGGTCACCAAAGACTGCACAACTAAATCCTTCTCGCACAAACATTCGTTGTTTTTTTTTCCTCACACGATCTGGCAAAACTCGAGAACCACGAAAATAAAAATTAACCCGTAAAAACAAAGTTTTTCACTATAAATCCTTTATATGCGTGGCATCGGTTTTATTTTATTATTCATTTCTGTTTTTCTTGAGTAAGAGTTTCATTTTTATCACATTGGTATTTTAAATTAAATATGAATTTTTTTTTTCCTAAAAAGTGGAAAATTTTGGAAAAAAAATTTCACGAAAATAAATTGTCACTCCCAACGAGTCTGTGTGCAAAATGTCAGCTCGATTGGATCACGGGAAGTGGGTTAAAAAACGACCGAATGATTTGCCCGGTCGTAAGCGCGTATGCAAGCAAGCAAGTGAACTTAATATAAAGGATTTAAAAAGGCATTGGTTCGCGTATGTCTGCAAAATGTGCGTGGCGATATGCCCATTTGGCTTCAATTCATATCGGCACTGGTTATATCATATTTAATTTACACGTGTATTAATCATGAATGAAACGTCAAATGCTATTTAAATTGTTCTCAACGCATCCCAGTTCAATCAGCCGATATGTCACACGAGGCTAAATTTTGTTGGTATTGCAATCTACATGAAACACATTTCCAAAATTAATACAGTCCACACGGTGTTTAAATAACACTGCCTTAATGACCCGGAATGGCCCTTGTCTCTAATGAGTCATTTATCCTCGCATGCATTATTTATAATGCGTTGTCATTTTCATGCCGGCGACTGTGAGCAAGTGCTTGCGCGGATGACCTGCTTTGGTGGATTGTACACGCACAACGCTAGCAGCGGCGCTGCTGCCTCCGTGCACCAAGAGCTGATTAATCTCGGCTTGCCAATCCAGGAAAGAATAAATAAATACTCGAAAATATAGATTTTTTTTTTTGGAAAACAGAATATCTCATTTTTTGGCAAAGCTAGAAGGCTGTTGGTTTGCTCTTTCTCCTCGACTGCACTGATTGGCTAGGATTCCCTCCCACTTATCATGCCCACTGTTGACTCTCTTGCCCTAACTGTGGCCGGGAATTGAACTCAGGTGGTCGGGGGGGTCACAGCACCGTGCGGTAACCGCTGCGCCACTACTCCATCTCATTATATACAGCACCTACACTAAAATATTTATGCAAATCTCGTTGTTTCCCCCCCCCGTGAGACATGACCCACTGCTTCGTGAACATCTTGACATGTGGTTGCATTTAGACGCCGTTTAAAGCGAGGGTCCACGGTGTGACGAGGTCGAACAAAAAGATCAAAGTGAGGGTTCTAAAGGCATGGCTGAAATGAAGAGGAATCAGTGGAGTGATGTGCAACAGGACACTATCAACTGTGGTTGAAGAGGAACGTTTTTCTGGGACAGTGATGGGACAATTGTTGCCACGTGCAAGGAGTAAATGATGTTGTGCACACCAGACCTGAGGATGGTGAGATCGATCTCAGGGTTCGCAAGACTGGATCTGGGCGGAAATGAAGGGATGAGGAAGAAGACAAGAGTGGTCGTAGTGGACATCGCAGACAAGTGGGGAGAGAGTCAAGTCCCGTGGCAAGCCCCAGTGCGGACACCAAGAGGCAGACCTACAAAAACAGCTGCTTTAAAGTGCAAAGGCAGGATGTTACGAACTGTGGAGTGCACGTGGCTGCACCAGGACAGGAATAAGAGTGGACCAGAAGGCATCGCTCCATTTCTTATCTAGGTATTTATATCGCGCTATTATCAAAGCGCTTTACACGAATTATAAATGGTACATTCGCATCGACTGATGGGGAACATGGACGTGGTTTGAGTGTTGGGGAGGGGAAGGAATGGCAAGGATTGTTGATGATAGGGGAGAGTAGGGGCGAGGTTGGGAAGGATGGTTAAAATTTGGACGAGGGCAGGAAGTAGTGGAGGGATACGCTATTTAAAAAAAATACGAGTCTTAAGGGAGGAAAGAAAATGGTTAATGAAGTTTCCTCTTTGATTTGTATTACATCATTTCCATTTCCAAGTGATTTAAACAATATATTTGTAGAGGCATGCATTTGTTATTCATCTGGTCAGAATAACTTAACTCGTAATTGAGACACAATTGAGACCTGTATCATTTACAAGATTGTAGTTAAGCTGTAATGCAAATATATATTGTGCAATATTTACATACTTGTGTACACTTGTATCATTCACGTTTTTAAAAGGCCACCCCACAGAGACGATCACCCCTCTCTGTTACCTGTGTTGCTCTCGCTATGTATCTTGGTGATATCTGTCTGCTAATATGTCTGTCTATAGTTTTCTGGTTAGATTTTATGTCGCTATTTCATTATACCTGATGATGATTGCTTGTGTTGCAATCGAAACGTCGTATTCTATTATTTAATTTAATTTATTATTTTATCTTTAGACGTGACTTAACCGAAAGAAACACATAATAATTCCTGCAGTCACGAAAGTTCTAAAATTAAGATTGTTTCTTTGGGAGTTGTGGTGGGACGATAGAATTAACACCGTTTCCACAGACAAAACCCAGACACATTTCTCAGTCCGCACTACTCCTGCCAATATTGTGCAGTAAACTGGAATAAAGTTCAACACAATACCACTGGCCAGACCTCAGTACAAATCAATTGGTGGCACCTCAACACAGTTGTAAATTCCTGGACTTTAGCGGTCAAACCCAGAGAGGCGGTAACCCTTTGCTCTGGGTCATCCTATCAATAGAGGCACTTTTGTTTCCCAGTGCAATATTTGGGATAAAATAACTGACTGCAATAACGTAATCGATAGATCACAAAGCATAACGTTATTCCTACAGTCACTCATAGACACGTACGAGAGATGGCATTTGATCGGCATTCTGCAGCGTCCCTATTCGTATTCACGCGTAATAATACAGTGCAATAATAACAAATGTTTAAAATTGTAAGGTAGCACATAGTATCTGCTCGCTCTTGAAGAAAGAACGACTCAGAGCTGCAAGAAACCACGGAAACTATTTAAAACTACCGTTTAATTTGTTTTACCAGGGTAAGGCCCACTGAGCTGTATCGCTATTTTTCAGAAGTGACCTGGCCACAAATGATAGCTCAACGAAGGAGCTTATCGTCGTGTGTAAATGTATAGCAACCAAATACTCTAAACGCGTGGTGTCGATTCTAAATGTGGAGGGAAAAATTGAAGGACCCGGAGAAAAATCCACGCGACCACGGGGAGAGAGACACGCACACTCCAAATATACAGCAGCAGGCGTCTGGGTCGGGATCGAACCCACAACCTCCTGCGTGCCAGGCGAGGAAGCTAACATCTCGTCACCGTGGCGAGGAGTACGAAGGCAGCCATGCGGTGAGACGGCACCTCCAACTGCCCAAGCTCTGCGGTCCTCTACAAATCAAGGTGTTATTGGCAACATTAATGCGGATTTTCACATATCGGAAGAAACTGGAGCATCCGGCGACAACCCACGTGTGTCAGGGGGAAATGCTCTATTCCATTCATACAGGAGTCCGCGTTTTTTTCCTCACCGCCTTCTGACGAGCCAGGGTACGGCTCCTTCTCAACGCTCTTGGGAAGGGAGTTTCACAATCACCCACGCTGCCTCCACAGTGCTGGATTACAGGCGTGTGCCACCACTAAATGTGTTTTTTTTTGTATCTCAGGTTCATCATGAAACCCAACCGAGGAAAAAAGCTCATCTTTCGCTGAAACGAAGGAGGAAATGCAGGCATCCCTCGCTCGTCTGAAACGGCCTCGCACGCACGCAACCAGGCACCAGCCGTCAGGCGATCCCTGCGTCCATTCCTCTGATCTTCCACGCAAACGCCACCAGCCAGCAATTGAGCGACAGCATCCCATACAACGTTGAGATTCACTCTTTCCAAGCACACGCGTTGGGTCACCCCGCCTAATCCAGCTTCCGCTATCTCATCCTACGCTCCGTCCCCGAACCACCGATCGGAGTTCAGGTGGCCTCCTCGTCAAGCCCAGCTCTCGAAGCAGACAGATCGAACGTGGGTTCTCTGTCACCGCTCCACAGCTCCCGCAAGGAATGCACCGCCTCCTTCGCTGTGCACATGGGCAGTGGTTCCTACTCTTCTATCAACATCTTAAGGCATTTTCCTACTTCCTCTGAATGTTCTCTGTAAGTTAAAACGGTCCGCATTAGAATTTTCTTCACGATTGCTTAATACTGTATTGTCCCGTGACGACAAAGATCCTCAGTAAAGGCTCATGGAATCAAGTGCTATTCACGAACACCTATTACTTGCAAACTGGCCTGGCCAGCACCAGGCCCGTCCGCCTTTGTCTCCCCAGTGCTGATATTTTCACACTACACCAGATACTCACTACACCATGTACTCGTTTAGAGCTGAGTTGAAACAAAAAAGATGCAGGACCATCTCAGACATCACTTGCCACTGGGCCATGGTCTGGAATCAAACTTGGGGGGGGGGGGGGTAACATTACAATATCACTCCCACATTACAGAGGCGAAGAGAAAGATCCCCCGTATAGCCTTTAACGGACTGTTGGGGCAAGTGCTGTTAGCGATTAAAGCGCGCACAGCACATGAGGGGGTGGATGGACAGCACCACACATTTACGCACACAAACACGATGCATAATCTAGCACGTACGTTATTTGGAATGCAAAGTGGTGGCTAATGTGGCATAGGGAGCCGCCGTATAAGTTCAGAAGAGAGAGAGAGAGAAAAAAAAATAACTCTCTTTCCTTAATGGATTGAAGAGCACTGGAGTGGATAAAACACATTACAAAGGGCGAAAGGGGGAGATACAAGCTGGAGATTTAGTGCCTACTCTCGGCAACACACAATTCCCATCATTCCAAAGGGCATAAGAAAAGTCCAACCATGCGTCGCCAGACTGTTTTATTCCCTCCGTTCATTACCGCGCTACACAAGCATATGCTTAACTGCAAAGCGATTTGCGGGGGGGCGGGGGGGGGGGACTGTGTTGTGTTGCGCACAGCAATTGTGGCGCTTCACTCAAAGGGCCTGCCCGCTTCAAAAATTGCATTTAAAAGGCGTAAGATTGCCGCATTTGTGCCATTATCTGAACGGCCGAGAAGGCACATTACCTCGCGATGAGGTTTTTTGTTGTTGTTGTTGCCCTGTCTAAGGTTCTGCCGGAGCATCCTGACGGACGTTTCGCGGTATTAAACTCATTCATGCTCTCCCAGCCTCGTTTTGATGATGCATGAAAATGTATTTAAATTGTAAATTGCACTCTTGAATAATAAACGCTCGTGTCAACATGCCCCACGGTTAGCTGTGCACGAAATGTGTTTTGATTTCTCTCGCGAAGCCGCAACCACATTTTATTGGCGAGATGGCTGTCGTGCAAGTTCATTATGAACATGGTCTCATTTTTGAAAGACTTCTTCATTGCAAAGTGTTCATCTGGAGTATGTGAACTCTGACAAAGAAAAGGAATTGAATTGGACTGCCGATGATGATTATTGTATTGAGGAAAGCCTCACTGAGTTGATTTTTCATGAGGGTCCTGCCAAGTGTTCGTAGTTTAATGAATCTATTTTGAGGTATTTGTTGTCAAATTTAAAATGTTGGCAAATTTGGACCCTTTTACCGGTACACGATGGTCTACTCTTGCAAATGACATTGAGGGATCTTGACCGTCCACTTCGAGGAAGACGGCGAATGCATGTTTTTGTTTAAGCGGTTAATACACCCCGCAGTATTAACCAGGGCGGCCGATCTAGTCCAACCATGAATCTCTGCTACAAGCGACGAAAGCAACGTCGCTCGTCCACAGCGTCGTTGGCTAAATACGTTAAAATAAATGCACAAACTACACGGAAAAATACATTTAGCACTTTTAATCGTTCATTAGCAACACGTGTTCGACTGTAATTTTGCATTTCATTTTTTTACGTGCTTTTTTGTTGGTTTTCTTTACTTTCCAACATCTAAGGCAATGGGAGGAAAGTCGATCCAACAGGTACGACGCTAGCTTCGAGTGCTGCTGCGGATATTAAGACCACGAACGAGATGTGTCGGAGGTACGTACGAGTGAAGCGAGGGAGTAAGCGAGGCAGAGGAATGAGATAAGCATCCGAGGCCGGTTCGCAGTGCTTGCAAACTGGATCGGTAAGGGAATCGGAGGAATGGGTTTTGGGCAGTTGCACTTGAGTCAGTGGCAGAACTCCTCGTTGCTCAAGTAAGGAATAATGATGAGTGGATCATTTTAACGCGCTTTAAAACAATAAATGTGTGCGCCTCGGAGAATTTCACTGGCAAAAATAAAATAAAAACGCAAGCTATTTGTTTACCGTTATGCACGGGAGAACAAATGGCAGAACAGTCAACGTGATGTAGCTGCTAATTCAGTGGCAATTTTATTTTTATTTGCTTTGGCCCACCGAATTGAATAGCTTACAATAAATGTTGTTAATGTAACCGCTGGGAGCTGGAACGCTGCGAAGGGAAAACGCCACGGGTAATTGTGGAAAGAGAAAAAAGCAACACTTGAATGAGATGAATTCAACAATGCAGAATACCGCGATTCACCTCTCTCCCTCTCTCTCTGTCCCCCTCTGTACAGGACCTGCTTTGTCTTTCTCTAAACAATTATGACCGATCGTTAATCACCATCAAAGAGGTGTGGTTATTATCACGTGTTTCTTTTTTTTTTAAACCTCAACGTGGACGCGAGCAATTACATCCAATATATGTGTGTATGTATTGATTGTTTGTTTATTGTTAACATTTTACATAACTCTCTAACAAAGGCAGCTGGAGGATTGCCAACTGTTACACGGATCAAACCCTGCCAGAGTTCTCAGTCAGCCGTGGTCGAATCATCAACTGCTCTTCGCACGGTGCGAAATAAGTTTAACATACATACATCAAAACTGTGCAGTATGCGAGGGAGAAAACCTACTATCTGCTATCTCGTTACAGCAATACCCAGGTTTAAGTCGGGGATGCGTTCCCGAAAGGCGCGTCGACGAATATCGAAGCGACGTACATCGAAGCAATTGACAGAGTAGGTGGTGGTGGTGGTGGAGGCCAAGGCTTGAGAGGCGACGGATAACGAGAAATGAACGGACGGTGCCGTCAGCGACGTAGTAGCGGTGTTGATGATAAAGTGACGACGTGTTTGCGAGATGGCGTCATAGGCGACGTTAATCGGAGTATTGCCGTAACTGCGACTCTCTATATTGCTGTAATTGCAATTTGCAAGACACCGGACGTAAGCTACAAGTGGCAGACTCCATCCAACCGCAGTCGTAATCAGGACGCTGCTGTAAAACGATGCATTAATCAGAGTGCCAAGAGAGACATTTGTGTACTGGGGAGGTGACATGGCCCAGTGATGACGCGTTCACCGCTCGTTGTCGAAGTCCGCGGTTCAAATCTAGGCTGCCGCCCTGGTTATTACTGCTGGTAAATTTACCACAGTACCACCGTGCCTCCGATTAACACGGTTGGATACGTATGGTGCGAGAGGAATTCAACACACGTTTCTTTTACAAACAAATCAAAGACACTTACCTCCCCATGTTCACCTATGGACTTGTATCAGGCGAGGGGCGGGAAAAACATGGGGGCACGTTAAACATGTCTTCTGAATGGGAACAAGATGATGTTTTACTCTTAGGTTCTTTCGGTAAAGTCACGTAGAAAGAAAATAAATTAAATAATAGAATACGACGTTTCGATTGCAACACAAGCAACCGTCATCAGCTAGAACTAAATTTGAGAAAGAGACAAAACACAGGCACGGAGACACACAGACAGACACACAAGCAGAGAGAGAGAGACAACACAGAGACACACAGAGAGACACACACAACATAGACACACAGACAGACACACAAGCAGAGAGAGACACCATAGAGACACACAGAGAGACACACACAGCATAGACACACACATTTACTTCTACCTGATGACGACTGCTTGTGTTGCAATCAAAACATCGTATTTTATGATTTGCTTTATTGTCTTTCTACGTGACTTTACCGTGAGAAACCAAAAAGTAATTCCCACGGTCACGAAAGCTTCAACCAATATGATGTCCGTTCAAAAAAGGTGAGCCTGTCCTTTTGTTGTTGTTGTTGAAATAGGAACCCAGTGAAGGAGGGAGAGTTCGTGTGGATGTGCGGACGACAATCCATCAGTGCGGATCACGGACAGGAAGACACTAACTTCACTGATTTTAATTGCTCACACGGGGGATTTTGACGTTTCTTTATAAATGCATTAGCCCAATCAATCACGCTGGACATAAATCCGATATACTGTTAAACCAATAATGCTTAATTATTGCACTCGTTGCCCGAGGAATAATAACTTGATGGATAACACGCGTCTTCTTTAATTAGGTTTCGAATCTGCAACTACAGCGCAGAAGTTACCAAATGTTACTCAAACATCTGGCATTGCACTCACTGTTACGTATGTTGAATTTTCGCATCGTACATAGCCGACCGTGCTCATCGAAAGATGCTGTACCGTATCTGTCAGAAAATAAATGTTTTTGTAATATGTTGCCTATTTATTTTTGTAATCAAGGGTAGCAGCAAACCAAAAATGCACAGTTCAACAGATCATTCCCAAACCACCAGGTGACAGGCATTCATCCCAGCATCTCATCCACTTGCATGTAGAACGTCAGAAGAAGTACGTCGCATATCCGACCTGCCGGTGGACTGAAGAACGCGTTGAAACGTCGGATGTGAACATCTCTAGAAAATGGGCAGTCACGCCCTGCACAAATGCAGCGCTTGGAGCTTGCGGTTAATGGGCCGGTGCCGATTTGTGACCGTCGGACATTCGGCATTTTTACTCTTAGGTTTTTTTCGGTAAAGTCACGTAGGTAAAAAAATATAATAAAATTTTTCTAAAAGTAATAATGAAAATAAAATAAAATAATAAATCCCGATGTTTATTTTATTTCTATTATTACTTTTAGTAATTTTTTATTTTATTTTTTTCCCTACGTGACTTTACCCAAGAGTATGAATCCTTGCAGTCACGAGAGCTTCAAATCTAGAATGCGGCATTTTGTTGAACCGCACCGGGAGGAAGGGCATCGTCCCGTCCAGGAACGGCCGAAAGAAAATACACACCGGGATGGGTGACAATGGAGGAGGTGTGAAGAGAACAAAGGGGGAGGGGGCAGGGGACGTAGAGAGCGGTGAACGATGAAACAAAAGCGGTGCCCCTCAACATTGTTGCTGAAAGCCAAGCAACCTGTCTCGATGGGTTTTACTCACGTTCCAAAAATAACACTTTGAGATGAATTTTTTTTTCACTCAAACGCTGTCTTTCCTACAGACCTGTTTTTCACCTGAGGACGGCTGCTTGCGTTGTGGCCGCAACGTCGTGAGAATTATTTTATTATGTTTTATTTTTATTATTTTATTATTTCCCTTCTACGTGACTTTACCGAAAGAACCAAGAAGATGACTTTGAGATGAGTTCACGTGCGCGCCGGGTGCTGCGTGGGTTGTCACGTCGCAACTCCTCGAGAGGTGGCTTGCCGTCACACGCGTCTACTTACGTACGTGCATCGAAATTATTTCGCGCCGTATGCTTAGCGAAAGAACTATGTAGGCGCGACCTTCATCCAGTTCGTGGATTGATCACGGGCTGCCGTTTGACGATGATGAGAAACTAAAATCGCGTCTACATCAGATGACGAGGGCAGGGCGCGGCTGTGGGTGGTGACCGAATCTGGCAAGGCCTCTCTTGTTGCCACCGATTTGAGAAAACTTCTGAACGCATTTCGAGACGCGATGACCGCATTTGGTAACGAAAAGAAGCGCGCGTATGCAAGGAGAGTAGAGCGTTCACAATCCCTTCATATTGCGGGCATTGGCATATGCATCAGGAACGCAAACATTGATGAAGCAAATAGAACGACAACTGAAACAGAGCGCAACTTATGCGTGGAGGGATGTACGCTTGTGGCTGCGCTGAGATTCTATTCTATTTCGCATGTATATGAAATACAGGACAAGTCGCACACACACACGCGCACAAATTGGAGACGTCGTCTCGATCGTTGAGAAAAGTCAGCAGGCGTGGACATGACAACTTCGCTAGGAGGGATGATGACTGACAGACACAACTGGCGAGGGATTGTAAGGCAAAAGAAAATAACATTGTGCCCGTGAAGACGAAACTCGAAGGGGGTTGAAGCTACGACACGAGTTGACGTATGGAAGCGTGGCGCCGCAAGGCCATGGGAGATGCTGGTGGCTTGGGAAGTCTTTCATCAAGCGGTGGATAGACCACGTCTTACGGTGGTGATTTTTTGTTATTGCTTGAAATGTGACGCATGGATGTTGGACTTCTTTCACGCCGTACGTAGCCAACCGTCCTAATATTGAAGTGTCAACTTGCGTTCTAAATTATAGACGCGGTCTAACTTTGTGGTACGCTATACAGGAGGCAGTCGCACATGCACGTATACAAACTGGGTACAGACGTTGATTTGCCGAGGAACTCCTTTACATATGAAAAAAACAAGCAAATCTCATTGGGTAGTTATGAATTACATTTCTTTAGGTTATAATCAAATGTCCTGACTTTACCAAGCCTGCCTAACTCATTTACAATCATAAAATGTTACAATTACAATATGCATAAAATATATTGCACATTCTATATTCATAGATGTAACTCCAGTATAGGAATATTTATTTATACATTATTTGCATGATCTATCTAGCACATTATTATTTTTTACGATTATGACAATAATAATCGTTCCCATAATTTACATACTTCTTCAAAAACAAATTAAGCGTGTGATTTATACTCCTATACTAATTGGACAAGCGGCACGCTTTATATTATACTCAGGGGGTTTCAGGTGGCATTTAAAGTGTGCAATGCACTCCTTAAATAAAAAAACGAAAGGAATCGCACGAACATTCCTTATTTACAATGTTGATGTTAAACTCATATTAAGAGGGTGAAATAATTCAGAGAGTAATAAGTATCATTCCTATTACTTCATAATGAGTGTTAATAATATTAATATTTATAGCATCGCATCAACATATATGAAAGGGTTGGGCATCACTATATGAACTCCTAGATTGGAAGTTTTCGTGACAGCGAGGATCTATACTATTTGGTTCTTTCGGTAAAGTCACGTATGTGAAAATAAAAATAATAATACAAATACAATAAAATACAAATAATTGAGTTATTTTCATTTTATTTTCACCTACGTGACTTTACCGAAAGAACCAAAGAGTATATTAACTCATGTACTATATATTAAAACAAATAAATAAATTTCGATTTAAAGCTTTCGTGACTGCAGGGATTCATCTTCTTGGTTCTTTCGATAAAGTCACGTAGAAGGGAAGTAATAAAATAATAAAAAATAAAACATAATAAAATAATTATATTTTATTATGTTTTAATAATAAAAAATAAAACATAATAAAATAATTCTATTTTATTATGTTTTATTTTTATTATTTTATTACTTCCCTTCTACGTGACTTTACCGAAAGATCCAAGAAGAGAAATAAATAAATGTTGGGTTTGTAGACTTCGAGTGGAGCACAACTGGCAAAGGCGATGGATGGGACTCCTGTAGTGACCGTGGCACCACAACAGGAATCATAGTCGGGTCCCTGCAATCGACGAAGATGAAGCAGAATAATGTAATAATTATTAAAATTATTATTTGTATCCTCTCACTTCCTTCGAAGAGAGAGAGAGAATCGCTCAGAGGAGCAATGAATGACAGGTCAGCGGGAAAAGCAGTCAGGACGTGAATCCACACCAAATCCCTCCCCCCCCACCCAAGTTCTGCATTCCTCTATACGTTAAGGTTTTTTCAGCCATGTAATGAGTGTTTACATGTGGGAGGAAAACCAAAGCCCCGCGGAGAAAATCCACAACAGTGTGATGGGACAACCCTAAAAAGAATAAACACTATTTAAAACGCGTGCTTATTTAAAAAATTGGACGCACTGTTCAATCAAGAATTGTGGATGTGTGGAGCCAAGGTTCAAAGTTTCTCATGAGCCAGGCTGAACAGGTAAGTGCCTGGACAGGTAAATACTTGGACTAGTGAGGGCCTGGACAGGTGAGAGCCTGGTTGAGTGAAAGCCTGGACAAGGGAGAGCTGGACAGGTAAGAGCCTGGACAGGTAAGAGCTTGGACAGGTGAGATCGTGGGCAGGTGAAAGCCTGGACAGGTGAGAGCTTGGACATGTGAGATCGTGGGCAGGTGAAAGCCTGGACAGGTGAGAGCTTGGACAGGTGAGATCGTGGGCAGGTGAAAGCCTGGACAGGTAAGAGCTTGGACAGGTGAGTTCGTGGGCAGGTGAAAGCCTGGACAGGTGAGAGCTTGGTCAGGTAAGATCTTGGACAGGTGAGAGCCTGGACAAGTGAGAACCTGAACCAGGTTAAGCCTTGAGCTGCTGATTGTAGGTGGAAGGTGCTTGGATTCTGCTACACGTGCAGTGGGAGAGAGTTCCAGACGAATACCAGTGCAGCAACAGAGAAACGCAGGTCACCAAGAAAAAGCTTTCTGTAGACAGTGGAGTGAGATGAGTGAAAGGGCACTATACATTACGAGTCCACATTTGTAGCACATCCTGACAAGCCAGATTACGTTGCCTCGCATCTCGCAGGAAGGGAGTTTCACAACTTCACGCAATCCAGCCCCCACGGTTCTGGATTGCAGGCGTGCGCCACCACCGCCAAGTGATCGTGGCATCGCCCAAGGAGGCAGACGGGCCTCCAGCGACCGCGGACATCGGCAGTGCAGTGTCTGCATCTCAGCGCAACCACCATCCATCAACCAGGACGCCGTGACACCGCGGCCTCGTTCGTGAGTTGTGCAATATTCCTTGAGGACCCCGTATTTGTTCTCCGCAATGTTGATGGTTATTTGTCTTTATTGTTGTTGCTGATGGTGCTGCTGTGCTCACACACCACTGATCTCTCGTGTAAGACGGCAAGGGAGGTTGCCTAAACGGGACCATTCGTGTAACAAATCAAATAAACTCAAACTCGGTGCCATCAATTAAGGAACCACGATGATGCGATTACTTCTTGACCACGACGTTTAATGAGTGCAACATTGCGTTATTATTATTATTGAATTGAATGCGTGGAATTTGTAATTTATATATATATCTAGAGGATCCATTTGGAAGTGGGGAACTTTCGGACAACATTTTTTAATAAAAATAATGAGCCTTAAGCTCAGGTAGGGAATCGACTCGTGGCTCCGGGTGCTTCCCCGAGCATCTCATCGTCCCGTGGAGGCGCGCCTCAGCTCCCCCAACGCTCACTTTCCAAACGGTTATCTCAACAATGACCCGATCAGTTCGGATTCTTCTGCACGTGCCGTCAGGCTACAGATTTCAATTACCAGCGCGGCATAAATCATTTTCGCGAATAATTAAAGTAAGAGGCATTGCGTCGGGGGTTTAATGGCGGTAATACGTTTGGGCGACGGCTATTGATCAAACGCAAATGGATATGGAGGCATTGAAATTCAATGCATGAAATGAGGCGATAATGCTCCGAGTGTGAGAATGATAATGTCACGGCCGCCCTGTGTCCGCTCGCCGTCGTTAACCCGTCGTCGGCAAGGCGAAGGCGTGCCGGCGGTGTGTGTGACCGCATCTCCGATTAACACGGTCGGCTACGTGCGGTGTGAAAGAAGTCCAACATGCATACGCACATCAGAATAGTTTCTTGATCGGAATATGTGTTTATATTGGAGGAATCTGATGAGCTGTAAAGCTCTCACCACGATATTTTCAATGCTCGTTGCTATGTCCCCCCCCCCTTTCTCCCCTCAAATTATATCAAAACGTCTTCGGTTTGAACACCTCATTCAAGACCCAAACGTTGACACCTCCTGGCTTTGACATTCCTCCTCCTCGAATACGTCGCTGGTGGAACCATCGACCGCATCAGAACATCAACATCATGCCAATGGATTGTGGACATGCGACCAAAACTATTGATCACGTATTACTGGTAGGAACCCACTGGTTCCACCAGCCCACAGGGGATTATTGTGTCCGTCCGTCGAGCAGGGAGGGGCTGGGTGGGGAGGGAGGGGCTGGGTGGGGAGGGGAGGGTGGGGAGGGTGGGGCTGGGTGGGGAGGGGAGGGTGGGGAGGGGCTGGGTGGGGAGGGGCTGGGTGGGGCTGGGTCGGGGGTGGGAGGGGCGGGGCTGGGTGGGGAGGGGCTGGTCACCCCGTGGTGCCCTTATAAAACTCAACGTTTAACCTACTCACGCCGGCTTGTGCCCGCCCTCACAGTCGGGCATATTTGCGGAATACACCACGCCGCCGTTGACCGTGGCCATTGACCGAGCAATCCAACGTTCCTACCAGCTCCCTCCGCAGCAGGAATGTGTTAAATCCATATAGACGCGACGATACATAGAGACATATTTAGACCTGTAGAGGTGCATACAGACTCACCGAGACACATAGACACTCGTAAAAATATACAGAGACTCATAGCTCCATCAAATACAAGTCACAGTAGTGCGATTGTGGCGACGCAACCCAAACTAGGGACCCACATCGTGTGCCACGGTGGTGAGGCTGGGCCACTCTGGCGAGATGTTAACTACCTCGCCAGGTACGCAGGAAGTCATGGGATCGATCCCGACCCTGACGCCTGCTGAATATTTAGAGTTTGCGTGTCTCTCTCCCCATGGTCGCGTAGGTTTTTTTCTCCGGGTCCTCCCGTTTTTCCATCCACGTTTAGAATCAACGTGCGCTTACAGAATATTTGGCTGCTATGAATGTCAGCGTGATAAGCCACTTCGTTGAGCCATCATTTGTGAT
This sequence comes from Lampetra fluviatilis, assembly GCF_964198595.1. Taxonomy (NCBI): domain Eukaryota; kingdom Metazoa; phylum Chordata; class Hyperoartia; order Petromyzontiformes; family Petromyzontidae; genus Lampetra; species Lampetra fluviatilis. The sequence continues at coordinate 6,107,488 of NC_136314.1, forward strand.
AGCCAGGTCGCATTGATGGTAGTAGACTAGACATCTGTGAAAAAGCGCTTAATGGCTCATGGGATTCCTCCGGTATAAATACATATTCTGAATGCCGATAGTCTAGTCCAGGGGTTGGCAACCGAAATAACAAGAATAACTTTTTTTTTTAATCGGGACAAAATTTGATATTTCAATGCACGTGAATACGCACTTACATACATTGCGTCGCGAAGAAGCCCGTGAACAGATGCGTGCTGCTTTGGAGCCACGCGTTTCCGACCCCTGTTTGAGACATTAACGTACGTCATACCAAAACAGGACCATTGCCCGAGACGTTGTCTGTTGTGGGGGTGAGTATTTATTTATTTATTTCGAGCAATATTATTGACACGTTTTCATGATAAAAAAATATATAATAATTTATATAGCGACTTTCATTGGGGCGCCACGGCAGTGATAAGAAATGTTCCCTCCCTCGCCTGGTGCGCAGGAGAGCGTGGGTTCGATGTCGGACCGTGACGATACATGTTGTTGTATAGTTGTAGTCTGCTTGATCTCTCTCTCTCTCCCCGTGGTGGTCGCGTCGATTGTTCTCCACGGTTCCTCTGGCGTTCCCACAAACACTTAGAAACAACGTGAGTTAAGATTGTTTGGCTTCGATGAATTCCCATTTGTGATGATGATATCGGCCACTTTAATCAGCTATCACGTCTGGCCAGGTCGCATCTAAAAAATAAATCATAGCGCAGTGAGTTTTACCTGGTACATAAAATAGTTGACAGCACCTATCCCTGTCCATGTCTAATTGTGTCTGTCCATTGCATGTCTCATAATATGTTTTTTTTGGGTCAGATCGCGTTATTTATAAATGTGTCATAACCCTCCATCACCCGACACGGCCAAACAGTAAAAAATGTGTCACGTTTTTTCAAATAGTGAATTATTTTGTCCTTTGAAAAAACGTTACACATTTTTTACTGTTTGGCCGTGTCGGGTGGTGGAGGGTTACGACACATTTTTAAATAACGCGATCTGACCCAAAAAACCTATATTATGAATAAAATTGGTCGCGAAAGCCTACGTGTTAAATTCATTCTAGATTTGAAGCTTTCGTGACTGCAAGGAATCATCTTCTTAGGTTTTTTCGGTAAAGTCACGTAGAAAGTAAAATAAAATAAAAACAAAAATCACGACGTTTCGGAGGCAACACAAGTCTCCGTCATCAGGTGGGACCGTCACAGCCAGATTAGCTGTATCAAGTGAGGCAATGATTCAAGATGTAATCCCTTAAAAGCGAGTTGAGGGGGGAGGGAGAGGGAGGGGGGAGCTCATCAGACTATGGTAGCCAATGAAAGGAACGTATCGGGAGGGAGGGGGGGCGAGGCCAAAAGAGTGGGCGATGGACGTGGAAGCGCTTGTGCGCAAGCGGCCAATTACTGCACACGCCAACACAATGGAGCGATTGTGCGCAAGCGGCCAGCCACTGCACCCGCCAACACAATGGGCAGAGAGGAGGAGGGGAGGTCTAATACACATGATAGACAAAAGAACGAAAATGATGATGGGTACAAACTTAGGGGGAGCTCATCAGACTATGGTAGCCAATGAATGGAACGTATCGGGAGGGAGGGGGGGCGGGGGGGGGGCGGGGGGGGGGCGAGGCCAAAAGGGTGGGCGACGGACGTGGAAGCGCTTGTGCGCAAGCGGCCAATTACTGCACACGCCAACACAATGGAGAGAGAGGGGGAGGGGGGGGTCTGATACACATGATAGACAAAAGAACGAAAATGCCCATGTTTATACCAATGCTGGCTAAACAATGAAGAGAGTACTGTTAAAATAACTGGGGATGTTAACACTCGGTAAAGTACAGTAAAATGGTGCCTGTCAGATAAGATGGTCCAAAAAATTTGTGATTAAGTCTTTTTTGCGTGGTTGATAACATCTTTCCAATGGTTACTAAGTTTGTACCCATCATCACGGTTGAAATTATGTCTGTGTTTGTATATTTGTATGGCTTCGTGTACAAACCTTTGATGGTAGCCGGGAGGTTTGCATAGAACCTTGGTCTCGGAAAAGACAATTTCATGAGAGCCCACCGAGTTGTAGCAATGATCGGCCACGGCAGAAGAACCAGTTCTGCCGTGTTTCAGATCTGACTTGTGCTCGCGGACACGATCAGAAACATGACGTTTCGTTTCTCCAATGTAGCAATCACCACAAATGCAACTCAATTTGTAGACTCCAGGATACTGTAAGTCAGGAACGACATCCTTCACAGATGGAATCAGATCACGGATTTTATGCACTGTACTGAATCGGACTTGGATCTTATGTTTGTTTAGAATTTTGGAGATCTTTTTGGTCACGCCAGCTATGTATGGTAACGTGATGGTTTTGGTCGGAGTTTCATGTGGCTGTTTCTGTGTGGTGGGAGAGACAGCTTGGCGGATAGTATGGTCAGAGTATCCGTTCATCCTGAGGGCCCGATGTACATGTCTTAATTCACCGGTCAGGTGGTGTTTGTCAGAAATGCCATGTGCTCTGTGGTATAGCGTTTTGATGAGAGAGTTCTTTTGAGATGGGTGGTGGTGGGAATCCGGTTTCAAGTAGGAGTCTGTGTGGGTGGCTTTTCTGTAGACAGAATGTCCCAAGGAACCGTCAGGACTCCTCTCAAACAGAATATCCAAGAATGGTAGTTTACCGTCTTTCTCCACTTCCATGGTGAATCTGATGGATGGGTGTCTAGAATTGATGTGGTCCAAGAAGTGGTTCAATGCTGGGAGGCCATGTGGCCAGATGACGAAAGTGTCATCCACATATCTCTTCCACAGGGAAGGACGCAGGGTGGATGTCTGGATGGCGTCTGATTCAAACTTTTCCATGAATATGTTGGCTATAACTGGTGACAAAGGGGAGCCCATAGGGGTACCCTCATTCTGTTTGTAGAAGGTGCCATTCCAGGTAAAATAGGTGTTGGTAAGGCAATGCCTAACCAGCGCAGGTGCATCAGAATTCAATCCATGTTGGACTAAGTCCTCAATTATTGTTAGGGTGTCCGGTACTGGGACTTTGGTAAACAAAGATACTACATCAAAGCTGACGAGGATGTCATCAGGAGATAGTACCATGTCCTTAACCACAGAGACTAATTGGGTTGAGTTGAGTACTGCTGAAGAGGTCTTGCCTGTGAAAGGGAGCAGAGTATCTGATAGAAAACGGGCTAGTTTGTACGTCGGAGAGTTTATCGTCGACACAATGGGTCGTAGCGGGGTGCCTTCCTTATGGATTTTGGGAAGACCATAGAGTCTGGGAGGTCTTGCCGCCGATGGTTTTAGAGAGGGACGTTTGCTTGGTTCGATTAGGGAAGTCGAACTCGTGATGATACTGTTGGTTTTCGTCGTTAGCCTTTTAGTGGGATCGTTTTTAATTTTGGAGTAACTCCCATCATTAAGAAGGTCCAGGATTTTGTTGTTGTATGAATCTTTATCCATGATGACCGTGGCATTGCCCTTGTCTGCCGAGAGGATGACTATATCATGATGATATAGTCATCGTTAGCCTTTTAGTGGGATCGTTTTTAATTTTGGAGTAACTCCCATCATTAAGAAGGTCCAGGATTTTGTTGTTTTTGGAGTAACTCCCATCATTAAGAAGGTCCAGGATTTTGTTGTTGTATGAATCTTTATCCATGATGACCGTGGCATTGCCCTTGTCTGCCGAGAGGATGACTATATCATGATGATATAGTCATACAACAACAAAATCCTGGACCTTCTTAATGATGGGAGTTACTCCAAAATTAAAAACGATCCCACTAAAAGGCTAACGACGAAAACCAACAGTATCATCACGAGTTCGACTTCCCTAATCGAACCAAGCAAACGTCCCTCTCTAAAACCATCGGCGGCAAGACCTCCCAGACTCTATTGTCTTCCCAAAATCCATAAGGAAGGCACCCCGCTACGACCCATTGTGTCGACGATAAACTCTCCTACGTACAAACTAGCCCGTTTTCTATCAGATACTCTGCTCCCTTTCACAGGCAAGACCTCTTCAGCAGTACTCAACTCAACCCAATTAGTCTCTATGGTTAAGGACATGGTACTATCTCCTGATGACATCCTCGTCAGCTTTGATGTAGTATCTTTGTTTACCAAAGTCCCAGTACCGGACACCCTAACAATAATTGAGGACTTAGTCCAACATGGATTGAATTCTGATGCACCTGCGCTGGTTAGGCATTGCCTCACCAACACCTATTTTACCTGGAATGGCACCTTCTACAAACAGAATGAGGGTACCCCTATGGGCTCCCCTTTGTCACCAGTTATAGCCAACATATTCATGGAAAAGTTTGAATCAGACGCCATCCAGACATCCACCCTGCGTCCTTCCCTGTGGAAGAGATATGTGGATGACACTTTTGTCATCTGGCCACATGGCCTCCCAGCATTGAACCACTTCTTGGACCACATCAATTCTAGACACCCATCCATCAGATTCACCATGGAAGTGGAGAAAGATGGTAAACTACCATTCTTGGATATTCTGTTTGAGAGGAGTCCTGACGGTTCCTTGGGACATTCTGTCTACAGAAAAGCCACCCACACAGACTCCTACTTGAAACCGGATTCCCACCACCACCCATCTCAAAAGAACTCTCTCATCAAAACGCTATACCACAGAGCACATGGCATTTCTGACAAACACCACCTGACCGGTGAATTAAGACATGTACATCGGGCCCTCAGGATGAACGGATACTCTGACCATACTATCCGCCAAGCTGTCTCTCCCACCACACAGAAACAGCCACATGAAACTCCGACCAAAACCATCACGTTACCATACATAGCTGGCGTGACCAAAAAGATCTCCAAAATTCTAAACAAACATAAGATCCAAGTCCGATTCAGTACAGTGCATAAAATCCGTGATCTGATTCCATCTGTGAAGGATGTCGTTCCTGACTTACAGTATCCTGGAGTCTACAAATTGAGTTGCATTTGTGGTGATTGCTACATTGGAGAAACGAAACGTCATGTTTCTGATCGTGTCCGCGAGCACAAGTCAGATCTGAAACACGGCAGAACTGGTTCTTCTGCCGTGGCCGATCATTGCTACAACTCGGTGGGCTCTCATGAAATTGTCTTTTCCGAGACCAAGGTTCTATGCAAACCTCCCGGCTACCATCAAAGGTTTGTACACGAAGCCATACAAATATACAAACACAGACATAATTTCAACCGTGATGATGGGTACAAACTTAGTAACCATTGGAAAGATGTTATCAACCACGCAAAAAAGACTTAATCACAAATTTTTTGGACCATCTTATCTGACAGGCACCATTTTACTGTACTTTACCGAGTGTTAACATCCCCAGTTATTTTAACAGTACTCTCTTCATTGTTTAGCCAGCATTGGTATAAACATGGGCATTTTCGTTCTTTTGTCTATCATGTGTATCAGACCCCCCCCTCCCCCTCTCTCTCCATTGTGTTGGCGTGTGCAGTAATTGGCCGCTTGCGCACAAGCGCTTCCACGTCCATCGCCCACTCTTTTGGCCTCGCCCCCCCTCCCTCCCGATACGTTCCTTTCATTGGCTACCATAGTCTGATGAGCTCCCCCCTCCCTCTCCCTCCCCCCTCAACTCGCTTTTAAGGGATTACATCTTGAATCATTGCCTCACTTGATACAGCTAATCTGGCTGTGACGGTCCCACCTGATGACGGAGACTTGTGTTGCCTCCGAAACGTCGTGATTTTTGTTTTTATTTTATTTTACTTTCTACGTGACTTTACCGAAAAAACCTAAGAAGGTGTTAAATTCATTATGTCTGGTTCGCCTGTGTGTGTGTACATCTGCAATCATCTCTGGGTTTTTGTCTGATTCATAACAGAGTTTTGATTCGTAATTGAACGCAAGTGTTACGTCTTTATGTCTGTCCATCTGGCCTTCAATCCTCCTGCCCTTCGATCTGTTTGTCTGTCCATCCGTAATTCTGTCTGTCCACTCGTAATCCATCTGTCCGTCTGCGTGTCCGTCCACCTGTTTGTCTTGCCTATGCTCTGTCCATCGGAATCTATGTCTGACCGTGCATTTCCCCGTCTTCCTCTCCATCCCTCTGCACGCCCATCTGTCCGTCCGTCTATTCGGCCACTGACTAAAGTCCTCTTTCAAAACGCAGTGATCCTCTTTCACCCGAAACCAGCCGTTTCGGCGCCGCCTTTCAACTCGCGTTTTAAACGCATTGTGTCAATTCCAGTTCTTTACCATATAATCAATGTAACAAGCGTACTGCCGGACTGTGTATTGAACTGAGCGGCTGTAATAAAGGTCTCAAGCTGAGCTAGAGATGCTCGCATTTCAATTATCTGCACCTCGCAGTTCTGCATTTAATTGTTTGTGCACAGAGGACACTGGAGCCGTAATTTATAACAGTTGTAAAGGCCTCACCCCAATTCGGCAGCAGGTCAGAAAATCTCTACTAAGCAGTCACTCCAATTATCGAATGATCTATCAAGACATTAGTGATCAAAAACATACTCGGGTTGAAGGGTGCAATGGCAATGTAATTACTTATTGTGTATTTAATTAAAATGCTCTTCCAATTACAGACTGCTGGCATAAGCAACTACGTACATCAAATAAGTGTGAGTAATAATAATAGGAGATCCTTTGAGATCCGTGGGGAAGTGAAACCTTCACAAGTCAAACGTTTTAATAAGGTAAACAAAATAGGAAAATACATTTCAATGTTTTCCTTTTTTGTTTTTGTAGATGAGAGGAAGCGTAAAAGACGCAGCCCTGCGATTAGCTTTCTCACACCACTGCTGACAGAAGAGCCTCCACCAGAGGAAGCTCCAGATAGCCCCCTCCACGTGAGAGTTTTTGGCCTACTCTTCCACGTTGACCAGACGTATTGGAGGAGGTGTGAGTACCCACACTTCACCCCATCATGCGCACGACCCCGTTGATCGACGAATTGCGGTAAAGCCATTTAAACAGTGCTATTATTATCATCATCATCATCATTATATTTATTTATGAGGCCTTCAAGCGCAGCTCCAAATGTTGAACCGTTGCGGAGGGCTGCCGTCAAAAGCCTCGCTTCCCGTGGACTTTTGGTGATTTTCTCACCTCTCTCTGCCATTGTGAGTGTCACTTGATGCAGCTAATTCGGCTGTGACGGTCCCACCTGATGACGGAGACTTGTGTTGCCTCCGAAACGTCCTGATTTTTGTTTTTATTTTATTTTATTTTCATTAATTTTGATGTTTTACCTACGTGACTTTACCGAAAAAACCTAAGAATATGAGTGTCATCTCCTTCCACACCTCGCCGAAGCGAAATAAAGGGTGTCAGTCCTCCGGAGCACGGTAACCCCCAGCAGCCATCGGCAACGGAGTCGAGGACCCCCCCCACTCCCCGGGTTTTATGTTGTGTAGGTCATCATGCTCTCATTCACTCACTTCCCCCCTTCCATTAGCTTGACCCATCATCAAAAATCACAGGGCTCTTCGTCGTGTGTTTGATGGCTCGAGGGAGGAGGAGGAGACGGGTTTTAATGGAGTGTTGCAGGCCAACAGGGGAGCAGCAACCTCGTGCGGGTGTCGAGGGGTGTCCGACGAATGGCTTGGGCAACGTGAAACGACGCTCGCTCAAAAAAAACGTCGGACAATAGTCTTCGGACGAAGGTCTTTCACACCTCCAATTAGCACACTGCGAAGCGGAATATTCACGTTCCGATGCGGTAATGGGCTAATCTTCTTGGTTCTTTCGGTAAAGTCACGTAGAAGGGAAGTAATAAAATAATAAAAAATAAAACATAATAAAATAAAATGCTCATGTTTCGGCCACTACGCAAGCAGCCGAAACGTCGTGAGAATTGTATTTGATCATGTTTATTTCTATTATTTTATTATTTCCCTTCTATGTGACTTTACCGAAAGAACCAAGAAGATGAATCCCTGCAGTCACGAAAGCTTCAAATCGAAAAATGACGGGCTAAGTCAACCTCCAACCGGCACATTTGAACATTTGAACTCCGCTACCTTTGCACCAGCGAGACCACCAGCTCTCGCGCCAAACCACCCGGCCGGGTACGAACCAAACCGCAGAGGTCGCGTGCTCGCCACAGGGTGATAGAGCGATTCACGGTGCATACGTGAATGTACTTGCAAGAAAATGATTTAACAATATATATTTATATATATATAAATTTTTCCAGGAAGCTACGCGGACAGCTTAATGTCCAAGGCAACACGCTTACTGTCAAAAAATGTTCTGCCGGGGGAAAAGAAAAAAAAGTAAATCAACCAAAGAAAAGATAATGGCAGGGCAACCTCACTTTAATCACATATTCCGTTTCTTTTGGAGATATTGGCCCTCTCACCTTGTTCGCCCGGGTTCCACAGCAGTCCCCACCGAGGCGAGGGAATGGCTCTACCGCATGAGATCATCGCGGCCAGACAGCGGGCTACTGCTGCTGCTGCTACTGCTGCTGCTACTGCTGCTGCTACTGCTGCTGCTGCTACTGCTGCTGCTACTGCTGCTGCTACTGCTGCTGCTGCTACTGCTGCTGCTACTGCTGCTATTGCTGCTACTGCTGCTGCTGATGCTACTGCTGCTGCTACTGCTGCTACTGCTGCTACTGCTGCTGCTACTGCTGCTACGGCTGCTACTGCTGTTGCTACTGCTGCTGCTACTGCTGCTACTGCTGCTGCTACTGCTGCTACTGCTGCTGCTGCTGCTACTGCTGCTGCTGCTGCTACTGCTGCTACTGCTGCTGCTACTGCTGCTGCTACTGCTGCTACAGCTGCTGTTGCTGCTGCTACTGCTGCTGCTTTTGCTGCTACTGCTGCTACTGCTGCTGCTACTGCTGCTACTGCTGCTGCTACTGCTGCTGCTGCATGCGAGCGAGCAAGGAGACGCAGCTGGCCGCTGCCTGAGCTACGGAGCGCGACCTCGTCCCGCCTCGGGGTCCTACTTCTGTCTCGAAGCGCAGCGGTCCCCTTTCATGTTGACGATCACTAACGGCAGGAGGCGGTAGGGGAGGGGGGGGAAACCCCAAGTTTCGGTTTCCTGCAGAACTAAAACAAAACTCTATGGAGGCACTTACATGAGCACAAAATGATGCACATTTAATATCAAAGCTCGCATGGTGGTGTGATGTTGAGATATTAAAGTGGGAAAAAAGGAACAAGGAGGTTAAACATTTCCATTTTTTTTATGAAGACAGATTTATCTCGCCGCGATTTGTGTGATAATAGGCGGTGTAATGATGTGGTCGATGCCATTGATTAATATTAATCATTGAACTCGGGAAAGGCAACAAGTCAAAGCAATTTCCTGCTCAAATGAGCATTCAGGCTGTACTCATCTCTCGTTTACAGCGTTGAAACAGTGGTGCAAATTCCACATTCCTATGGTAAGGATGGGTCTATCCATAGGAGAGCCATCACTGAGTCTCCCATAAAGCTGTGATTTAACTCCGCTGAAGAGGTGATGGGTCCCTGAGTCAACCCCCAAACTCAGGATTTGAACTCCCACCCAACCTTCTGATTCTGAGCCGCTTCATCTTCTGCTGAGCCACGTGACCGACTCAAGCACTGGCAATGCAAGCGCAGAATCGCTCTTTCATTCGTCTATGTTGGAGGCAGTTGGCCCACATTTGTCGCTTCTGCGGCCGTCTGCAACGCTCCTCCTTCCGATATTTGCAAGCCACTAGGAGCTATGCCACTTTTAATTATCAAGATTGAAAACTAATTCTTTAGAGGCTGCCTTTGTGTTTAGTTTGCTGTCCTACTCCTCGCACCTCCGATTAGCAGGGTTGGCTACGTACGGTACGAAAGAAGTTCAACATACATACAGCTAAACGTGCTACGATTCCTGGAAATATAAATGATATTGCTTCCTTGATTCAATTACAACCCTGAATTGTGACAATTGATTGTGACAAATTTAGAGTTGATATTAAATACAAATAACATGTTGTTGGTTTTGCGTAGATATTTCATACAGGTTTTAATTTCCTGTTGTTCATATCGTGTTAGAAACTACCAGGGCTTCCACAAGACCCATGAGCCATGATGGTATCGTCTACTTCGCAACAAATCGTTATATCATGATGGTAGTTGCTCAAATTTTTATGTTCCTGACCAGAAAAATATGAAATAGGAATCATCAAGTTCACAATGATTAGACATTTAATAATAAAGATCTTAAATTATTATTAAATATGGTTAAATACAAATAAATAAAAAATTGTATCCTCAAAATGTGTACTTACATTTTTTTCACGTATATATTGAGAGAAAGGTGATTTTGTGAAAGCATGTCTGTTACAGATTTATGAAATGTAAAGTTTTAATGATTAGCAAACTGATGGTAGGATTATATTGCGTGAACTGCAGTTCAATAACTTAATACATATTCATGTAATTGAAATATACCATAGCACAAAAACAAGGTGATAAAAAAGTGAAGCTCAATTACAAACCTATGGTAATTTTCATATACGAGAAATGTAAAATCGCGTCGCATCGTGAATGATGATACCACGGCAAGCCTACAACTTGCACTTCACTGTGGACGTTAAAGATCCCCGTGACTTCCTTCGAAATAAGTAGGCCATGGTGTGGAGATTGTCATGGTCCAAATTTTGGCGAATTAAAAATTAAGAAATGTACCCACAACATATTCAACTGGGATTGCACTGGTAGTCTCATGCCCGCTAACAGTTTTCAGTTTCATTTTCATTAATTAGGATTTACCCTGTGAGCCATTCGGCTCTTGATTTGGGTTCAACCACAACAAACAATAAAATTACAAGATACACCTAAAATTCATTGTACACAAATCTAAACATCACATACACAAACAATACAATCCTACGGAAAAAGCACAGACCCGTCCATGCTGCGTACAAAAAGTGCGAAAAATTCCATTTCGATATTTGATCCCAATAACAATAATAATACAATACAGAAAAAAAAAATAAGTATAAATCTATGCTAAATAAAAAAACGGGCCAAACCAAGCCCCTCTAAAACTTACTAAAACAATACTATATAAACAACGTAACAGTTTTCCCAACAAATGTGCTCAGTCACCTTGTGCCACACAGGGACAGATGCCACTGGGGGTGCTCTTTGAATGTTTGAGATGAGATGCGATGTAAGGCCCTTTGAGTTTATGAGGCATTTTAGTGCTGTATAAGTGCACACAATTTTTGTAATCATAATTATTGCTTATTTGAACGATGAAGGAAAGGACACTTTGGGTACAAATTGTCGAATGCGAATCAATTACAGAAAGGTTTCAATTACTTCCTAGAAGTATTGTTTCGATTTCATTTAAAGAGCCACAATCAAACGCACCGTTTGCGCACACAAATGAACAAATAAATAAACGAATTAAAGTAAACGCGTGCGAAATATCATCAATTGCAATCACTTGACCAAAAACAGCGGGAATCAATTCAGAAAGGTTGAAATGGATTTACGATTTGCGGTAAATGAAACATAACCTGTTGTGGGTCTCATAAAGTGGACGCTGGAAATCGCCGAAATAATGAATCATTCTGCACGCTGATCAAACGGCACTGGCAATTTATGCGTGGTATTTGCCATTGTTTTTGTATTTAATCTTTGATGTTTATTGGACTATGATCGTCATGGAGGATGCTGCTGTCGTCTTGGTGTGGTTTGGTTAGCACACGCGACTTTACAAGCCAGAGGTCGTTGGCTCGGCAGTTGTAACAATGCTTCACTTTCTTCAATCCACTCACCTCTGTCCAGGCGGCAGTATGAATGTTTACAGCGCAGTTAGTCGATCGGCAGATTGTGCGTAGTGGGGTCAAGTGTGGATGCGCCCACCTCTTCTGGCCAGACCCGGAAGAGTAGGCCAAGTGCCCTCTAGAGGGGCCCTCTCAAGAACTCATGCGAGTGAAGGTTCTTTCACCAGCAGAGGCATGAGCAAGTGCGGTAATCGCAGGCTTGTACCTTTACCTTGCGTTAATCTACGGTTGCAATGAATCTGCTTACCGGAATAATGGAAGATTTTAATATATATAAAAAAAATAGATTGTTTTACCAGACAAGGCCCACTGACGTGGCCAGAAATGATAGCTCAACAAAGTGGCTCGTCACGTGCAAATGTACAGCACCTCAACACTCTAAACGCGTGATTCTAAACGTGGAGGAGAAAAAAACCGAGAGGACCCGGAGAAAAGTCCACGTGACCACGGGGAGAGAGAGACGCGCAAACTCCAAATATACAGCAGCAGGCGTCAGGGTCGAGATCGAACCCACGACCTCCTGTATACCAGGCGAGGGAGTTAACATCTCGCCACCGTGGCAGCCTGTGCATCGCGCGACAGTCCAAGAGAGAGAGAGAGATAGATGGAAACAAGTTCGCATTACGTCTATTTTCAACGCGCACATATCACGCATGAGCAACGCGTCACGTCACCTCGGAGACACAAACAAAAACGCGACGTATCATGGGAAAAAGAATGTCTCACAAGCCAAGTGTGAAGTCCTTTGGGGCAAACATGATAACTAGGATGCACCTGAGAAAATATAATAGTGGCAGCCGGGAAGGATTACTCACTTAAAATCCCGAAGATGTCCACAGCGAGAAGAATGGCTGAAACACGTGTTCTTACTTCAGAATACCACGCCTGGGTTACAAAGTGGCCGTGATAACCCAAGTGCTAAATATTTCACATTACCAGAGGAGGGCATGACTACGCGTAGATGGTGCATTGTCACACAACTGATAAACAAAACCAAAAAAGTGGGCTTCTTCATGTGCTGGGTAGATACTCTTAGTTCTTTCGGTAAAGTTACGTAGGTAAAAAATGAAATTAAAATTAATAAAAAATAAAAACAATCAAATCACGACGTTTCGGAGGCAACACAAGCTTCCATCTTCAGGTGAAACTGTCACAGCAAAAAATCTGTGTCAAGTGAGAGACTCATAGACACTCTTTGGGTCTTTCGGTAAAGTCACGTAGAAAAAGAAAAAAATAACGACGTTTTGATCGCAACACGATCAATCGTCCTCAGGTGAAAAAATATAGCAAGAGAGCTGCTGAATCAGGGTGTTATATAGGCCTGAGATGGGTGCAGCACAAGGGTAAGTGGGCGGGGTTGGATTGAGGACACCCCAAAGCTGTTGGGATGGCCATTGTATCGTGAGAGATTAGCATGTCAATGTAGTCACCACCACATCGAGGAATGCAACTCAGAGAGTTGGAAATAACTGCTCACATCGGCAGGTAGGATGGAAACATCACAGCCAGTTATGACTTAAACTGGTTAATAACGTCTTTCCAATGATTGCTCAGTTTGTACCCATCTTCTCGGTTGAAATGTTGTCCGTGTTTATATATCTTAATGGCTTCATGAACGAATCTTACATTTAAACAGTTATTATTCATACATTTACACGGTCATTATTTATACATTTACACAGTTATTATTTATACATTGACACAGTTATCATTGATACATTTACACAGCTATTATGTATATATTTCCATAGTTATTATTTATACATTTACGCAGTTAATATTGATACATTTACACAGTTATCATTGATACATTTACACAGTTATTATTGATACATTTACACAATAATTATTGATACATTTACACAGTCAATATTGATACATTTACACAGTTATCATTAATACATTTACACAGTTATTATTGATACATTTACACAATAATTATTGATACATTTACACAGTTAATATTGATAAATTTACACAGTTATTATTGATACATTTACACAGTTATTAAATAATTCAGCACATCTCATCTCCATTATCCCAGTGCCCTGGTGCAGCCTCACCAAGAAGACCCCCCAACCCCCCAGCTCCCCAACCCCCCAGCCCTGCCGTATATTTGGAGTTTGCGTGTCTCTCACTCCCTCCGGTCGCGTAAAATTTCTCCGGGTCCTCCGATTTTTCCCTCCACATTTAGAATCAACGTCACGCGTTTAGAGCATTTGGCTGCTGTAAATGTCCACACGACGAGGAGACACTTCGTTGAGCTGTCATTTGTTATGGCCGGCTCGCTTATGAAAACGAGCTAGAGAGCTCAGTGGGGCCTTATCTTGTGAAATAAAAAAAAAACTTTTATTCAGTTTTACAATATTTTTGTTTACCCAATTTGTCATTATTTTCAAATGTGTCGGGTTTGGAGCGATGCCCAAGGCACGCACGTCCCACGTCTAATCTTCCGATGAAGTCGCCTGTGCTATGCATCACAACTGCAGTATTAACCAGGGTGGACACTGGCCTCGAGCCGTGGGGTCACTGCAACGAAGCGACGAATGCGCGGCCACCCGCGCCAACGACTTTGGAACCGTCGCCTCGTGTGAAATGAACTTTGGAGTCTTTGGACATTTCCCCGTCGCTGCCGCGTAACGCAAGAAACACATCCCATTTCCATTTAAATCCCTCTCAAAATGAAGGCATGTTTAATTCTCGCAACAAATGGAACATGTGGTCAAACAAAAGAACGCATGCAATTAACACTTAGATTGCTTTCGGCAATACTGGCAAACTATATATTTTTTTCACGTAAAAAAATTGTGCAATTCAACTACATTTTATCGCTACGAAAATAACTTTGACTTGAATTCCCCGTGGTTGCTGCTTGGTTTGCAATCCTGGGTCTTTATGTAACTCTCACCAAGCTTCTGCTCAGAAGTCTGATCATGGAAAACTGCTCCCGTGACCATTTAAACCTTTGCCTCTGCCAGCTTCTTCAAAAGGGCCCACTCTTTCCAGGTCACCGCCGTGTGAAGTGCCATCGCCAACGAATTGTCTCTGAAGCCCTTCTATCAAGCCAACTGCTGGAGCAAGGCCTCCTTAACCCGTGTCGGACGAGGGGGTTAGTTACTTGACTATACTTCACCACGCTGGTCAGTGGAGGTTAGTGGAAGGCGGTGAATAATCACAGGGTTCAGCTATTATCACTCACCGCTGATGTTAATTGTGGCCGAGAACAGAATTCAGGGTGCTGGGTTTGCAGGGCAGTGCGCTAACCACTGTGCCACGGTTCCAGCCCTCGCTTATGACCTGAAGTCGGTCAATATTGCTGCTACCCTATCTGTCTGCTCTAAAGAAGGGCCATTGTCTGCATCGTCGGACTGTTACAGTCTATAGGTATTCTTAGGTTTTTTCGGTAAAGTCACGTAGGTACAAAATTTAAATTTATTAATTTTAATTTAAAGTCACGTAGGTCAAAAATTAAAATGTATGAATTTTAATGTTTAACCTACGTGACTTTACCGAAAAAACCTAAGAATATGATTCCTTGCAGTCACGAAAGCTTCAAATCTAGAACAGTCTATATGTGTCTATTGTAAGGTAGGGCGAATAAAGTACGTGGTGAGTTCAATTGTTTCAGTTCTACCAACACAGCATTTTTTAGGGGGTTCACGTGAATTACAAAAACCTTTCACGATACCTTTTCGTAAGTTACCATTGTACGTTGCTATTATTTAAGTTAAGCAATTCAAATAACGGACCATACTTCACCACGCTGGTTAGCGTGAGATCGTGAAGGCGGGGAGCAATAAATGTGGGAGCATAGAAGTAGGGTAACCGCAACACGCCTTCTGCCACCCACCGCAACGCACAACCGCGCGGCAAACCTAAACTAAACTAATTAAACTAAATTACATGTTTTAGCAGGTAAGGCGCACGAAGCTATATAACTCATTTTCAGAAGCGAGCTGGCCACAAATGACAGCTCAACGAAGTGGCTCATCATCACGCGGACATTTGTAGCAGCCAGACACTCTAAACGCGTGATGTTGATTCTAAATTCGGAGGGAAAAACCGGAGGACCTGTAAAAAAATGCACAAGACCACGGGGAGCAAGAGACAGCAGGCTAGATCAGGGTCGGGATCGAACCGACAACCTCCTGCATACCAGGCGAGGTAATTAACATCTCACCACCGCGTAATGAAGTGCTAAATATCCACTTCTCATCCTGTGCCAACCTGGGCTTGCGTGGTGGTCACCCATCGAAGCACTATCCAGACTCAAGCCCTGCTCAGCTCTGGCGAGAACACTTCCACGTGCCGGTTATAATTGTGAACCCCTTGCCCCAGAGGTCGCAAACGGGTTTTGATTCCTTACCCGTACCCGTACCCGGCCGCACCAGGGTCGCAAACGGGTGCCCGTACCGGCCGGGTACGGGTAATAATAATAATAGTTCAATTTGTAACGCGCGCAAATTTGCAGACGTAGTGGCCGCAACTCAGAGGCGCGGAGCCAAGCTCAGAGTCGCTCAAAAGCATGATTGTAGAGGTGAGTTTTTAAGTCTCTCTTGAAGGAGGCGATTGAGGTGATGCTGCGAATGTGCAGAGGGATATCGTTCCAGAATGTTGGGGCTGCCACCGAGAAGCGGCGCATAGACATGACCATCCTGGATCTTGGTATCAAGAGGAGGTCGTGAGTCGCGTTGTGCAGGCATCTGCCGTGTGCTGAGCTGCAAGTTGTCAATAATGAAGAAAGGTACGCCGGGTATCGGGTAGGGTACGGGTATCGGGTACCCGGTTGCGACCTCTGCCTTGCCCCAGTGTCAGGGACACCCTGCCGAGGCGCGGCAGCCATCACACACTGGGCAGGCAGAGATGCCCTCTTCGCTCTTTCCGATGGAGCGTCAACAAAGAAGCCAACAACTCGGGTTTGTTTCCCACTCCTGCCTCGATCAAGAGAGCCCCCAAGGTGTTACCGCCACCAACGCGTACCTGCGTAGCAGCTGTCCCCCCCGCCCCCTCTTCTGCCCTCCCAGTAAAGAACAGCACAACAAAGGGCGGGTGGTAATAGCACACACGCGTTGGAAAATGACGGCAATTGTTGGCTGTGATCGTTCATCATCAATTGGGGCCAGGTGCACGGAAATTTCGAGTGAGCGGAGGGGGGGGGGTCCATCGGGTCAGAGGCATATTAGTGGCAGGGAGCACAGCCCCTCGATACGAGAGCGCACGTTTGAGACGGTACAAATGTGAATGGCCTTGGACGATGAAAAAATACCCGCAGGATTTTTGATCGTCACCACCTGTTGTGCAAAATTCTACCAGTGTCCGCCATGGGCACGCAACGTTCAAAACGTGGGATTGCACGTATGCACGGCACGTCGAACTTATTTCGTGCCCTACGTAGCCAACCGTACTCATCGGAGGTGCATTTGTTGATGATTGTGGCTTGAGTCATGGGGCCCCAACAAAGGTTTATCGGTGCGTCTCGGTGGTGGTGAATGTTAACATTAATGTAATTTAAGCATTTTAGGTTACAAATATCGATGATAGGAAGGGCAATCTCGTAGCATTTTACGAGAAAATTTAATTTTAAAAGGGTACATGTGTTTGATAGAGAATTTAATAGTTATGGGGGAGGGGGGGACACAAATGTAACGTAAAACATCTACGGAATATGAAAACAAATATGATATACAGCATATACATTCAGCTTCATGGCCTTGGTGGACTATGCCCGTGGTGGACACTGCCGTGGTGGACACTCCCGTGGTGGACACTCCCGTGGTGGACACTGCCGTGGTGGACACTCCCGTGGTGGACACTCCTCATAGTGGACACTCCCGTGGTGGACACTCCCGTGGTGGATACTGCCGTGGTGGACACTGCTCATGGTGGACACTCCCGTGGTGGACAGAACCGTGGTGGACACTGCACGTGGTGGACACTGCGGGGTGGACACTGCCCATGGTGGACACTGCTCATGGTGGACACTCCCGTGGTGGACACTCCCGTGGTGGACACTGCTCATGGTGGACACTGCCGTGGTGGACACTGCCCATGGTGGACATTGCTCATGGTGGACACTGCCGTGGTGGACACTCCCGTGGTGGACACTCCCGTGGTGGACACTGCTCATGATGGACACTGCTCATGGTGGACACTGCCCATGGTGGACACTGCTAATGGTGGACACTGCTCATGGTGGACACTGCTCATGATGGACACTGCTCATGGTTGACACTGCCCATGGTGGACACTGCCCATGGTGGACACTGCCGTGGTAGACACTGCCCATGGTGGACACTGCTCATGGTGGACACTGCCTGTGGTGGACACTGCCCGTGGTGGACACTGCTCATGATGGACACTGCTCATGGTTGACACTGCCCATGGTGGACACTGCCCATGGTGGACACTGCCGTGGTGGACACTGCCCATGGTGGACACTGCTCATGGTGGACACTGCTCATGGTGGACACTGCCGTGGTGGACACTGCCCATGGTGGACACTGCTCATGGTGGACACTGCTCATGGTGGACACTTCCCATGGTGGACACTGCTCATGGTGGACACTGCCGTGGTGGACACTGCCCATGGTGGACACTGCTCATGGTGGACACTGCCGTGGTGGACACTGCCCATGGTGGACACTGCTCATGGTAGACACTGCTCATGGTGGACACTGCCCGTGGTGGACCCTGCCGTGGTGGACACTGCCCGTGGTGGACACTGCCTGTGGTGGACACTGCTCATGGTGGACACTGCCCGTGGTGGACCCTGCCGTGGTGGACACTGCCCGTGGTGGACACTGCCTGTGGTGGACCCTGCTCATGGTGGACACTGCCCGTGGTGGACACTGCCGTGGTGGACACTGCCCGTGGTGGACACTGCCTGTGGTGGACACTGCTCATGGTGGACACTACCCATGGTGGACGCTGCCGTGGTGGACACTGCTCATGGTGGACACTACCCATGGTGGACACTGCCTGTGGTGGACACTGCTCATGGTGGACACTACCCATGGTAGACACTGCCTGTGGTGGACACTGCCCGTGGTGGACACTGCTCATGGTGGACACTGCCGTGGTGGACACTGCCCATGGTGGACACTGCTCATGGTGGACACTGCTCATGGTGGACACTGCCGTGGTGGACACTACCCATGGTGGACACTGCTCATGGTGGACACTGCTCATGGTGGACACTGCCGTGGTGGACACTACCCATGGTGGACACTGCTCATGGTGGACACTGCTCATGGTGGACACTGCCGTGGTGGACACTGCCCATGGTGGACCCTGCTCATGGTGGACACTGCCGTGGTGGACACTGCCTGTGGTGGACACTGCCCGTGGTGGACACTGCTCATGGTGGACACTGCCCGTGGTGGACACTGCCGTGGTGGACACTGCTCATGGTGGACACTGCCCGTGGTGGACACTCCCGTGGTGGACACTGCGGGGTGGACACTGCTCATGGTGGACACTGCTCATGGTGGACACTCCCGTGATGGACCTTGCCCATGGTGGACACTCCTGTGGTGGACATTGCTCATGGTGGACACTCCCGTGGTGGACACCGCCGTGGTGGACAATCCCGTGGTGGACACTGCCCGTGGTGGACAATCCCGTGGTGGACACTGCCTGTGGTGGACACTGCTCATGGTGGACACTGCTCATGGTGGACACTCCCGTGGTGGACACTCCCGTGGTAGACATTGCCGTGGTGTGACATTCCAGTGGTGAACTCTGCCTCATGGTGAATTCCGCCGACGGTGGGCTCCACCCACGGCACGTACGAAGACGCATGCCACCCCGAGTTGCATCCACCCCACCCCCCGCCCACTCCATCTGTCCATGGCCGTGCACTGCGCGCGGCGTCCCTTACCGCCGGTTGCGACGCTCCAACTGCCGTTGCAAACGTTGCAAATGAAAAACCAGTGAGAGTCGGGTTGTAATTAAATCGTCCTCACTGTGGTGGGCGGCGGTTAATCTCATCGCCCACGGCTGAC
Source organism: Lampetra fluviatilis (assembly GCF_964198595.1). Lineage (NCBI taxonomy): Eukaryota > Metazoa > Chordata > Hyperoartia > Petromyzontiformes > Petromyzontidae > Lampetra > Lampetra fluviatilis. Next base: position 6,127,279 of record NC_136314.1, read on the forward strand.
TTCATTATCCGGACGGAGGTGCCGATGCAGGGACATTTTTTTTCGTTGGGTTAATTCAGCCTGCGTCTGTGGAACAAGGCAGCAAATATTTACCAGGTTGAGTCGCAAAGAGGGCGACCCAGAGATTGAGAGAGAGAGAGAGAGCTCTTAGATTCATTTCATTTTTCTGTGGATTTTGTCGAAAGATTTTCCTTGGGGTGGAGGGAGGAGGGATGGAAGGCGCTGCTTGAGATCCCCTTCTCATATCAGCGTTTTAATAACCTTTGGCTTCAGTAGTATGTAAAAAAAAAATCTAAATGTGGAGTTTTAATAAAGTTTTTGTAAATTCTAATCTGTATGATGTCTTTCCTTGACTGGAAAATATATTGGATGTGTCCTCTCTTCTCGACCCCCCTTTCTTTCTCTCGCTCGCTCTGCGTCTCCGATGCGTGGAATAATTAAACAGATACTCTCCGTACAATTCGTAAACTTTTCCGAACGAGCAGCAGTCTAAAATGAGCGGAGATTATCTACGTTTTTTTGCCCTGCTTTTTGCCAAAATTGTGTAAGCGTGATCATCAAATTAAGTTGACGATGTAAACAACTCCTATTTCTTCCTCTGCGTATTGTTTTGCGCAAGGCTCAAAACAAGTTGCATATTCAAGCGGTTTATTTTTTTTTATATTGAAAACGCCTCGTTTTTTTTTTTCCCACAGCAAACCCAATTTTCAATACCCCACGAGACCTCGGTGTTTCGGCTTCCTTGTCACTCAGAGTTTCAGATATAGTCGTAACCTTTTTTTTGTGTCTCTTTCACAAATCCATTCCAATAACGCCACTGGCGTCATTTGGCTGAGACGACGACACCTCCATTCGGAGCTCTCCACAGTCAACAGTGTCTGAGCATAGCCCCACGAAAAGAGATCAATGTTTTCATAAATCACTTCGAGTGACCGCGATGGCGAGATGTTAACTCCCTTCCCCTAGAGTGCAGGAGGGACCTGGGTTCGATCCCGACCCTGACGATTCCTGTAGATTTGTAGTTTGCATGTTCTACCCACGGTCGCGTGGATTTTTCTCCAGGTCCTCCAGATTTTTTTCTCTCCACATTTAGAATCAGCGTGCGTTTTTGAGTATTTGGCTGCTTTCAATTTCCAAAGGATAAGCCACTTCGTTGAGCTATAATTTGTGACGGGCTGCATGAAACTCAATAGTTAATATTTTTTATTTTATTTTAAACGTTAATTTAAAATCTTACTTTTTTGCGGGCATAACTTTAAGACGTTTCAGCACCGCTGTTATGATTTAATTATGCCACACATTACTGAGAAAAACAACTAAAAATGTCGCGGCTGTTTTCTTTTCTTTTGTTATCTGCCTACATCTCCAATCTGTAAATTGTAAACGTGCAGTCCTGCAATTGCTTCGCTCGCACCAAACCAATCGGGCTCGTACAAGGGATATGTTGGCCTCATCTCACTCTGGCCACATTTCCTAAGACACCCTCTTCTTCCGCCTGTCGTGCTGTCCGCGGCTTCCCGCGCGATTAAAACCGCGTCTCGAGATGGGGTCCCAAATTTGATGAATCACAATTGTATTGTACTTAATTATTTTCAGACCTTAACCACAATCCCTCGACTTTAGGTTAATGTTATTTTCCATCTCTACCCACCCACCCCACCCATCAACTCCAAGTCTCTGCCCGTGGAGTACAATCACTTTGTTTGATTTGATTTGATATATGTTCAACCAAAATTGTCTCCACTCATACTTAACATATACGCGGATTTACACAATGTGAACTACATTTGGGCAGTAATAGAATTTAGCTCTCTGTATTTGTTCAAGCATCGCGTACATATTGCTCCGAGTTGTATTATATTCAGAGCATAAAATAGGAGTGGAATACATGCAATGTTTAATTTGCATCGCAGTTAAAGATATGTTTCTTTCGTTGGCAATAGCTATATTGATTCATTTTTGTGATTGAAGGGCTGTGCAACGGCACAGTCCTGCAAATACCCCCTCCAGAGGGTATTTGGCCTACTCTTCCACACTGGCAAAACGTCCTGGAAGAGGTGCGAGTACCCACAATTCACCCCACCACATGTGACCCACCGATATTCGAACTGTGGTGGACCCGTTCCTACTGATCGGCGGACTCGGGATTTAACTGCCACGCCAGGAGATCAAATCGAACCAGAGACCTCTGGGTTCCAAGTGCAGCGTGCGGATCATTAAACAGCTGCTCTGAACTATTTTTATTTTATCAGGTAAGGCCCCACTGAGCTATGTGGCTCTTATTCAGAAGCGACCTGGCAATCACAATGGAAGCTCAATGGGAGTGGCTTATCATCATCATCATCATCGTGTGGGCATTTATAGCAGCCAGATATTCTAAACGCAACGTTGATACTGAATGTGGAGGGGAAAACCCTGGACGACCCGGAGAAAAACCAACTCGTCCACGTGGAGAGAGATTCGCAAACTATAAAAATACTGGCATCAGTGTCGGGATCGGGATCGGGATCGAATCCACGGCCTCCTGTATACCGACCGAGGCAGTTACCATCTCGCCACCGTGGCGACCCTACTGCGCCACGAGGCAGCGTCGTAAGTAGCGTGACCACGATGCCATCGCCCGATGCAGCCTCCAGTTGCATGCGTCGTTAGTGAGGCAGTGCTCAGCGATGCACGAGATGCAAATTCAAGCAGAAAATGTTGCCAAATGCCTCCGCAGCCGTGCGATCCGACTGACTTCGCATTGTTTTAGCTGCTCAATAGCGATGCGAATTACACAGAGGATTGTCTGCTGGAGCACGAGTGCAGGGTAGACACGAGCGCTTTGCAAGTGAATTAGAGTGGGGAGATGAGGTGGCGGTGGCTGAAACTCGCGCAAGCACAGAGCTACCCCGTTAATAAGTGAGAGAGGTGGTGGTGGCTGCTGGAGATTGTCGCTGGTGGTGGAGGTGGTGGCTGACGGTGGTGGTGGTGGCTGCAGGTGGTGGTAGTGGTGGGTGGAGGTGGTGGTGGTGGTGGTGGAGGTGATGGTGGTGGAGGTGATGGTGGTGGAGGTGTCTGGAGGTGGTGGCTGGTGGTGGTGGCTGGAGATGGTGGTAGTGGTGGTGGTGGTGGAGGTGGTGGTAGTGGTGGGTGGAGTTGGTGGTGATGGTGGTGGAGGTGGAGGTGATGGTGGTGGAGGTGATGGTGGTGGAGGTGTCTGGAGGTGGTGGCTGGTGGTGGTGGCTGGAGGTGGTGGTAGTGGTGGTGGTGGAGGTGGTGGTAGTGGTGGGTGGAGTTGGTGGTGATGGTGGTGGTGGTGGAGGTGATGGTGGTGGAGGTGATGGTGGTGGAGGTGTCTGGAGGTGGTGGCTGGTGGTGGTGGCTGGAGGTGGTGGTGGTGGTGGTGGTGGTGGAGGTGGTGGTAGTGGTGGGTGGAGTTGGTGGTGATGGTGGTGGTGGAGGTGATGGTGGTGGAGGTGTCTGGAGGTGGTGGTGGTGGAGGTGTCTGGTGGTGGTGGCTGGAGGTGGTGGCTGGAGGTGGTGGTGGTGGTGGTGGGTGGTCGTGGTGGTGGGTGGTGGTGATGGTGGTGGGTGGTCGTGGTGGTGGGTGGTGGTGGTGGTGGTGGTGGGTGGTCGTGGTGGTGGCTGGAGGTGGTGGTGGTGGTGGTGGGTGGTCGTGGTGGTGATGGGTGGTGGTGGTGGTGGTGGTGATGGTGGTGGAGGTGTCTGGTGGTGGTGGCTGGTGGTTGTAGTGGTGTCGGCGGTGGCTGGAGACCGCACAAGCGGAGAGCCACCCCTTCTCCACGTGACGTCTCAACTTCGCAGGTCCGCGCACGCGTCAGGGTGTAATGTGTGCGGAGTCGTAACGACACGGCGGGCGTTAAGGTCCTTATCTACCAAAAGTCGCCTCGCGCCTGCGAGCCTCTTTGCTCCTTAACAAGGGATGTTGAGAGCTTTGCACGCATCGCGAGCCCGTCTCTCGGCATTCGAAGCACGCGCCGCGCGTTTTAGTGAGTTCGCTATTTTTTTTCTCTCTCTCTCTAAGCCACCCACAGTCTAAAGTGTGACTCCCAAACACGAGTCAATTAATCTCCCTATCCTCCTCCTTCTCTCTCTCTCTCTCACACTCTTTCAGAATTGCCGTTGTTCGAAACGTTTGCCTCAAACGTTGTTCCGTTATTGGGCACAGTGTTAGTGATGAACAAACTAAGAGGTTGTTTAACCTCGATTAGATCATTCATAATCGAGGTTTTTTACTAGTTAGATCGCGTAAAAATATAAATGTGTCGGTAAACAAAGTAAGAGGTTGTTTAACCTCGATTATTTCATTCATAATCGAGGTTTTTTTACTAGTTAGATCGCGTAAATATATAAATGTGTCGGTAAACCCGCCACCACCCGACACAGCCAACTAGTAAGGGTTGTCACGTAAACAGAACGTGGCCAATTCGTCACTAATACAGCACACGGTTGTGTTGGAGAGCCAAGCCACAACATTTACAATCTGAGTGTGCGATGTTTCACCAGTAATTACAACTAGCTTCATCAGGCGACAGCCAGATTTGTGGAGAAGTCCACCTGTTTCGTACGAACCCAAAACACTTTTATTAAGGGGTTGTTGTGTCATCTGGTCCAACCCATGTGCGACTAGGTACTGAAGAAAGCTGTCTCGGGTGTGTACCAATCAACTTCAAGGACAGTGCATACATTATCAGAGTTGTGTGTTTTGTTTGCATTATGGCCGCAGGTATTGTGGTCTATGCAAATATGACTCCTCGTAAAAAAGGTGTCAGTTTTGTTGCCAGATAAAAGGGTAAAAAATACAATTATCGGGTTGTTGTGTGTTTGTTCAAACACTTGTATTCAATATCACATTGCTCGCCATATATTCTCAATTAAACATTGAAGTCACAGGCAAGGATTGGGCAGCACACGGCACGAGAAGGATGCGGTGGGACTCTGAATCCAGTGGGTTCTCAACATTGGTAGGCTACTGGTTACCCCACCCCCCTCCTACCCTTGTTGAATTTAGTTTCAAACCGAGTAGCCCCCCTTGTCTGACCCAACGATGGTTCTAAGTAATCACCGTGTGAATGATAAACGTCACTAATTTTAACCAATTGCCCACTTCGTGAGAGGTATCCTAACCAGCTGCTAGTAACCGCAAACGAATTTAAACAAAATCAGCGGACGCTCTGCAACGCGAAACGTCATTAGCTCCCCTGGCTCCTCTTGTGAACCCGAATTGTGCACCATCAGGAAGTCTAGAAAGTGCTTTCATATCGTCCCAGGCCACCGTACGGATTTAAATTGCATCGCAAGTTTTTTTACATTGGCAGATTCACACGCGACTACTCACCGACGACTGTCACGTGTGACTTCATCATTCGCACATTTACAAATCACCTCCCGTACGCCCCGGGGACATTGCCACCTAGCCCTCAGGTGTCCACGCAACTCCCGGGGGAGAGCCTCCCTCCCTCCATGTCCTCGACTGCTCACGGAGTGACGGTCAGGGGAGCGATGCGCCCGAGGGAGCACGCCCGCCGTGGAGATGCAGCAAGCAAAGTCTGATCACGTGTGCAGGTGCAAGGTGGCTCTTCGTACCTACGTTTAAACTTCTTTCGCACCGTACGTAGGACACCGTGATGATTGGCGGTGCGGGAGAAGGACAATAAACCTATGTGTGTATGTTTTCAGTTTCAGTTTCATTTATTCGGTATAGCCCTGTGAGCCATTCGGCTCTTGAATCGGGTGCAACCGCAACAAACAAAAAAAGAAAGCATGAACACGAAAACATCTTAAAGTGACTATGTGACTATGTGCAAACAGAAAATGTTGAAACTCTTAGGTTTTTTTCGGTAAAGTCACTTAGGTAAAAATAAATAATAATAAAAAAATATATATTTAATATAAACAATAATAAAAAATAAAAAAAATATTATTATTTCTATTATTTTGATTATTTATTTTTATTTTTACCTACGTGACTTAATCCTTGCAGTCACGAAAGCTTCAAATCTAGAAGAAAATGTTGAACTTCTTTCGCACCGCACGTAGCCAACGGTGCTAATTGCGCGTGACAAGCGGTGGCTTTGGGGGGAGTGGACCTCCATCCAGCAGTCTATTGATCATTGCTCATGATAACCTTCATTAGTATGATCAAAGCTGAGCCACGTGTCTCATCCTGGACGACTAGTGCCCTCTCTTAAATCTCCCCTTTCCAGCCTTCTCTCTCCGTGTGGCGTCTGCGCCGTCATTGCTGCCTCTCGCCGTGCCCCCCGCCGCACGCTGACCGCGCGTGGCGCTTGCCGCCTTTATACGAGCCGACATAAATCTCACGGCTCTTCCATGGGAAGCCGGGGGGGTCATTATCCCCTTGTCACAGAGGTGAACGGTGTGGTATTAAACTATGATTGTTAATCTGGCGATTGCCGGTTGGGTCGTGCAGGTTTTATAAGCTGCGCGGGTGATCAATATAGCCTTGCCTCGGTCATTTTGAATTGTGAACAACCCGAGCTTCGTTTAATTTAAGGTCTCATTCATTTTTTTTTATTATTTAGAACGGCAAGTACAAGACGAAGGCCAAGTTATATGGAACAATTAATTAATCATCAATATGCTCAGAGAAGTTGTAATGGCTTGATGTGATAGTGTGCTAATCGGTATTGCTGGACCTTGTACGATAACAATATCGGAGTTTTTTTAGCGTGCCTCTCATCGTCATTATCATTAGCCACGATCGATTCGCCGCTGGATGAAGGAAGCCGTCCCTACACTGTCGCCATCTCTCACGCTCTTGCCGTGCAAGAATCCTCCTGGTACCTGCGTCGGAGCTGACTTCATCACGTCATCTCTGCGGTGGCCTGGCACTTGAGCGCACACTCTCGGACTTTGCCTTTCCCAATTAAATGAAGACAAAAGCGTGACTGCAGGCTACAATCTCACCACGAGGTATGTTGGAGGGACTTTGCATGATTGTACTTTGTTATGAAAGTGCTTTATTCTGAAATGGCAAGGCAATATGAAGGGGCGCAGTGGCGAGCGAACCGCACTTTGAACCTGGCGACCCGAATTCAATAACCGGCCAGAGCGAAGATCGACGGCAAATGAAATCTGAAGCCATTCCAGGCAACTCTCTTTACCAACCTGCACTGACCGGCACAATGAAGTATGGTTAATTATTGATTTTCGGGTCGTGGCAAAACCCTCCACCACCCAACACAGCCGAAAAAAACGAAATTGTTTTAACGTGCCAAGTATTATTGTGTCAGCTCACTTACCGGGAAGTCAGTGGTTAATTCTCGAAACTATACGCAGCATCTAGAAAGCTATACCAAGCATCTTCAGGACATAATCCTCTGGACTTCCTCGATTGGCGCGTTAAGCGACTGTACACGAGACGATATTAGATGAATAAAACTATGTTCCGGTGGTGTGTAGGTTCTCATGACATTAATTTGACGAGATCATTCGGTGGTCTGACCGAAAACTAAATTGAGAATCATGGTCTTGGAAAACAACATTAGCCGACCGTATTCATCCAGCAGTGTATTGGCAAAGCTGTTTGAATACATTCTTAGAAACCATTGTAGTCAGAAGGCAAGAACAAGATGGATCAATGGAATACATTTGAAGTCAAAGGAAACGCTTTGTATTGAAATGCTACCAAAGCGGAAACATTAGAAATTCGAATTCAAATTATTTGCAATTCATCAAAACGAGCGCCACTCACTTCAAAGTTAAGGAAATTAAACAAACTCCGAGATTGTTGTTGTTTAAGAAGACTTCAAAGGGAGCCGCTCTCATATCGGTCTCTTTAATGTCAGAGGAAATTTGATGGGGTCCTTTCAAGACGGCAAAGTGGCCGCGTACAATATCCGCCGTACGTGGCCACGTGACTTTTTTCTCTCCATGACCGAGACATGAAATAATTTTACGAACGCTCAGGACCCAGTTCAGGTTGTACGATGTCCCAGGAAGGTCTCCCCTCTCGCACGATTTTAACTCGCAACCAAAATTAAAATACGTGTCTGGAGTTCGCGTGGATTCGAGAACCAAAATGCATGGCCTGCACGTCTAAAGCTATAAAACCAAAAAAACTCTTTTTTCATTTTACCAAGTAAGCCAAACTGAGCGATATGGCTCTTTTCTCAGAAAATACCTCGCCACACATAATAGCTCAACGAAGTGGCTTATCACGTGGAAATTTATAGCAGCTAAATGCTTAAAACGCATGTATTATAAAAATCCGGCGTTACGTTTATCCGTTTGTCCATCAACTAAATTACGAGAGCCTTCTGAACCGGTACGATTAAATTAAATTATTGTTTCGTCATTTGTTGTTTGATCCATTATCCAGAAATACGTAATTTTTCATTTATTGAGCATTTACTTAGAGTTTTGATAGTTACTGTCACGGTTAGAGGGGGGGGGGGGGAGAGGACATCAGGCCGGGGGGGGGGGGGCAAGGCACGAAGCACCGAGAATCCCTCTGCAGGAATTAGAATTCCCGTGTCCCAAGGCCGCCAAAATAAGGCTGCAGACCGCCACAATTCTCGTGTTTCTAATTGTGGAGGGAAAAACCCGAGTACCCGGAGAAAAATCCACGTGACCACGGAGAGAGGTACACGCAAATTGCCAATATACAGGCGGCAGGATCGGAATCGAACCCACGACCTCCTCTATGCCAGACAAGGTACTTAACATTTCGCCACCGCGGCGGGCACGGTTGAACGTCATCCATCCTGTCCACGATAATGCGAGGAGTCTGTTACAGCTTCACAATCGTGCGAATCCCACACCATTCTGTACACGATGAGAAAAGCCATCACAAGGGGAAAAATGCATCGTGCCGGCCTGAAAACCAAATGAAAACAACAACACACAAATGGGTGCTCGCAAAACAGCGAGGAGGCGCTGCATACAAACGGTCTTTAGTCTGCAGGAGATGGAGAGATGAAATTCGCTCGGGTGCAGCTGCTTGGCGGAACGGTGGAATCGCAAGACTGTGAGAGATGGAGATGGATCGCGAATGGCTTCATCCAGCAGTGGATTGCTTATGATGAGGATGGTCGTGATGATGATGACAGTTTTTGCTCGTCATTCTGAAACTGTGTTCATGCGGTGCAGCAAGGCCAAGATATTGCATTATCAAGCAAATGCAACGTTCGAGATATTTGATAATGCAATAGTCATCGCAAATAAACGTGGCCTTTATCTTGTGCTCACAGCGTGTGCAGAGTAAATAAACATCGCTCGCTCAAATCCAACGAAGTGTGTGCTAATCATCAGTGTGGACTCCATCACATTGTCTCTGTTTTCCTGCTGCCTCAAGGGACAGCCACGCTCCAAGCTCGTGTTTGAGTTGGTGGTCTAGACAAGGCTGAGAGCGCTGTGGCCACACGACATGCATGCAAAGGACATGATGACCTAAAGTTAAACTCATTTGAAAAAAACCCGCTTTATTCATGCAACAAACGATTGTTGTTTTACGTGTTTGTTCAAGGCAACATTATTAACGTCTGTCTCTGTACAATGCATTGCGATGCAGCCATACATTAGATTGTGTCGTGTAATTGTATTGGGTTGTATGTCAAACAAAACATCATGGTTATTATTTAAGAAAACAATGGCCAACCCTGCAAAAATGCCGACAGTGAGCTCTGTAAATATGAACGTTGCACGACCTGTAACGCAGGGGGCAGTGTGCTTATTGTGCAATGCATAGCATGCTTCGGAAATGTGAATTGAAACAAATGTAATGTGAGGATATATCCGGCTCACTAACGTATCACAACTCGTCATGATGATTGGCTCTGCCGGTCCTGGTTTATAGCAATTGGGGAAGCCTAGGGGCGTGGCCCTGACATAATGGAAAGGTGACAGCTGTAAGGATTGGTTCTGCTGGCTTTGGCCACAGCCAATGGGGAGAGGAGTCAGGGGCGTGGTCTCGGGAGCTTACGAGGGGGCCTGGAATATTCCATGGAGGCTAACAAGGATTGGTGGAAACGTACCACGTGACCCGGGTATTAAATAGGGGTGGAGACGAACGACACGTGGTCAGAACGGAACGAACAGAGGAAGGGGGCCACGCGGGAGCGGGGCTGCGGGGTTGGCACGTGGCAGTGTGTCTCTCTATCTGTCCCTCTCACGCTGTCTGTGAGCAGCGTGAAGGAAAGCTGTAATACAAGTTGAATAATAGACGGATTCCAGACGTCGCCTCAACGAGCTTTATTACACAAATACAAATGTACAAACATTCAAAAGAGCTCGGTAATCCGGGAGATCGTCAGTGTCGAGCCGCTCCTCCTCCGGATCGAGAGGAGCCAGTTGAGATGGTTCGGGGACCCGGTAAGGATGCCCCCCCCCACCCCCCCGGTAGCCTCCCCCTAGAACTCTAGCTGGTAGCAGCAGCAGCAGCAGCTCGTCCCACTGGGCGTAGACCCCCGGGGCTGGCCCAGGGACACGCTGCTGCTGCTGCTGGCGGGACGATGTCGCTCGGCTGGCCTGGGAACGCCTGGGAATTACCCAGGAAGAGCTAGAGTGTATAGTAGTATATAGCAGAGGTGGGACAAAGTCATTGTTATGCAAGTCCAAGTCGAGTCGCAAGTCATCAAATTCATGACTCGAGTCTGACTCGAGTCCAAGTCACATGACTCGAGTCCACACCTCTGGTATATAGTGTAGTGTATAGTAGTGTAATGTATAGTGTCGTGTATAGTGTTGTAGTGTATAGTAGTGTAGTAGTATACAGGAGTGCATAGTGTAGTAGTGTATAGTGTATAGTAGTGTATAGTGTAGTAGTGTATAGTAGTGTATAGTGTAGTTGTGTATAGTAATGTATAATGTAGTAGTTTATAGTGTATAGTAGTGTATAGTGTATAGTAGTGTATAGTAGTGTATAATAGTGTATAGTGTATAGTAGTGTATAGTAGTGTATAGCGTAGTGGTGCTGGAGTCTGTCGCCAGGTAATGGGAGGTGTGGACCGCCACTACTCAACACGCTGCCGCCGCGACCCTCACCAGGACAAGTGAACTGAGACACAAACGTTCAACATTGTATGCATCTATTTCATGACATGCTGGTGCCACCACCAAGAGAATAATAACTGTCACAACAACAACAACAGCAACACTAAACAACCTCCGATTAGCAATGTCCGATTTGCACGATTGGCTACGTACAGGGCGAAAGAAGTTCAACATGCATTCATACGTGCAACAACAACAACAACAAAATAGCATACACATGTATCTAGATGGATCGTTCCACATACACTCGGTAGTCTTATCGGTTTAGCAAACATCTGAAAATCTGCATGAATCATGTCATCAATTGCGCAGTGTTAGTTAGGAGGGCTGACGCAGAGTGCTGGTCAGCACACTGAGCGTGCAATCCAAAGGTCGCCGGTTCAAGTCGACCTGCCGGGAGGGCATCTGAAGCAGTGGGACACGTTTCTGAAATCCGCCCCCACCGCCTCCATCCACTCAACAGTGTGAACGTGCACGTCGAGTGTGGTGGGGTAAATCGTGGATACCCCCACCTCTTGCAAGACCGCTGGCCAACACGTTCTGTTTTTCGTGACAACCCTTACTAGTTGGCTGTGCCGGGTGGTGGCGGGTTTTAACGACACATCTATATATTGACGCGATCTAACCCAAAAAAGCCTTTATTGTGGACAACGTGAAATAGTTGGGCCACATACCCTCTGGGATGTGCTCTTCCTTTGCTCCCTTCTACCAGCAGTAGGATGAGCAAGCAATTGCAGGCCTGCACCTATACCCTTAATATACAATTGCGCTTGTTGGAAATACATATAAATCCCAGCGAAGATCTTTTGACCTGAATCATAACAAAAATCCCATCCTAATCGTATCGCCCAGAAAAGAAAAAAAAAATCCCGAAAGTTGCAATTTCAACAAAATGCGGACGATCTCCCCCCCCATGCTACCCACGGAAGATGAGAGGGCAGGCAAATGTCAATATTATTAAAGTTGTTGGGCAGGGAATTTGCAGGCTTTAGGGCTGGAAAGCTGGCTGGGATCGCCTCATAATGAATATTGTTGCGGCTGCGTGTGCTTAGAGAGCTGTACGCACTCGCAGTTCCCTGTGGACACGTAAATCACTCGGCGACTAATTGCCGACAGCTGTCCCACACATTACGGGCCGCGCCGTGCGCGTGCAGTATTACCTACAGGTGCGTGCCCACTAACCAGTCAGCGAGCCCTGCACTGCGTAGAGAAGTTATTCTTGCACTGCGAAAAGGAGGGGGGGGTGGGAGTGGGGAGGGCTCCTTGAGGAAATCGTGGGGGATTGTTTGTCAGGGATTGTTTGTCTGGGATTGTTTGTAAGGGATTTCCAGGGATCATTTGTATGTCAGGGATTGTGTGTCAGGGATTGTTTGTGAGGGATTGTTTGCCTGGGATTGTTTGCCAGGGATTGATTGTGAGGGATTGTTTGTGAGGGATTGTTTGTGAGGGATTGTTAGTGAGATATTGTTCGTGAGGGATTGTTCGTGAGGGATTGTTCGTGAGGGATTGTTTGTGAGGGATTGTTTGTGAGGGATCGTTTGTGAGGGATTGTTTGTGAGGGATTGTTTGCCTGGGATTGTTTGCCAGGGATTGATTGTGAGGGATTGTTTGTGAGGGATTGTTTGTGAGGGATTGTTTGTGAGAGATTGTTTGTGAGAGATCGTTTGTGAGAGATGGTTTGTGAGGGATTGTTTGTGAGAGATTGTTTGTGAGGGATTGTTTGTGAGAGATCGTTTGTGAGGGATCGTTTGTGAGGGATTGTTTGTGAGAGATCGTTTGTGAGGGATTGTTTGTGAGGGATTGTTCGTGAGGGATTGTTTGTGAGGGTTTGTTTGTGAGGGATTGTTCGTGAGGGATTGTTTGTGAGGGATTGTTTGTGAGGGATTGTTTGTCAGGGATTGTTTGTGAAGGATTGTTTGTGAGAGATTGTTTGTGAGGGATTGTTTGTGAGGGATTGTTTGTGAGGGATTGTTTGTCAGGGATTGTTTGTGAAGGATTGTTTGTGAGGGATTGTTTGTGAGGGATTGTTTGTCAGGGATTGTTTGTGAGGGATTGTTTGTGAGGGATTGTTTGTCAGGGATTGTTTGTGAAGGATTGTTTGCGAGGGATTGTTTGTCAGGGATTGTTTGTGAGGGATTGTTTGTGAGGGATTGTTTGTCAGGGATTGTTTGTCAGGGATTGTTTGTGAGGGATTGTTTGTGAAGGATTGTTTGTGAGGGATTGTTTGTCAGGGATTGTTTGTGAAGGATTGTTTGTGAGGGATTGTTTGTGAGGGATTGTTTGTCAGGGATTGTTTGTGAGGGATTGTTTGTGAGGGATTGTTTGTCAGGGATTGTTTGTGAAGGATTGTTTGTGAGAGATTATTTGTCAGGGATTGTTTGTGAGGGATTGTTTGTGAGGGATTGTTTGTCAGGGATTGTTTGTGAAGGATTGTTTGTGAGGGATTGTTTGTGAGGGATTGTTTGTGAGGGATTGTTTGTGAGGGATTGTTTGTGAGGGATTGTTTGTGAGGGATTGTTTGTGAGGGATTGTTTGTCAGGGATTGTTTGTGAGGGATTGTTTGTAAGAGATTGTTTGTGAGGGATTGTTTGTGAGGGATTGTTTGTGAGGGATTGATTGTGAGGGATTGTTTGCCAGGGATCGTTTGTGAGGGATTGTTTGCCTGGGATTGTTTTTGAGGGATTGTTTGTGAGGGATTGTTTGTGATGGATTGTTTGTGTGGGATTGATTGTGAGGGATTGTTTGTGAGGGATTGTTTGTGAGGGATTGTTTGTGAGAGATTGTTTGCCTGGGATTGTTTGCCAGGGATCGTTTGTGAGGGATTGCGTGTCTGGGATTATTTGTCTGGGATTGTTTGTCTGGGATTGTTTGTGAGGGATTGTTTGTGAGGGATTGTTTTTTTGGGATTGTTTGTGAGGGATTGTTTGTGAGAGATTGTTTGTGAGGGATTGTTTGTGAGAGATTGTTTGTTAGGGATCGTTTGTGTGGGATTGTTTGTCTGGGATTGTTTGTGAGGGATTGTTTGTGAGAGATTGTTTGTGAGGGATCGTTTGTGTGGGATTGTTTGTCTGGGATTGTTTGTGAGGGATTGTTTGTGAAGGATTGTTTGTCATGGATTGTTTGTGAGAGATTGTTTGTGAGGGATTGTTTGTGAGGGATCGTTTGTGTGGGATTGTTTGTGAAGGATTGTTTGTCTGGGATTGTTTGTGAGAGATTGTTTGTGAGGGATTGTTTGTGAGGGATCGTTTGTCTGGGATTGTTTGTGAGGGATTGTTTGTGAGGGATCGTTTGTCTGGGATTGTTTGTGAGGGATTGTTTGTGAGAGATTGTTTGTGAGGGATTGTTTGTGAGGGATTGTTTGTGAGGGATTATTTGTGAGGGATTGTTTGTGAGGGATCGTTTGTCTGGGATTGTTTGTGAGGGATTGTTTGTGAGGGATTGTTTGTGCGGGATTGTTTGTGAGGGATTGTTTGTGAGAGATTGTTTGTGAGGGATTGTTTGTGAGGGATTGTTTGTGAGGGATTGTTTGTGAGAGATTGTTTGTGAGAGATTGTTTGCGAGAGATTGTTTGTCAGGGATTGTTTGTCAGGGATTGTTTGTGTGGGATAATTTGTCTGGGATTGTTTGTGAGGGATTGTTTGTGAAGGATTGTTTGTAATGGATTGTCTGTGAGAGATTGTTTGTGAGGGATTGTTTGTGAGGGATCGTTTGTGTGGGATTGTTTGTGAAGGATTGTTTGGCTGGGATTGTTTGTGAGAGATTGTTTGTGAGGGATTGTTTGTGAGGGATCGTTTGTCTGGGATTGTTTGTGAGGGATTGTTTGTGAGGGATCGTTTGTCTGGGATTGTTTGTGAGGGATTGTTTGTGAGATATTGTTTGTGAGGGATTGTTTGTGAGGCATTGTTTGTGAGGGATTATTTGTGAGGGATTGTTTGTGAGGGATCGTTTGTCTGGGATTGTTTGTGAGGGATTGTTTGTGAGGGATTGTTTGTGAGGGATTGTTTGTGAGGGGTTGTTTGTGAGAGATTGTTTGTGAGGGATTGTTTGTGAGGGATTGTTTGTGAGGGATTGTTTGTGAGGGATTGTTTGTGAGAGATTGTTTGTGAGGGATTGTTTGTGAGAGATTGTTCGTGAGGGATTGTTTGTGAGAGATTGTTTGTGAAGGATTGTTTGTGAGGGATTGTTTGTGAGGGATTGTTTGTGAGGGATTGTTTGTGAGGGATTGTTTGTGAGAGATTGTTTGTCTGGGATTGTTTGTGAGGGATTGTTTGTCAGGGATTGTTTGTCAGGGATTGTTTGTGAGGGATTGTTTGTGAGGGATTGTTTGTGAGGGATTGTTTGTGAGGGATTGTTTGTGAAGGATTGTTTGTGAGAGATTGTTTGTGAGGGATTGTTTGTGAGAGATTGTTCGTGAGGGATTGTTTGTGAGAGATTGTTTGTGAGAGATTGTTTGTGAGAGATTGTTTGTCTGGGATTGTTTGTGAGGGATTGTTTGTCAGGGATTGTTTGTCAGGGATTGTTTGTGTGGGATTGTTTGTCTGGGATTGTTTGTGAGGGATTGTTTGTGAAGGATTGTTTGTCATGGATTGTTTGTGAGAGATTGTTTGTGAGGGATTGTTTGTGAGGGATCGTTTGTGTGGGATTGTTTGTGAAGGATTGTTTGTCTGGGATTGTTTGTGAGAGATTGTTTGTGAGGGATTGTTTGTGAGGGATCGTTTGTCTGGGATTGTTTGTGAGGGATTGTTTGTGAGGGATCGTTTGTCTGGGATTGTTTGTGAGGGATTGTTTGTGAGAGAGTGTTTGTGAGGGATTGTTTGTGAGGGATTGTTTGTGAGGGATTATTTGTGAGGGATTGTTTGTGAGGGATCGTTTGTCTGGGATTGTTTGTGAGGGATTGTTTGTGAGGGATTGTTTGTGAGGGATTGTTTGTGAGGGATTGTTTGTGAGAGATTGTTTGTGAGGGATTGTTTGTGAGGGATTGTTTGTGAGAGATTGTTTGTGAGGGATTGTTTGTGAGAGATTGTTCGTGAGGGATTGTTTGTGAGAGATTGTTTGAGAAGGATTGTTTGTGAGGGATTGTTTGTGAGGGATTGTTTGTGAGGGATTGTTTGTGAGGGATTGTTTGTGAGAGATTGTTTGTGAGAGATTGTTTGTCTGGGATTGTTTGTGAGGGATTGTTTGTGAGGGATTGTTTGTCAGGGATTGTTTGTCAGGGATTGTTTGTGAGGGATTGTTTGTCTGGGATTGTTTGTGAGAGATTGTTTGTGAGGGATTGTTTGTGAGTGATCGTTTGTCTGGGATTGTTTGTGAGGGATTGTTTGTCTGGGATTGTTTGTGAGGGATTGTTTGTCTGGGATTGTTTTTGAGAGATTGTTTGTGAGGGATTGTTTGTGAGGGATCGTTTGTCTGGGATTGTTTGTGAGGGATTGTTTGTGAGGGATCGTTTGTCTGGGATTGTTTGTGAGGGATTGTTTGTGAGGGATTGTTTGTCAGGGATTGTTTGTGAGGGATTGTTTGTGAGAGATTGTTTGTGAGGGATGGTTTTTGAGGGATTGTTTGTGAGGGATTGTTTGTGAGAGATTGTTCGTGAGGGATTGTTTGTGAGGGATTGTTTGTCAGGGATTGTTTGTGAGGGATTGTTTGTGAGAGATTGTTTGTGAGGGATTGTTTGTGAGGGATTGTTTGTGAGGGATAGTTTGTGAGAGATTGTTTGTGAGGGATTGTTTGTGAGGGATTGTTTGTGAGGGATTGTTTGTGAGGGATTGTTTGTGAGGGATTGTTTGTGAGGGATTGTTTGTGAGGGATTGTTTGTGAGGGATTGTTTGTGAGAGATTGTTTGTGAGGGATCGTTTGTGAGGGATCGTTTGTGAGGGATTGTTTGTGAGAGATTGTTCGTGAGGGATCGTTTGTGAGGGATCGTTTGTGAGGGATTGTTTGTGAGGGATTGTTTGTGAGGGATTGTTTGTGAGGGATCGTTTGTGAGGGATCGTTTGTGAGAGATTGTTTGTGAGGGATTGTTTGTGAGAGATTGTTTGTGAGGGATTGTTTGTGAGGGATTGTCAGGGATTGTTTGTCAGGGATTGTTTGTGAGGGATTGTTTGTGAGAGATTGTTTGTGAGGGATTGATTGTGAGAGATTGTTTGTGAGAGATTGTTTGTGAGGGATTGTTTGTGAGGGATTGTTTGTGAGGGATTGATTGTTAGGGATTGTTTGTGAGAGATTGTTTGTGAGGGATTGTTTGTGAGGGATTGATTGTGAGGGATTTTTCGTGAGAGATTGTTTGTGTGGGATTGTTTGTGAGAGATTGTTTGTGAGGGATTGTTTGTGTGGGATTGTTTGTGAGGGATCGTTTGTGAGGGATTGTTTGTGAGGGATTGTTTGTGTGGGATTGTTTGTGAGGGATTGTTTGTGAGGGATTGTTTGTGAGAGATTGTTTGTGAGGGATTGTTTGTGTGGGATTGTTTGTGAGGGATTGTTTGTGAGGGATTGTTTGTGTGGGATTGTTTGTGAGGGATTGTTTGTGAGCGATTGTTTGTGAAGGATTGTTTGTGAGGGATTGTTTGTGAGGGATTGTTTGTGAGGGATTGTTTGTGAGGGATCGTTTGTGAGGGATTGTTTGTGAAGGATTGTTTGTGAGGGATTGTTTGTGAGGGATTGTTTGTGAGGGATCGTTTGTGAGGGATTGTTTGTGAGGGATCGTTTGTGAGGGATTGTTTGTGAGGGATTGTTCGTGATGGATTGTTTGTCTGGGATCGTTTGTCAGGGATTGTTTGTCTGGGATTGTTTGTGAGGGATTGTTTGTGAGGGATTGTTTGTGAGGGATTGCTTGTGAGGGATCGTTTGTGAGGGATTGTTTGTGAGGGATTGTTTGTGAGAGATTGTTTGTGAGAGATTGTTTGTGAGAGATTGTTTGTGAGGGATTGTTTGTGAGATATTGTTTGAGGGATTGTTTGTGAGGGATCGTTTGTGTGGGATTGTTTGTGAGGGATCGTTTGTGAGGGATTGTTTGTGAGAGATTGTTTGTGAGGGATTGTTTGTGAGGGATTGTTTGTGAGGGATTGTTTGTGAGGGATTGTTTGTCAAGGATTGTTTGTCTGGGATTGTTTGTGAGGGATTGTTTGTGAGAGATTGTTTGTGAGGGATTGTTTGTGAGAGATTGTTTGTGAGAGATTGTTTGTGAGGGATTGTTTGTGAGGGATTGTTTGTGAGAGATTGTTTGTGAGGGATTGTTTGTGAGGGATTGTTTGTGAGGGATTGTTTGTGAGAGATTGTTTGTGAGGGATTGTTTGTGAGGGATTGTTTGTGAGGGATTGTTTGTCAGGGATTGTTTGTGAGGGATTGTTTGTGAGAGATTGTTTGTGAGAGATTGTTTGTGAGGGATCGTTTGTGAGGGATTGTTTGTCAGGGATTGTTTGTGAGGGATTGTTTGTGAGAGATTGTTTGTGAGAGATTGTTTGTGAGGGATTGTTTGTGTGGGATTGTTTGTGAGGGATTGTTTGTGAGGGATTGTTTGTGTGGGATTGTTTGTGAGGGATTGTTTGTGAGAGATTGTTTGTGAGGGATCGTTTGTGAGGGATTGTTTGTGAAGGATTGTTTGTGAGGGATTGTTTGTGAGGGATTGTTTGTGAGGGATTGTTTGTGAGGGATCGTTTGTGAGGGATTGTTTGTGAGGGATCGTTTGTGAGGGATTGTTTGTGAGGGATTGTTCGTGATGGATTGTTTGTCTGGGATCGTTTGTCAGGGATTGTTTGTCTGGGATTGTTTGTAAGGGATTGTTTGTGAGGGATTGTTTGTGAGGGATTGTTTGTGAGGGATTGCTTGTGAGGGATCGTTTGTGAGGGATTGTTTGTTAGGGATTGTTTGTGAGAGATTGTTTGTGAGAGATTGTTTGTGAGAGATTGTTTGTGAGGGATTGTTTGTGAGATATTGTTTGAGGGATTGTTTGTGAGGGATCGTTTGTGTGGGATTGTTTGTGAGGGATCGTTTGTGAGGGATTGTTTGTGAGAGATTGTTTGTGAGGGGTTGTTTGTGAGGGATTGTTTGTGAGGGATTGTTTGTGAAGGATTGTTTGTCTGGGATTGTTTGTGAGGGATTGTTTGTGAGAGATTGTTTGTGAGGGATCGTTTGTGAGGGATTGTTTGTCAGGGATTGTTTGTGAGGGATTGTTTGTGAGAGATTGTTTGTGAGGTATTGTTTGTGAGGGATTGTTTGTGAGAGATTGTTTGTGAGAGATTGTTTGTGAGGGATTGTTTGTGAGAGATTGTTTGTGAGGGATTGTTTGTGAGGGATTGTTTGTGAGGGATTGTTTGTGAGAGATTGTTTGTGAGGGATTGTTTGTGAGGGATTGTTTGTCAGGGATTGTTTGTGAGGGATTGTTTGTGAGAGATTGTTTGTGAGGGATCGTTTGTGAGGGATCGTTTGTCAGGGATTGTTTGTGAGGGATTGTTTGTGAGAGATTGTTTGTGAGGGATTGTTTGTGAGGGATTGTTTGTGAGAGATTGTTTGTGAGAGATTGTTTGTGAGAGATTGTTTGTGAGGGATTGTTTGTGAGAGATTGTTTGTGAGATATTGTTTGAGGGATTGTTTGTGAGGGATCGTTTGTGTGGGATTGTTTGTGAGGGATCGTTTGTGAGGGATTGTTTGTGAGAGATTGTTTGTGAGGGGTTGTTTGTGAGGGATTGTTTGTGAGGGATTGTTTGTGAAGGATTGTTTGTCTGGGATTGTTTGTGAGGGATTGTTTGTGAGAGATTGTTTGTGAGGGATTGTTTGTGAGGGATTGTTTGTGAGGGATCGTTTGTGAGGGATCGTTTGTGAGGGATCGTTTGTGAGGGATTGGTCGTGAGGGATTGTTTGTGAGAGATCGTTTGTGAGGGATCGTTTGTGAGGGATTGTTTGTGAGGGATTGTTTGTGAGGGATTGTTTGTGAGGGATTGTTTGTGAGAGATTGTTTGTGAGGGATTGTTTGTGTGGGATTGTTTGTGAGGGATTGTTTGTGAGGGATTGTTTGTGTGGGATTGTTTGTGAGGGATTGTTTGTGAGAGATTGTTTGTGAAGGATTGTTTGTGAGGGATTGTTTGTGAGGGATTGTTTGTGAGGGATTGTTTGTGAGGGATCGTTTGTGAGGGATTGTTTGTGAAGGATTGTTTGTGAGGGATTGTTTGTGAGGGATTGTTTGTGAGGGATCGTTTGTGAGGATTGTTTGTGAGGGATCGTTTGTGAGGGATTGTTTGTGAGGGATTGTTCGTGATGGATTGTTTGTCTGGGATCGTTTGTCAGGGATTGTTTGTCTGGGATTGTTTGTGAGGGATTGTTTGTGAGGGATTGTTTGTGAGGGATTGCTTGTGAGGGATCGTTTGTGAGGGATTGTTTGTGAGGGATTGTTTGTGAGAGATTGTTTGTGAGAGATTGTTTGTGAGAGATTGTTTGTGAGGGATTGTTTGTGAGATATTGTTTGAGGGATTGTTTGTGAGGGATCGTTTGTGTGGGATTGTTTGTGAGGGATCGTTTGTGAGGGATTGTTTGTGAGGGATAGTTTGTGAGAGATTGTTTGTGAGGGATTGTTTGTGAGGGATTGTTTGTGAGGGATTGTTTGTGAGGGATTGTTTGTGAGGGATTGTTTGTGAGGGATTGTTTGTGAGGGATTGTTTGTGAGGGATTGTTTGTGAGAGATTGTTTGTGAGGGATCGTTTGTGAGGGATCGTTTGTGAGGGATTGTTTGTGAGAGATTGTTCGTGAGGGATCGTTTGTGAGGGATCGTTTGTGAGGGATTGTTTGTGAGGGATTGTTTGTGAGGGATTGTTTGTGAGGGATCGTTTGTGAGGGATCGTTTGTGAGAGATTGTTTGTGAGGGATTGTTTGTGAGAGATTGTTTGTGAGGGATTGTTTGTGAGGGATTGTCAGGGATTGTTTGTCAGGGATTGTTTGTGAGGGATTGTTTGTGAGAGATTGTTTGTGAGGGATTGATTGTGAGAGATTGTTTGTGAGAGATTGTTTGTGAGGGATTGTTTGTGAGGGATTGTTTGTGAGGGATTGATTGTTAGGGATTGTTTGTGAGAGATTGTTTGTGAGGGATTGTTTGTGAGGGATTGATTGTGAGGGATTTTTCGTGAGAGATTGTTTGTGTGGGATTGTTTGTGAGAGATTGTTTGTGAGGGATTGTTTGTGTGGGATTGTTTGTGAGGGATCGTTTGTGAGGGATTGTTTGTGAGGGATTGTTTGTGTGGGATTGTTTGTGAGGGATTGTTTGTGAGGGATTGTTTGTGAGAGATTGTTTGTGAGGGATTGTTTGTGTGGGATTGTTTGTGAGGGATTGTTTGTGAGGGATTGTTTGTGTGGGATTGTTTGTGAGGGATTGTTTGTGAGCGATTGTTTGTGAAGGATTGTTTGTGAGGGATTGTTTGTGAGGGATTGTTTGTGAGGGATTGTTTGTGAGGGATCGTTTGTGAGGGATTGTTTGTGAAGGATTGTTTGTGAGGGATTGTTTGTGAGGGATTGTTTGTGAGGGATCGTTTGTGAGGGATTGTTTGTGAGGGATCGTTTGTGAGGGATTGTTTGTGAGGGATTGTTCGTGATGGATTGTTTGTCTGGGATCGTTTGTCAGGGATTGTTTGTCTGGGATTGTTTGTGAGGGATTGTTTGTGAGGGATTGTTTGTGAGGGATTGCTTGTGAGGGATCGTTTGTGAGGGATTGTTTGTGAGGGATTGTTTGTGAGAGATTGTTTGTGAGAGATTGTTTGTGAGAGATTGTTTGTGAGGGATTGTTTGTGAGATATTGTTTGAGGGATTGTTTGTGAGGGATCGTTTGTGTGGGATTGTTTGTGAGGGATCGTTTGTGAGGGATTGTTTGTGAGAGATTGTTTGTGAGGGATTGTTTGTGAGGGATTGTTTGTGAGGGATTGTTTGTGAGGGATTGTTTGTCAAGGATTGTTTGTCTGGGATTGTTTGTGAGGGATTGTTTGTGAGAGATTGTTTGTGAGGGATTGTTTGTGAGAGATTGTTTGTGAGAGATTGTTTGTGAGGGATTGTTTGTGAGGGATTGTTTGTGAGAGATTGTTTGTGAGGGATTGTTTGTGAGGGATTGTTTGTGAGGGATTGTTTGTGAGAGATTGTTTGTGAGGGATCGTTTGTGAGGGATCGTTTGTGAGGGATTGTTTGTGAGAGATTGTTCGTGAGGGATCGTTTGTGAGGGATCGTTTGTGAGGGATTGTTTGTGAGGGATTGTTTGTGAGGGATTGTTTGTGAGGGATCGTTTGTGAGGGATCGTTTGTGAGAGATTGTTTGTGAGGGATTGTTTGTGAGAGATTGTTTGTGAGGGATTGTTTGTGAGGGATTGTCAGGGATTGTTTGTCAGGGATTGTTTGTGAGGGATTGTTTGTGAGAGATTGTTTGTGAGGGATTGATTGTGAGAGATTGTTTGTGAGAGATTGTTTGTGAGGGATTGTTTGTGAGGGATTGTTTGTGAGGGATTGATTGTTAGGGATTGTTTGTGAGAGATTGTTTGTGAGGGATTGTTTGTGAGGGATTGATTGTGAGGGATTTTTCGTGAGAGATTGTTTGTGTGGGATTGTTTGTGAGAGATTGTTTGTGAGGGATTGTTTGTGTGGGATTGTTTGTGAGGGATCGTTTGTGAGGGATTGTTTGTGAGGGATTGTTTGTGTGGGATTGTTTGTGAGGGATTGTTTGTGAGGGATTGTTTGTGAGAGATTGTTTGTGAGGGATTGTTTGTGTGGGATTGTTTGTGAGGGATTGTTTGTGAGGGATTGTTTGTGTGGGATTGTTTGTGAGGGATTGTTTGTGAGCGATTGTTTGTGAAGGATTGTTTGTGAGGGATTGTTTGTGAGGGATTGTTTGTGAGGGATTGTTTGTGAGGGATCGTTTGTGAGGGATTGTTTGTGAAGGATTGTTTGTGAGGGATTGTTTGTGAGGGATTGTTTGTGAGGGATCGTTTGTGAGGGATTGTTTGTGAGGGATCGTTTGTGAGGGATTGTTTGTGAGGGATTGTTCGTGATGGATTGTTTGTCTGGGATCGTTTGTCAGGGATTGTTTGTCTGGGATTGTTTGTGAGGGATTGTTTGTGAGGGATTGTTTGTGAGGGATTGCTTGTGAGGGATCGTTTGTGAGGGATTGTTTGTGAGGGATTGTTTGTGAGAGATTGTTTGTGAGAGATTGTTTGTGAGAGATTGTTTGTGAGGGATTGTTTGTGAGATATTGTTTGAGGGATTGTTTGTGAGGGATCGTTTGTGTGGGATTGTTTGTGAGGGATCGTTTGTGAGGGATTGTTTGTGAGAGATTGTTTGTGAGGGATTGTTTGTGAGGGATTGTTTGTGAGGGATTGTTTGTGAGGGATTGTTTGTCAAGGATTGTTTGTCTGGGATTGTTTGTGAGGGATTGTTTGTGAGAGATTGTTTGTGAGGGATTGTTTGTGAGAGATTGTTTGTGAGAGATTGTTTGTGAGGGATTGTTTGTGAGGGATTGTTTGTGAGAGATTGTTTGTGAGGGATTGTTTGTGAGGGATTGTTTGTGAGGGATTGTTTGTGAGAGATTGTTTGTGAGGGATTGTTTGTGAGGGATTGTTTGTGAGGGATTGTTTGTCAGGGATTGTTTGTGAGGGATTGTTTGTGAGAGATTGTTTGTGAGAGATTGTTTGTGAGGGATCGTTTGTGAGGGATTGTTTGTCAGGGATTGTTTGTGAGGGATTGTTTGTGAGAGATTGTTTGTGAGAGATTGTTTGTGAGGGATTGTTTGTGTGGGATTGTTTGTGAGGGATTGTTTGTGAGGGATTGTTTGTGTGGGATTGTTTGTGAGGGATTGTTTGTGAGAGATTGTTTGTGAGGGATCGTTTGTGAGGGATTGTTTGTGAAGGATTGTTTGTGAGGGATTGTTTGTGAGGGATTGTTTGTGAGGGATTGTTTGTGAGGGATCGTTTGTGAGGGATTGTTTGTGAGGGATCGTTTGTGAGGGATTGTTTGTGAGGGATTGTTCGTGATGGATTGTTTGTCTGGGATCGTTTGTCAGGGATTGTTTGTCTGGGATTGTTTGTAAGGGATTGTTTGTGAGGGATTGTTTGTGAGGGATTGTTTGTGAGGGATTGCTTGTGAGGGATCGTTTGTGAGGGATTGTTTGTGAGGGATTGTTTGTGAGAGATTGTTTGTGAGAGATTGTTTGTGAGAGATTGTTTGTGAGGGATTGTTTGTGAGATATTGTTTGAGGGATTGTTTGTGAGGGATCGTTTGTGTGGGATTGTTTGTGAGGGATCGTTTGTGAGGGATTGTTTGTGAGAGATTGTTTGTGAGGGGTTGTTTGTGAGGGATTGTTTGTGAGGGATTGTTTGTGAAGGATTGTTTGTCTGGGATTGTTTGTGAGGGATTGTTTGTGAGAGATTGTTTGTGAGGGATCGTTTGTGAGGGATTGTTTGTCAGGGATTGTTTGTGAGGGATTGTTTGTGAGAGATTGTTTGTGAGGTATTGTTTGTGAGGGATTGTTTGTGAGAGATTGTTTGTGAGAGATTGTTTGTGAGGGATTGTTTGTGAGAGATTGTTTGTGAGGGATTGTTTGTGAGGGATTGTTTGTGAGGGATTGTTTGTGAGAGATTGTTTGTGAGGGATTGTTTGTGAGGGATTGTTTGTCAGGGATTGTTTGTGAGGGATTGTTTGTGAGAGATTGTTTGTGAGGGATCGTTTGTGAGGGATCGTTTGTCAGGGATTGTTTGTGAGGGATTGTTTGTGAGAGATTGTTTGTGAGGGATTGTTTGTGAGGGATTGTTTGTGAGAGATTGTTTGTGAGAGATTGTTTGTGAGAGATTGTTTGTGAGGGATTGTTTGTGAGAGATTGTTTGTGAGATATTGTTTGAGGGATTGTTTGTGAGGGATCGTTTGTGTGGGATTGTTTGTGAGGGATCGTTTGTGAGGGATTGTTTGTGAGAGATTGTTTGTGAGGGGTTGTTTGTGAGGGATTGTTTGTGAGGGATTGTTTGTGAAGGATTGTTTGTCTGGGATTGTTTGTGAGGGATTGTTTGTGAGAGATTGTTTGTGAGGGATTGTTTGTGAGGGATTGTTTGTGAGGGATCGTTTGTGAGGGATCGTTTGTGAGGGATCGTTTGTGAGGGATTGGTCGTGAGGGATTGTTTGTGAGAGATCGTTTGTGAGGGATCGTTTGTGAGGGATTGTTTGTGAGGGATTGTTTGTGAGGGATTGTTTGTGAGGGATTGTTTGTGAGAGATTGTTTGTGAGGGATTGTTTGTGTGGGATTGTTTGTGAGGGATTGTTTGTGAGGGATTGTTTGTGTGGGATTGTTTGTGAGGGATTGTTTGTGAGAGATTGTTTGTGAAGGATTGTTTGTGAGGGATTGTTTGTGAGGGATTGTTTGTGAGGGATTGTTTGTGAGGGATCGTTTGTGAGGGATTGTTTGTGAAGGATTGTTTGTGAGGGATTGTTTGTGAGGGATTGTTTGTGAGGGATCGTTTGTGAGGATTGTTTGTGAGGGATCGTTTGTGAGGGATTGTTTGTGAGGGATTGTTCGTGATGGATTGTTTGTCTGGGATCGTTTGTCAGGGATTGTTTGTCTGGGATTGTTTGTGAGGGATTGTTTGTGAGGGATTGTTTGTGAGGGATTGCTTGTGAGGGATCGTTTGTGAGGGATTGTTTGTGAGGGATTGTTTGTGAGAGATTGTTTGTGAGAGATTGTTTGTGAGAGATTGTTTGTGAGGGATTGTTTGTGAGATATTGTTTGAGGGATTGTTTGTGAGGGATCGTTTGTGTGGGATTGTTTGTGAGGGATCGTTTGTGAGGGATTGTTTGTGAGAGATTGTTTGTGAGGGATTGTTTGTGAGGGATTGTTTGTGAGGGATTGTTTGTGAGGGATTGTTTGTCAAGGATTGTTTGTCTGGGATTGTTTGTGAGGGATTGTTTGTGAGAGATTGTTTGTGAGGGATCGTTTGTGAGGGATTGTTTGTGAGAGATTGTTTGTGAGAGATTGTTTGTGAGGGATTGTTTGTGAGGGATTGTTTGTGAGAGATTGTTTGTGAGGGATTGTTTGTGAGGGATTGTTTGTGAGGGATTGTTTGTGAGAGATTGTTTGTTAGGGATTGTTTGTGAGGGATTGTTTGTGAGGGATTGTTTGTCAGGGATTGTTTGTGAGGGATTGTTTGTGAGAGATTGTTTGTGAGAGATTGTTTGTGAGGGATCGTTTGTGAGGGATTGTTTGTCAGGGATTGTTTGTGAGGGATTGTTTGTGAGAGATTGTTTGTGAGAGATTGTTTGTGAGGGATTGTTTGTGTGGGATTGTTTGTGAGGGATTGTTTGTGAGGGATTGTTTGTGTGGGATTGTTTGTGAGGGATTGTTTGTGAGAGATTGTTTGTGAGGGATCGTTTGTGAGGGATTGTTTGTGAAGGATTGTTTGTGAGGGATTGTTTGTGAGGGATTGTTTGTGAGGGATTGTTTGTGAGGGATCGTTTGTGAGGGATTGTTTGTGAGGGATCGTTTGTGAGGGATTGTTTGTGAGGGATTGTTCGTGATGGATTGTTTGTCTGGGATCGTTTGTCAGGGATTGTTTGTCTGGGATTGTTTGTAAGGGATTGTTTGTGAGGGATTGTTTGTGAGGGATTGTTTGTGAGGGATTGCTTGTGAGGGATCGTTTGTGAGGGATTGTTTGTGAGGGATTGTTTGTGAGAGATTGTTTGTGAGAGATTGTTTGTGAGAGATTGTTTGTGAGGGATTGTTTGTGAGATATTGTTTGAGGGATTGTTTGTGAGGGATCGTTTGTGTGGGATTGTTTGTGAGGGATCGTTTGTGAGGGATTGTTTGTGAGAGATTGTTTGTGAGGGGTTGTTTGTGAGGGATTGTTTGTGAGGGATTGTTTGTGAAGGATTGTTTGTCTGGGATTGTTTGTGAGGGATTGTTTGTGAGAGATTGTTTGTGAGGGATCGTTTGTGAGGGATTGTTTGTCAGGGATTGTTTGTGAGGGATTGTTTGTGAGAGATTGTTTGTGAGGGATTGTTTGTGAGGGATTGTTTGTGAGAGATTGTTTGTGAGAGATTGTTTGTGAGGGATTGTTTGTGAGAGATTGTTTGTGAGGGATTGTTTGTGAGGGATTGTTTGTGAGGGATTGTTTGTGAGAGATTGTTTGTGAGGGATTGTTTGTGAGGGATTGTTTGTGAGGGATTGTTTGTCAGGGATTGTTTGTGAGGGATTGTTTGTGAGAGATTGTTTGTGAGGGATCGTTTGTGAGGGATCGTTTGTCAGGGATTGTTTGTGAGGGATTGTTTGTGAGAGATTGTTTGTGAGGGATTGTTTGTGAGAGATTGTTTGTGAGAGATTGTTTGTGAGAGATTGTTTGTGAGATATTGTTTGAGGGATTGTTTGTGAGGGATCGTTTGTGTGGGATTGTTTGTGAGGGATCGTTTGTGAGGGATTGTTTGTGAGAGATTGTTTGTGAGGGGTTGTTTGTGAGGGATTGTTTGTGAGGGATTGTTTGTGAAGGATTGTTTGTCTGGGATTGTTTGTGAGGGATTGTTTGTGAGAGATTGTTTGTGAGGGATTGTTTGTGAGGGATTGTTTGTGAGGGATCGTTTGTGAGGGATCGTTTGTGAGGGATCGTTTGTGAGGGATTGGTCGTGAGGGATTGTTTGTGAGAGATCGTTTGTGAGGGATCGTTTGTGAGGGATTGTTTGTGAGGGATTGTTTGTGAGGGATTGTTCGTGAGGGATTGTTTGTGAGGGATTGTTTGTGAGGGATTGTTTGTGAGGGATTGTTTGTGAGGGATTGTTTGTGAGGGATTGATTGTGAGGGATTTTTCGTGAGAGATTGTTCGTGTGGGATTGTTTGTGAGAGATTGTTTGTGAGGGATTGTTTGTGTGGGGTTGTTTGTGAGGGATTGTTTGTGAGGGATTGTTTGTGAGGGATTGTTTGTGTGGGATTGTTTGAGAGGGATTGTTTGTGAGGGATTGTTTGTGAGAGATTGTTTGTGAGGGATTGTTTGTGTGGGATTGTTTGTGTGGGATTGTTTGGGAGGGATTGTTTGTGAGAGATTGTTTGTGAGGGATTGTCTGTGAGGGATCGTTTGTCTGGGATCGTTTGTCTGGGATTGTTTGTGAGGGATTGTTTGTGAGGGATTGATTGTCAGGGATTGTTTGTGAGGGATTGTTTATGAGGGATTGTTTGTGAGGGATCGTTTTTCTGGGATTGTTTGTCTGGGATCGTTTGTCTGGGATCGTTTGTCTGCGAATATTTGTCTGGGATTGTTTGATAAAAAAAACTGCATTAATCAATAATGCTCATTTACAGTGACCGTTCCAATCAGCTGCAGGATGACGGCGTCCCACACATCACCCTGATCATGTTGCTCGTTTGACCATACTTCTCTGTCCAAGTCAGCATGGGCTGTGTAGGGGCCATCAGTTCGGATATAGCTTGCCATTGATCTGAGCCAGGGCTGGGAATGGAACTCAAGCTGTCGAATGAGTAGCGCAAGCCGCACAAGCCCGTGCCATAGCAGCCTTTCTTTTCCCCGCACTGTGTGCCACGCGATCCAATTTCGAGCCTCCTCCCCGAACCGCACGTTCGAATGTCGTAGCCCGATCAATAACGTCGAACGTATTCGAATAGAAAGTAATTGATTGCTGCCCGCACGATTCAACACGCGAGCGCGCCAATCTATTTTAATTAACGAATTGGGACGTCGTTACTCTCCCGTTGGTGCGGCTCTGCGGGTTGGCAACCCGCGGCTCCAGAGCCGCATGCGGCTCGAGAACGACTGCTTTGCCGTTCGTGAAATATTGAGGTTGTTTTTTTTTCTTATTTACCTAATTCGAAAAAAAATACCTTCTTGTTATTTTGATTGCCGAACCCTGACCGTGGGAGTCAAGTTCACCGTGGGAGCGCAGTTCACCATGGGAGTTCAGTTTACCGTGGGAGTCCAGTTCACCATGGAAGCCCAGTTCACCATGGGAGTGCAGTTCACCATGGAAGCCCAGTTCACCATGGGAGTTCAGTTTACCTTAGGAGTCCAGTTTACCGTGGGAGTCCAGTTTACCGTGGGAGTCCAGTACACGATGGGAGTCCAGTTCACCTTGGGAGTCCAGTTATACCATGGGAGTTCAGTTTACCTTAGGAGTCCAGTTTATCATGGAAGCCCAGTTTATCATGGAAGTCCAGTACACGATGGGAGTCCAGTTTACCATGGGAGTCCAGTTCACCATGGAAGCCCAGTTTACCATGGAAGCCTAGTTTACCATGGAAGTCCAGTTTACCATGGGAGTTTAGTTTACCCTGAGAGACTAGTACACGATGGGAGTCGAGTTCACCATGGGAGTCCTATTCACGATGGGAGTCCAGTTCACCATTGGAGTCCATTTCACCATAGGGAGGAGTCGGCAACCTTCAGCTGCAGAGCCGCGTGTGGCTCTTTAAGGACTGCTGCTTCGTGACCGTGATTTATTAAGAACCAACACCGTCTCGTATTCACCGCAGTGCATTGCGGCTCTTGATATATTGAGCGTTTTTTTTGTTACCGAATTTGAAAAAAATGTATCTTCTTGTTATTTTGGTTTCCGACGATGCACATCTCGCCGGTTGATGGACTTGCGCCCTTCATTGTATCCGCCTCAAAGTTGCTCATTTTGGTGATGCATTGCATCTACCAAAGCTACGTATGGGGTCGCGTTGCCCTTTGGTGCGGTTTGCTATTTCAGAATTGCGTTTGTGAGGCGGTGAGCGAAGCCAACTGCAATGCGTGACGTATTTTCTCTGTGAGCCAGAAGTATGTGCGCTATGTATGTTGAACTTCTTTCGCGCCGTACGTAGCCAACCGTGCCAATCGGAGAAGCCTTGTCCACCTGGTTATGAAGTGTTTAAAAGAAATGACGTGGCCCAGTGACCCAGAGGTCAGGCGCTGACCATTTCTCAGCCACTCGTGATTATTAACTGTTGAGGAAAATGTGGCCGACCCACTGCGGTCGACTGGGATGATAGCATTTTCTCAACACTTGTATGAGTTCGTGGTCTACAATGAGAACATGGGAGCACTCATGTTGCAGTTTTGTTGAGCTGGTGGTCCGGATAAGGCTGATCGCTTTTTTATCAGCGCCACGGTGGGGAGATGTTAACTACCTCGCCTGGTATGCAGGAGCTCATGGATTCAATCTTGACCCTGATGCTTGCATATTTGGAGTTTGCATGTTCTCCCCGTGGTCGAATGGGGGTTTCTCCGGGTACTCCAGCTTTTCCCTCCACATTTAGAAACAACGTGCGTTAAAAGTATGTGGCTGCAATAAATGCCTAGATGGTAAGCCACTGTCGTTGAGATATCACGTGCTGACCAGGTAGCTTCCGAAAGAGAGCTATACAGCTCAGTGAGCCTTACCTGGTAAAATAAATCGTTTGTTCAAACATTCAATGCTGCACACCTGTGTGTGTTGTTAAATAGATTACAGTCCATTACCCACGGGCGCATTAAACACCGCCACCGCTTTCCTATTCTACTGCAATTCGTTAATTCATCACCTGCTCGTGTTGCTCATAATTAAGAATCCCCGAGGCGGATTTCACTGCCGTATCGAACTGAGTCCCTGCCAACCGGCCTTTCCCCGTGTGCTTTTCGTGCGGACTTAACTCAGCTCTTCCCAGAGGTGTGGACTCGAGTCATGTGACTTGGACTCGAGTCAGACTCGAGTCATGAATTTGATGACTTGCGACTCGACTTGGACTTGCATAACAATGACTTTGTCCCACCTATGAGATGTGGACTCGAGTCATGTGACTTGGACTCGAGTCAGACTCGAGTCATGAATTTGATGACTTGCGACTCGACTTGGACTTGCATAACAATGACTTTGTCCCACCTATGAGATGTGGACTCGAGTCATGTGACTTGGACTCGAGTCAGACTCGAGTCATGAATTTGATGACTTGCGACTCGACTTGGACTTGCATAACAATGACTTTGTCCCACCTATGAGATGTGGACTCGAGTCATGTGACTTGGACTCGAGTCAGACTCGAGTCATGAATTTGATGACTTGCGACTCGACTTGGACTTGCATAACAATGACTTTGTCCCACCTATGGCTCTTCCTAACCTGGAAGTACCCCTCCTCCATCATCCTCACCCTCCCTCATCTCCCACCCCTCCTCCTCACCCCACAGGGGTATGAGTGACATCTCCAGGGGAGACAGTTTTTTGAAGTGGCAGCAGTCAATTTCGATTTAAAGCTTTCGTGACTGCAGGGATTCATCTTCTTGGTTCTTTCGGTAAAGTCACGTAGAAGGGAAGTAATAAAATAATAAAACATGATAAAATAATTTTCATTCAGACGCTGTCTCCCCGACAGACCTGGTCTTCGCCTGAGGACGGCTGCTTGCGTTGTGGCCGAAACGTCGTGAGAATTATTTTATTATGTTTTATTTTTATTATTTTATTACTTCCCTTCTACGTGACTTTACCGAAAGAACCAAGAAGATGGCAGCAGTCACTTGTGGTTTGCTCTGTAATAATGGCAACTCGCAATGTTCCGACACCGCACAATATTCTCTGACCCTTCTAGAGAAAGAGAATCAGAGGTGCGAGGAGGAATCGCACTCAAGCAGGAAGGCAACAGCCACGAATTGATCCGCCACTAGCAACAATTGTCCAAGCTCTGCGGTTCTCTCTGTACACATTGCTCTTAGTCTACCAGTGGCACTGCCTTCTCCTGGTGAGCCACGGTTATGGATACTCCTTGACGCCCACGGGAAGAGAGTTTTGAAACATTTGCACGTGATCCGCCAAACCCTCGCTGCCTCCACAGTGCGAGATTGCAGGCCACGTGCACAGCAACCACCGACCAGGGGGGTCTGTTTGTGTACACTTAACAATTGTAAAACGTATAGTAATACGTTTTTACCCTTTTATCTGGCAACAAAACTGACACCTTTATACAAGGGATCATGTTTGCAATAACCACAACACAAGCAGTCAAAATGCAAACAAAAAGAGACAACTCTGATAATGATATGCACTGTCCTGGAAATTGATTGGTCCAAACATGATCCCTTGTATAAAGGTGTCAGTTTTGTTGCCAGATAAAAGGGTAAAAACCTATTACGATATCTTGCTACTGGCAAAGGAGGTCTCATAATGTAAATTGTAAAACGATTTACTTATCCGTTGTATTAAATTAAGTGAACCCCTGCCCACACTTGTTCTGATTCATTTTCCCACTGATCACATAAATTTGCACATTTATTATGAAAATCACAATATTAATTATTTAATGCCCACCAGAAAATCTGTCCACCCTTCTTGCTGCGTCCTTGATGGCCAGTCACTGTCACGAGGTCATCACAGCCACAGCCATCGATGGCACCGAACCCTCCTCGATACCAATGTGCTCCATTCTCCACCCAGTCTCGCAGCCGCTGCCATGCAGACACTGCCATGCAGACACGCAGCCACATCTAATAACCACCATGATAGTAGTGTAGCGGACACTCTCCTCGCCAACACGCAGAGACAGGTAAGGAGGATTCCAATCCCTTCATTCCCACCTTCTCCGTCACACACAGCTCCTTCCTTCATCCACAGCTCTCTCTTCATCCACATCTCTCTCTCTTTTCATCCACAGCTCTCTCTCTCTTTTCATCCACAGCTCCATCTCTCTTCATCCACAGCTCTCTCTCTTTTCAGCCACAGATCTCTCTCTTCATCCACAGCTCTCTCTCTCTTTTCATCCACAGCTCTATCTCTCTTCATCTACAGTTCTCTCTCTCTTCATCCACAGCTCTATCTCTCTCTTCGCCCACAGCTCCTTAACTTCACGCACAGCTCTTTCTAAAAGACCAGGAAAAAGCATGCTGCAAGGCGACACCGACGGCTGCTCTGCGGTGCCAATGTTCAGGGGCCTGCTCAAGGCGCGTCTCCAGCTGGAAGCACGTGTACCACTCCAATGCCAGCGACGTGCGCGTGGTTTTTTGAACGGTGGTTTGGGGGTGGTCGGTCAAGCCATCTGCACCAGTGCAAACGGCATTCTGCATTTCGCTCTCTAACGAGCTTATTCATCAAGCGTGGCGTGGTGCAACGATGCACTGTTTGTGTCGCGCGTGGCGCATGCAGTGCACGTTCCGCGGGTAGTGTTTTGTGACGTGATGCTGTATCCGATGTGACTTGTATTGAATTCGGCTCCAGTGCTTTTGCTGCTGGCAGCAATAAAAGTGGTTCAAAAGTCAAAGTCTCTCTCTCTCTCTCTTCATCCACAGCTTTCTAATTTCATCCACAGCTCCCTCTATTCATCCACAGCTCTCTAATTTCATCCACAGCCCCTCTCTTGCTGGCACTCCACTGACGTACCCTCTCATTCCCTCCCCCTCTCCTCATCCCTGTCTCCTCATCTCCAGTCACCAATCCCCTTTCTTCACACTCCGGGGTCGAGTCAGTGCAGGGATTGACGTCAGCTTGTAGGGAGTAAGGGAATGCCGAGTAACAATCCCAAAGCAGAGTGTGTTGGGAAGGTTCAACCCCCTCGCTGTGCAGAGGATAAAAAGGCCGCTTGAAGGATTTTTTGGAAGACCGCCTGTGCAAGGTCCGCTCTCCAGGCCATCCTCTTGACACGTGGGCTTTCCGAATGGATTCTTCATCTCATGGCGCGATGCCGATAGCCCTATTCGAATACAATGTTGTACATAAGGCCTTTTTAACACGTGAGTTTTAGATCAACAGATGTGCTTTGTTGTGCTGTGCACCGTTCTATAGCGGTGACATTCACCGACGTCTTAGTGGTGTGTGCATGTTGAACCCCTTTCGCACCGTACGGAGCCAATCTTACTAATCAGAGGGGCGGGAGAAGAATAACAAACTATGTATGTTGAACTTCTTTTGCACCGTACATAGCCAAGCATGGTAATCGGATGTGCGAGGGAAGGACACGAAATTAAATACAAAAAAGCAGTAAAAAAAAACCAGTTTTCATTCTCGTACGGTCGTACACGCACGACAAACGACAGGCACGTCTCGCGCAAGACTGAAACTACATCAGTATGCTATTGCAAAGTCACAAATAAATACACACATTGATTTACAGTTTATTTTGTTGAACTGGCAAGTGCTCAAGAGATCCAGCATAGAGCCTCATTTGCCGGAGTTACCCCAATTAATAGTATCAGCCCCAATACCAAAATAGACATCACGTGTGCAAGATGTAAAATGTCAACATGCAATAATGACATTGTCGTAAATTTTTCAACACAATTGACCGGCCATCGATAGCAATCTCCAGCGGACAATTAATAATTCACTGCGATGTCTTCAACACAATTTGACACGCGCAATGACATTAGGAAACTCAACATCGGCGGTGAACTGTCTCTTATTACAACTCGTATCTTTGTCGTAGTTACATCCACATGACGGTGGCCGTCATATGATTGTCCGCGATACGATACAATAATTCACAATGTGACGATTTATATTACTACTACTGTTCAGTAGCTTACGACGACTCACTCCGAGACGGAGGTGATGTTAAGGGCTTTCGCCGTTTATTAAAGGGCTACACAAGACACGGGAGGGGTGAACCACTTCCCAGGGGTTAGGGGTCCCGGGCTAGCTGCCACTGGGTCCCAACACAGCTGACTGCCCCGTGCTGTCTCCTCTGCGCCGGCCGTGGATCATCCAACACGACTGACCGAGGAGCACAGCCACGTCCATCCCTGGCGCTGTGCTATCTCCACTGTCCCTAACCCTCTTGACCCTGGCTCCCCGTTTCACCCTCTCTCGACCCTTGACTCCAGCTACGACCCCGCTTACGTCACGGGGTCTCCCTTTTAAACCTCCAGGAGCTGTGACGTCATGTGCGCTGTCCAGCGCGCGTGACCCCACGTCCCGTGACGTCATCGCACTGGAGAGCGCACACGACGCCACTATACTCTTAGTTATTTCGGAAAAGTCACGTAGGTAAAAAATTAAATTAATAAAAATAAAACAATAAAAAATCACGACGTTTCGGAGGCAACACAAGTCTCCGTCATCAGGTGGGACCGTCACAGCCAGATTGTCTGCATCAAGTGAGGCAATGATTCAAGATGTAATCCCTTAAATGCAAGTTGAGGGGGGAGGAGAGGGGGGAGGGACTCATCAGAATGTGGTAGCCAATGAATGGAACGTATCGGGAGGGAGGGGGGCGGGGCTAAAAGAAGGCACGAAGTGCTACGTAGAACGTATGGGGAGGGGGGCGGGGCCAAAAATCTAGAATTAACGACGCCACTACTCTCCTCTACTCTACACTACTACTATTGGCCCTGTTCTATATTGTATTTGGGATCTGCGGTTTCTCTCACTCCGTGGAGGCCGCGTGGAATGTTTCTGCGGGTTCCTGCGCTTTTGCCCTGCACATTCGGCATCGACACGCATTGTAGAGAACTTGACTGCTGATATAAATTCCCACGTGTGATGACATCAGCCACCGCGACGAGCTCTCATCACGTGTGGCCAGGTCGCCTCTGAAAAGAGCGAATTGCTCAGTGGGGTTATACCCGGTTAGTAAAATAGTTTGCTTGAATTAGTTAGCGTAATATCAGTTTCCCCCTAACTGCATGAGTGTAATTCATTGTTAAGTTGTGCTTTTGTGCCCTGATTTATTTCAAGTAACGATTATAAATAACTACAGTAATTCAGCTGGAGGTCACTCAACATCAGCCTGCCATTAGTGTTTCTAATCGTTCCGACTTTACAATCCATAACGCTTAGAGCCCCCATACTGTCAGAAAACGATGATGTCATGTGAAGCGTCGTTGCATTCATTAATCTGGACAACTTTTTTACAGAGCACTAATTCAACGTGTAACTTTAACATTTGTTGGCATTAATTATTTTATGTAACGAATATTGTATCAGGAATTGTGCAAAGCGGGCAGTCACTATTAAACTACACCATTTTTTTTTTATTCCACCAGATACGTATCACCGAGCTAAATAGCTCGTTTTCATAAGCTACCTGGCCACAAATGATAGCTCAATGAACGTGGCTTATCATGTTTTTAAATGTGGAAAAGAAAATCCCGAGCACCCGGAGAAAAATCAACGCGACCACAGCCAGAGAGAGACACGCAAACTTCAAATATACAGCAGCAGGCGTCAGGGTCGGGGTCGAACCCACGACCTCCTGCGTACCAGGCGAGGGGATGACATCTCCTAACCACCGTGGCACCCACCTACTATTGGGGCTGTATCGTATGGCCATATCACGGCCACTCGACACCCGAAACGTGTGAATTT
The DNA here is from genome assembly GCF_964198595.1 of Lampetra fluviatilis. Lineage (NCBI taxonomy): Eukaryota > Metazoa > Chordata > Hyperoartia > Petromyzontiformes > Petromyzontidae > Lampetra > Lampetra fluviatilis. The sequence goes on from NC_136314.1 coordinate 6,163,535, forward strand.
TTGAGGCCATCTGAGACGGCGTATTAAGCAACCAATAGTTGTGCGCGTGCGTGTCTGTGTGTTTACTGAGCCAGTGTCTGTGTGTGTTTACTGAGCCAGTGTCTGTGTGTGTGTTTACTGAGTCAGTGTGTGTGTGTGTTTACTGGCCCAGTGTCTGTGTGTGTGTTTACTGAGTCGTGTGTATGTGTGTTTACTGAGTCAGTGTGTGTGTTTACTGAGCCAGTGTCTGTGTGTGTTTACTGAGCCAGTGTCTGTGTGTGTGTTTACTGAGTCAGTGTGTGTGTGTGTTTACTGAGCCAGTATCTGTGTGTGTGTTTACTGAGTCAGTGTGTGTGTGTGTTTACTGAGCCAGTGTGTGTGTTTACTGAGCCAGTGTGTGTGTGTTTACTGAGTTAGTGTGTGTTAGTGTGTTTACTGAGCCAGTGTGTGTGTGTGTTTACCCAGTCAGTGTGTGTGTGTGTTTACTCAGTCAGTGTGTGTGTGTGTTTATGAGTTAGTGTGTGTGTGTTTACTGAGCCAGTGTGTGTGTGTGTTTCCTGAGACAGTGTGTCTGTGTGTGTTTATGAGTTAGTGTGTGTGTGTTTAATGAGCCAGTGTGTGTGTGTGTTTACCCAGTCAGTGTGTGTGTGTGTGTTTAACCACTGTGTGTGTGTGTGTTTACTGAGCCAGTGTGTGTGTGTGTTTAACCAGTGTGTATGTTTATTGAGCCAGTGTGTGTGTGTTTACTGAGCCAGTGTGTGTGTGTTTACTGAGCCAGTGTGTGTGTTTACTGAGCCAGTGTGTGTGTGTGTGTTTATGAGTCAGTGTGTGTGTGTGTTTAACCAGTGTGTGTGTGTGTGTTTACTGAGCCAGTGTGTGTGTGTTTACTGAGCCAGTGTGTGTGTTTACTGAGCCAGTGTGTGTGTGTGTGTTTATGAGTCAGTGTGTGTGTGTGTTTAACAAGCCAGTGTGTGTGTGTGTTTACTGAGCCAGTATTTGTGCGTTTACTGAGCCAGTGTGTGTGTGTGTTTACTGAGCCAGTGTGTGTGTGTGTTTATGAGTCAGTGTGTGTGTGTGTTTACTGAGCCAGTGTGTGTGTTTACTGAGCCAGTGTGTGTGTTTAACCAGTGTGTGTGTGTGTTTACTGAGCCAGTGTGTGTGTGTGTTTATGAGTCAGTGTGTGTGTGTGTTTACTGAGCCAGTGTGTGTGTTTATGAACCAGTGTGTGTGTGTTTACTGAGCCAATGTGTGTGTGTGTGTTTATGAGTCAGTGTGTGTGTGTGTGTTTACCAAGCCAGTGTGTGTGTGTGTTTACTGAGCCAGTGTGTGTGCGTGTGTTTACCAAGCCAGTGTGTGTGTGTGTTTACTGAGCCAGTGTGTGTGTGTGTGTTTATCAGCCAGTGTGTGTGTGTTTATTGAGCCAGTGTGTGTGTTTATGAGCCAGTGTGCGTGCGTGTGTTTACCAAGCCAGTGTCTGTGTGCTTACCGTGCCAACGTGAAAAACAAGTTGGCCGACGCACAATGCCCATTCTGTGCCATGATTGCCGTTGCGTGGCTAAACGCTCGGTCTCTCGCGGATCCCGTGAACACCGTGAGGTTGCCCCTTGCTGCTCAACAGACGCGTCGAAGCCATTACGCGGGGAACATCCAAACGCGCCAGGACATCGGCCGAGACCATTGGCGAATCGCTGAGCTGTCGCCAAAGAAGCGAATATAATTGAGACGCCGGAGACGATGTCGCGCGATTTGCCCCCAGTAGAGATAACGCGGCGCGGCTATTGTGGCTCGATTGCTCTTGCTTACTTTGTCAGAGCGTGATGGTCTTTTCTGCTGCGACTTGGGCGCCACGTGGAAGAGGTGGATGAGGAGGAGGAGGTGGTGGGGGAGGAGGAGGGTGAGGAGGTGGTGGAGGAGGAGGGTGAGGAGGAGGAGGAGGTAGAGGTGGACGAGGAGGCGGTGGATGAGGAGGAGGGGGTGGAGGTGGAGGAGGTGGAGGAGGAGGTGGAGGAGGAGGAGGGTGAGGAGGAGGAGGAGGAGGTAGAGGTGGACGAGGAGGCGGTGGATGAGGAGGAGGGGGTGGAGGTGGAGGTGGAGGAGGATGAGGAGGGTGAGGAGGTGGTGGAGGAGGAGGGTGAGGAGGAGGTAGAGGTGGACGAGGAGGCGGTGGATGAGGAGGAGGGGGTGGAGGTGGAGGAGGTGGAGGAGGAGGTGGAGGAGGAGGAGGGTGAGGAGGAGGAGGAGGAGGTAGAGGTGGACGAGGAGGCGGTGGATGAGGAGGAGGGGGTGGAGGTGGAGGAGGTGGAGGAGGATGAGGAGGAGGGTAAGGAGGTGGTGGAGGAGGAGGGTGAGGAGGAGGAGGTAGAGGTGGACGAGGAGGCGGTGGATGAGGAGGAGGAGGTGGAGGTGGAGGAGGTGGAGGAGGAGGTGGAGGAGGAGAGGTGGGAGGAGGTGGATGAGTATGAAACACTGAACATCGGTTTTGTTCTTAGTTTCAGATTCCAAACGCCCATAAATCTGGACTTTATTTAAGCAAGCGATAGCCGCTTGTAAAATCCACACCTTCTCAACTTAATTTGCATTTGAATGTTAATATGTATCTGTGTGTGTGTGTGCGAAAAACAAATTGGTATGCATCCAAACGTATGATCGGAATGTGGGTGACAAGCCGAGTGGCAGGCAAAGAGACGCAGCCGCGGACCATCACGTTCGTCACGCGAGAGATGAACAAAGCCTCAGCTCCATTGTTCAACCTGTCACCTGCTTCCTAGAGAGGGCCTGCTGTCCCACCACGCGTGACCCCTGACCCCCATCACCCACCCCACGGCGCGCGACGCTGTCTCGCGGTGAGTTGGGGCATCGACCACCCCCACCACCACCCCCACCACCCCCACTACCACCTCTACCACAACCCCCACCTGCATCACCACCTCCACCACCACATCCACTTCCACCCCCACCACCACCTCCACCACTATCCCCACCAGAACCACCTCCACCCCCGCCACCACTTCCACCACCACTCCCACCACCACTTCCACCACCCCAACCACCACCACCACCTCCACCACCACCACCCCAACTTCCACCATCACCCCCACCACCACTTCCACCACAACCACCCCCACCATCACCCCACCACCACCCCCATCACCACTTCCACCACCACCCCCCCCCTCCACCATCACTCCCACCACCACCCCCACCACCACAAACCCCCACCCCCCCCACAGCGTGGCTCGACACTGCCTGCCGCGATCCGTGGTGCGAATTTCAAGTATGCGCCACACACACTCGCTCACACACTCACTCACACACACTCACACACTCACTCACACACTCACACACTCACAAACCAACACACACACTCACACACACTCACACACTCACACACACACTCACAAACTCACACACACTCACACACACTCACACACTCACACACTCACACACTCACACACACATTCACACACTCACACACTCACACACACACTCACACACTCACACACACTCACACACACTCTCACACACTCACTCACACACTCACACACACAACAACAACAACCGCCATTCACCACTAAGTGGCGGTGACGTCACCCACGACGCTTGTGCCAGGCCATGTGCACCTTGAGGCCACGTGAAGTGTCGAACACCCCGCTGGCAGGAGGTCACGGGGGCAGACCCAGGTGCCACGGGTCGACTGACTGAGATGACCGAGATGACTGGCTGATGCACCACCTGTGCCCCCTACTGTGCCAACTTGCTGTGCTTAATCCACCCGGCGCTCCGCTCGTTGTTGTGAGCGTCGCTCCTCCGGCTCTGTTGTTGCTGGAGGGCGACTGGCTCCAACTGCCCAGTAGCGTCCTTCACGAGCCTCCTCCACAGAGGCCGATCTTGACACCGCTGGTACCATTCATCGGCAAGTCCACTCAGCTCCACGTCCTCCCATACCACATCACTCCATCTCTTCTCTAGTCCGTGCCGCGCCCGTTAAGCCCCTCGATCCGGCCGAACAATAGCTCTTTCGGCATGCGGTGGATGGGCATGCGGGCTACATGACCCAGCCAACGCAGCCTTGCCTGCTGGAGGAGCTCACCGATGGGACTTAGCCCAGATCTTTCAAGGATTTGTGAGCTCCTCACACAATCCAGCCTGGTTAAACCCAGGATGGATCGTAGGCAGGCCAGCCTAAATGTTTCCAACCGGCGAAAATGCTCCATTAGGGGGGTCCACGTTTCGCAAGCGTAGAGAAAGGAGGGAATGAATGTGGCCGAGAAGACCTGAAGCTTCGTGCGGAGCGACAGACCAGGTAGCTTCCACACAGCGTTACGCTAACCTATGAAAAGATATTCGACTGATTCGGAGTGAGGCCTCTGCTATTAAACTGGAGCCGTCATAAGCACACTGCCCAGGTATGGAAACTCTCCACTCTCTCCACAACTGCCCCATCACCGATTGGAAGTTGTGGGGGTGGAGTGTCCGATGGTACAAAATACCCAGGCAGATGCTTAGTTTTGGTGGGGCTGATGGTAAGGCCCCACCTCTTAGTGGCACGCTCCAGTCTCAGCAGCAGCGTCTCCAACTCCTCCTCTGAATGAGCAGCTATTACCAAATCATCGGCATACATAACGTGGTTGACCAATAGGGAGCCATCCCTTGATCGCACCCGGGCATCGATCAGACTCTCATTATATCTGTACCAAAAGGAAATTCCCCCGGTACAGCTATTGAAGGATTCACAAACTACGTGGTCAAAATAGATGTTAAATAATGTGGGAGCCAGAGGACATCCCTGTCGCACCCCAAGGTGTACAGGGAAAGGCTCTGACTCCCCGCCACGTAGTTTTACCCAGGCCCGCTCACCATCATGTAGGTCCTTAATGATCGTGAGCAGAGGGTCAGGGACTCCGAAAGTACGAAGAACAACCCAGAGCCCAGGCCTACTGATGGTATCATAGGCCTTGACCAGGTCAATAAAGCAGATATGTAGGTCTTGTTGGAATTCCCTACACCTCTGCTGTAGCAGACGGACAGAAAATATGGCATCTGTGCAGGACTGCCCTTTCCTGAAACCGCATTGGGGCTCCGCAAGCCTCACACACACACTCACACATACACTCACACATACACTCACACACACTTACTCACACACACTCACACACTCACACAAGACGAGACGCAGACGACACACCCCGTGTAACATTACGAGACTGGTCGGGGCAAGTGGCGTTTGCGAGCCACCTATGAAGGCCGGCTGGGGGTGTGGGTGGCCAGCACCACGCTCGGCCGCCTTTGTCTCCCAAGTGGCAATGCTTACACACCGCACCAGATACTGACTTAAGGCTGAGTCAACCTAGGGGAGACCCAGGACCGGCCAATATAATCGTCATTGGTGTTGACCATGAGCAGGAATCGAGTCTGGGTCGTCGCGTTCGCATCGCAGCTAGCTAACCGCTAACCGCTGCACTTACCGCTCCTCCACTCGAGCAAACACGCGCTCAGCCCAGCCACTTCGCCCACCGATGATTGCATTTGGCGGCCGCAAGAGATTTAATAACTTTCTGTTCGATTCTTGTTGACTTTAGTCCCCATTCCCCCCCCCCCCCCAAAAAAAATATTAAATCTGCTCCTACCACCACCCACGTGGAGAGAGAGAGTATGCCGAGTCTAGCAGTCTGAAAAGTCACTGTGGTCGACAGCGTTGATCGGTAGGACATTGCTGGTGCTGACGGCGACCAGAGTTCGATTCCCGTTCACCGTCAACATCGAGTGACGATTGTTATCTGAACCGTTCCCGGGCCTCCCTTAGGTCGACTCGGTTTTAAATCAGTACCCGGCACAAACATTAGCACTAGGGCGACAATGCCAGGTGGGAATGATACCTGGCCAACACTACCCCGCGGTGTGCCGTCCCAGCCTCTATAGGTGCTCGCGAAAACCACACAGTATGTTTAGTGCCATATGGGAAATCTTGTTCGTCCGTAATTTCACGAAGGCAAACATCCCTCGTATAGCCTTAACAGACTGTTGGGGCAAGTGCTGTTAGCGAGCGCCTATGAAGGCCGCCCAGGTGCGCGATAGGGTGAGTGGCCAGCACCACGCGCGACCGCCTTTGTTCTACTACTGGCGATGTTCAAACATCGCCATGGGTACTCATTGGAGGCTGAGTTGTCCTAGGGGATGTCTAGGACCGGTTCAGATAATCGTCACCGAATCAAACTCTGGTGGCCGGGTTCGTCGCGCAGCTTGTGTACCGATGTACCACCTTTCCCCACTTATGATATAAGAATTAAATCAAAGACAAAAATCCCCCGTATAGCCTTAACAGATAGTTGGGGCAAGTGATGTTATAGAGCAGCAACTTTGAAGGACGGCACGGATCACAAGGGGGTGGGTGGCCAGCACCACACCCACAAACTAATTCACATTGATCCTTGGTTTAACCTCAAGGAACAATATCAGAGCTTGCAAAGATTGGACCTATGCAAACCAACTTTGAACATTGTTCAAAGTACATTGTTCAAAGTAGGTTCATATCAGATGCGAGCATGGCACCAATTAAGCGGTAGCTGCCTTCAAGTTCAGAAATCAATGAAATCGAATAAAACCACAGCACGAAGGTTGCGAGATTCTACAGCATCCTGGCAGAAGTTAAAACTGTGATATGGAATGGCTATAAATCGTTCTTCTCCACTGTTTCCAAATGAAACTGGCCAGACGGTGTTCTGTGTAGAATTATTTAAGAAGGAATTGCGCAACCCCCCCCAACACCCCCTCTTTATTCCTCTCCACTTGCTCTTCCCTGAGCACGTGGGCTATCTCACACCCACCTCGCCCCCTCTTTCCCTTCCCCATTTGCATCTTCATCTTCCCACGAACTTCAGCCGGTCTCAAAGGTGCACTTTTGTTGGCCGCGTGTTGTATCGCTGCTCGCTTACGGCCCTTGCTCCAACGGTCTGTTGCAGGCTACACGTGGAATGTTAATTATGTTAATGACGTGAGTCCGAAGTTTGTACGGCTCAGTGGTGGTCCCTTAAGTTTTCTTTGCGCGTGGAAGCGAGTGTTTTGCAATTCATGGGACGCAAATTCATTAAAATGCCTTATTGCGTTGTACTTCTAAAATGAACTTTTAAATTTAACGAATACCATCATTACCCATTAGCCAGCACTGTTATTCGTGTACAAGCTGTTTTCTAAACGATTTTCACTCCTTAGCCGAGGGTTTTGTCTTCATGCTTTAACGCACTTTAATGCTGTGCACTCTTCAAGGTGCACATTAAAGCCACCTTCCAATAAACCCCGACCGTCACTTTCTAAAGGAGGAAGAGGAAAAGCAGAAACAATAATTGCGCGCACGAATGCATAATGAATGCTCTTGGTAATTTGATTTGACTCTGCGCTCAATCTTTTTTTATATCATGACGACATTCATGTACGGTAAAGAGCCATACTTTTGGAATGTGGTTATTAAAACATTACCAAGTAAGGCCCACTGAGCTATATAGCTCTTTTTCAGAAGCGATCTGGCCACAAATGATAGCTCAACGAAAATGTATAGCATCCATATAGCCGAAATGCTTGATGTTGATTCTGAATGTGGAGGGGAAAAAATTAACCCGTAAAAACAAAGTTTTTCACTATAAATCCTTTATATGCGTGGCGGCTAGAGTCATCTCGTCCTCTAGCTTGAGATGGCTGCTACCTATGGGTCAGATGATTGCCTGCCACCATTAAGCAATTGGTAATTAAATATAATTGTTTTCCCAAAAAGTGTAAAGTTATGGAAAAACATTTTCACGAAAATAAATTGTCACGCACAACGAGTCTGTGTGCAAAATGTCAGCTCGATTGGATCACGGGAAGTGGGTTAAAAAACGACCGAAAGATTTGCACGGTCGTAAGCGCGCAAGCAAGCGAGCAAGTGAAATTAATATAAAGGATTTAAAAAAACGGAGGACCCGGAGAAAAATCCAGGTGACCATGGGGAGAGAAATATGCACATTCCAAATATACAGCAGGCATCAGGGTCGGGAACGAACCCACGATTACCCTGAATACCAGGCGAGGTAGTGAACATCTCACCACAACGCGCTGGCCAACTTTTTCTCCCCATTGATGATGTTTATAGACCGCACCAGGCACCTCGGGGTGAACAGGTTCAGATATTTGCCACTGTTAGTGGCCGTGGTGGGAATGGAATTCAATTGCCTCCGGGTTCGTCGCGCAAGGAGCTTTCCGCTACACTTTGGACAAAGACCAAAGATCCCCCGTATAGCCTCAACAGGCTGTTGAGGCAAGTGTTGTTAGCGAGCACCAAAAAAGTCCGACACGGCTCACAAGGGGGTGTGTGGGCAACACCACGCACGGTGGCCTTTGTCTCCCCGGTGACGATGTTTACACACCGCAGCAAGTACACGTTTGAGGCTGAGTTGACCTAGTGGAGGCCCAGGACCGGTTCAGGTGAATCGTCACTGGGTGTTGGCCGTGAGAGGGAATCGAACTTGGGTCGCCGTGTTCGTAGCGCAGCGTGCTAACCGCAACACTACCGCTGCCCACACTCTGGACGCACACACAAAGATCCCCCGTGTAGCCTTAACAGACTGTAGGGGCAAGTGCTGTTAGCGAGCACCTATGAAGGCCGGCACAGCACACGAGGGGGTGGGTGGCCAACACCACGCCCGGCCGCCTTTGTCTCCCTAGCGGCGATGTTTACACATCGCACTAGGTACTCATTTTAGGCTGAGTCGACCTAGGGGAGGTCCGGGACCGGTTCAGATAATCGTCACTGGTGTTGGCCGTGAGCGGGAATCGAACTCGGGTCGCCGGGTTCATAGCGCAGCGCGCTAACCGCTACACTACCGCTGCCCACACTCTGGACGCACACACACACATGCCCACGTACGCGACAAACGTTTGACATTAAGGGAGTAATGAAATGGCCCTTAACCTGCGATCCGCTCCCATGGTGTAGGCCTTCGAAGTAGTGAGCGCGTGTCTTCAGTGCTGGCTTCGTGTTCGATGCCAAGAGGGTGACTGATAAATAATTGTTGTGGCCAGCTCGCTTCTCAAAAAATATCTATATCGATCAGTAAGCCTTACCTGGTAAAATAAAACGTCATTTTTTTTTTGGTTTAGTGTAGCGTGCTCGGCCTTCATAGGTGCTCGCGAACAGCACCCGCCCCAACAGTGTTGTGCAGGCTTGTTGTGTTTCATTCGTTGTTCTTCCCCGGCACCTCCGATTTAGTACACGGCTGGCAACGTACGGTGCGAAAAAAGTTCAAAACGCACGCGCGCGTATCGTCTCGCTGAGAGTTTATGAATTGAACAGGCGTGGGGGTGCCCTAGGCAAAATGTATGTCTTGCTTCTGGCCCACCAATCTCCCAGCACCACCACTGTTTGTCAAACAATGAACCCCCATCCCCCCTACCTGCTCTGTATAGAGCCTCTCACCTGCTTATAGGCTACACACGTCAGGTGCGTATGCCCACATCGCTCGCCCCCCCCACCCAGTCCAGCACCCACCGGCGAATTAAATATATTTCACCACCGCTTTGCTATTGTACTGCAATTCGTTAACTCATCACCTGCTCGTGTTGCACGTAATTGCAAAAACCAGAAGCACATCTCACTGCCTTACTGAACAGCGTGCATGCCAACCGGCCTTGCCACGTGCACTTTGCGTGCGGACTGAAGTCAGATACTCCCAACCCTCCTCCCCCCCCGCCCGCCCGCACCACCCTCACCCCCCCCACAGGGGTGTGAGTGACATCTCTAGGGGAGTACGCGAGACACTTATCGGCTTCGCCCGAGACTTGGATTCTTGTCTTGGATTAATACACGGCCTACGCGGAGGGTGGGGGGGGGGTGCGTGACGTCAGCAGGCACACTGCGTGACACTGCCGCATGCGGGTGACATCACAGATGTGACGTCACCGCTCACTTGCCGTGCAAAATATAACCATTATTGCGCCCCCCCCCCCCAAGAAAAAAATACAAAAGTTATTTTTTATACTTTTTGCATTGTGTACTGTCTGGAAGATACCCACATGCCAAATTTCAAGTTTGTTGCATGTTGGGAAGTATGCTAAACATTTCGAACAGACACACATATTCACAAATTTCCCTCATATATAAAGATTAGCTGACTCTTCCACAGGGAGAGAAAGAGAACGCATTATCGGCGCGAGGAGGAACCAAACTCAAGCGGCAAGGTAACATCCACGCGGCGAGGATCTGGCGCTACCAACAAGTGCCCAAGCTCTGCTGTTCTCTATACATATTAAGGTGCTTTCGTCCACTTGATTAGGGTTATGCTTGATCTGAATTTCAGCTTGGAGCGTGGAGGGGGGGGGGCTAGTAGGAGCTGACGTGAGATGGGGGGGGGGGGGCCACCCGGGGGGATGGCGAGGTGGGGGGGGGGGTCTTAGAGCAGGGATAGTTCACACACCTGTGGGGTTGACACACCTGTGTGGTTTACACACCTGGGTGGTTGACTCACCTGCGTGGTTGACTCACCTGCGTGGTTGACACACCTGGGTGATTAGCGCGCGCCTTTGCCATGAGCATCAACGACCTGAGTTAAATTTCCCGCCACGCCTAATGCCAGTGTCGAGTGATATTTGAACCATTCCTGCCCAATTTCCCCACACATCCTTCTCACCAACTCGCCCTGACCAGTAGTGCAGCGGAGCATAGTCAAACGACACCCATGCCTGACACGGTGTAGGAAGGCCATCCTACAGCGGTGGACTCACTGACTGGCCTACAAGGCTCTGAATGGGCTAGTGCTACGGTACCTGCAGGATATGGTCCGTGTTCTAGTCTCCAGCGAGGTCCCTGACATCCTCGGATCGCCTTCTTCTCAGCACTCCGGGGTGAAGCCGCTGCTCCTGGGGTGATCGCGTTTTTGTCAGTGCAGTGCCCGAACTTTGCAGCGCTTCGCTTTCAGCTCGTAAGACAACACTGGTCAACACACTTTTTCTGGCATAAGGTATTCCAACGGTTTTAAGGTAATTTTGGGGGTGCCGATTCCAAATCTGGCATCAGTTTTTGTCTATCACATGCTAAGGTTTTTGAGATATGAAATATTGCATTTGCAATAAAAACTGCAGAAGAAAAATATTTAAAAAATGTGGATATCTACATAAAATGATATTATAAACACACTATCCTAAAAATACAGCACCATATTTTAACACTAAAGCAGTCACTGATTCGCAACAACTTGCAATCATAAGTGATAGAGTTAATTTCGGGTAAAATCAATGAAAATGGGGTATGCCGATAGCATAAAAATGAGATGTGATAGAGCAAATCTGAGATTTGGAATCAGCACCCTGAAATTAGTCTAGAACAGCTGCAAAAGTCCAGGCCAGAAAAAAATGATTTTTTTTTGTGTTGACCAGTGTAATCAGAATCGGGAGATGTATTTGAGTCTGAATTGAAAAACTCACGTCTTCAAACTGGCCTGCATGCCCTGTTGTGTGCCGTGTGCCCTCTGGGTGGTCTCCTTATTTCCTGCTTTTCATACACGGTGTTGGCCCGTTTGGAATACATGGACTAAATGCGTCGCTTTACAAATGTTAATATATTATTATTAATCTCTTTTCAACCCTGAGCCGATTGTGGAAATCCCACATCCAGGGCAGGTGCGAGTCTATCCATAGGAAAACCCAACAGAATGGTACCGATTGTATTGACTCCCGCAGGGATGATTGGCTACGAAAAAAAGTGCGTGTGTTAGACTCCGGAGAATACAATATTGGTACCAGAGCTTCGTGCTTGCGTGTGTTTTGTGTCGCATTGCATCGTAACGACAATGGCGTGTATATTTGTTTCGTGTGTAATGTTTCCGGAGTGGAACATTTGGCCGCTATTAACACCCAGATGATGATGATGCATCATCACAAGACGCCAAAGCGCTGTCAACGTGATGACTTAATTCCCATCTGTGTGCGAGCGCGCTTACGTGACGCTGTATATGTAAAGGAAAACGTGTTGAGCCGTTTGTTATTTCACGGCGTTATTTAAACATCGTCACACGCTCGTTCCACCGACTCGATTTTTTGTGCGTTCGCAAAAAGCGAGCGAGAGGGAGAGACAACGACTGAATGAGTCAGTGCCATTTTCTTCGTCAGCATCAGTCGAAGGGTGAAATAAAAATAAAATAAAAATCACGACGTTTCGGAGGCAACACAAGCTTCAGTCTTCAGGTGGAACCGTCACAGCACGATAGCTGTATCCTCTCACTTGATACAGCTATCGTGCTGTGACGGTTCCACCTGAAGACGGAAGCTTGTGTTGCCTCCGAAACGTCGTGATTTTTATTTTATTTTTATCTTACTTTTATTAATTTAAAATTTTTACCTACGTGACTTTACCGAAACAACCTAAGAATATGAATCCTTGCAGTCACGAAAGCTTCAAATCTAGAATCAGTCGAAGGCTGTGTGATGAATCCTGGTTGTGTCGTATCACTAGTGTCCCATTGCCAAGGCATTTTCGCTGGGGCGCTTAGCTGATTAAGAAAAGTTAACAAGGCCTCTTGAAAATCTGGCACAGCGCATCAGTTATCGCAATTTAATGGAAAGCTATTACGCCGTAATGGAGTCCATTTCCATTATACATTACAGGAACATGATAGCAACGAAACATTATATTCGCTGGAATCCAATTTTTCTACATTTATGATGTGAAGACTAAAACTACAGATTTGCAACGATTAAATTACATGTGATAATATTAATAGCAATAACGATTTACAGCTTTTTTTTTAACTACGAGTGGACAAAAGCCTCTGCTTACCGCATCATTTGTGGGAAATGTTTGGCCATCACTGCTGCCATGGTTACTGATCCCATGATATTCACTCGTTGGTTAAAGCTAAACTGATTTTTTTTGTTTTATTTACAAGCTAAAGGCGATTGAGCCTCATGGCTCTTTTTCAGAAGTGACCTGGCCACAGATGGTATCCAAATGAAGTGGCTTATCACGTCGAAATTTATAGCAGACAAATACTCAAGACGCAATATTTCCAAATGTGGAGGGAAAATCCAGCGGACCCGGAGAAAAATCCACGCGACCATGGGGAGAACATACAAGCGACAAATATGTAGGAGCCAGGGTCGGGATCGAATCCACAACCACTTTATTGAGCTATCATTTGTGATAGCCAAGTCGCTTATTAAAATGAAAGAGCTATATAGCTCAGTGGGCCTTAGCTGATAAATACAAAAATTGTTTAGTATTATTTTAGTATTCCAGCAGTGTCTACGGGTTTTAAATACATATTTTGCAAGCGTATCGTCTGGCATAATTTTACAAGCTCTGTTGCACTTGAATCAAACCGCGTGACAATACAGCGCACACACGAAACCATAATCGCAATGCATTCTTGACCTTTACGAGAATGCCCAGGTTGTACTTCGTTGCGTGCGCAGAAGCCACCACTGAAAGAGGAGACAATTGAAAACAAACAAAACACAAACAAAGGCAACGTTCGCGATGCCTTGCACACACACAACGCGAGGAAAAATTCCACACAATCGCGGCATGGACGCAGTTGTGGCCGACTGAAGACTGCTCGCCGCCCTGCAGCTAAATGGCTCCGTCAACAACAACAAAAGAGGTTTTCTCTAATTAGACCATGGGATGGTCGGTCTGCCTAGAGCCCCGTACTCAATTCCAGGCGTGAAGACCACCCTTTAGTGAAGCGGAGCACACGCGCACACACACTGCCCCGTGAGCTGGTGAGACTGCTTGCTGATCCATGAATACAGAATTCTGCAGACGGATAGTTGTCCGTTGGCCAAAAAAGAAAAAGCTACATTTTTGCAAGTTGTCGTGAGCCTGGAGGAAGTTTGGCAAGATAATGGGCAGAGCAGAAAGTTGGTGGCATTTGAATAAAAAAATACAATTATTTGGTGGCAGTCCTCGGACGCATAATGTCCTCGTGCAAAATCAAAGATTCTCCCTGTGATGTAGGTGGCATTCATCTTCTTGGTTCTTTCGGTAAAGTCACGTAGAAGGGAAATAATGAAATAATAAAAATAAAACATAGGTGGCATTATTCGTGCTTTGTGTCTCTGAAACACTGGGGTCAGACTCTGCAATTACATGACACCACAGCGGGGAGATCGATAATGCCCTTACTCGCAAAGAATATGATTCTAATTAATTGAAGCGTCCCTCGCCCGGTACGCTGTTTGCCAGCCATATTTGGTTAACGCCGTGCCATTTAATCTTCAAGGTGGAGGCAAATTTGCGGTAAAATTAATTTCAATTAATGGTCAAAGGTGCCGCCTGACATGTCTGCCTCGACAGTACGATGGACTAGCGGCTCTGTTTTGTGAATTTTTATTAGTTACCGCACAATTTATGGTGATGGTTAAAAAAATAGAATTTCTCGAGGCCTCTGAGTTACTTCGCTGCTGTTGGCTCTCTCAGTACACGCAAGTAAAGGTGCAGCCCTGCAATTGCTCGCTAAGCGTACTGCTGGAGGAAGGTGACTCCACGATTGGATTCTCATTGATTTGGTATTTCGTCCCACTCTTACATACTGGCCGAACGTCTTGGCAGAGGTGGTGGGTAAGACACCACAATTCACACCACCACGTGCGAACCTGCTGATTAGACTACGAGTGGTGAGCCCACTTATTACTGATTGGTTGAAAAGAGGCGGTGAGTGGGAGATTTTTTTTTCTTTAATGAACTCGCACGGTTGCTTCAACTGCGACCGCGGGAGATGGACGGGAACTGGCTCCTTCTGCATTGCACGGTCGCAGTGGCAGGAACCCCCAAGACACACGTGGTTTGCCACAATGCATTTATTTATATATATAAGAAAGAACTGCAAAAGTAATGCAATATCACTTTTTTTATTCGCATGACAACAATAAACAAACCCGACGTTGAAATAATAATTTCTGCCTTCTTTCTCTCTGTCGGGATAGATGTTGTTATTATTATTATTATTCTGCCTCTGTAGATATCCTGTCTAAATATAGTATTCCGCATAAAGTTCTGCCCGCTAATAATATAAAGTTGTGGGTACTGGTTTTATTTTTTTTGAAAAAAATTGTTACTTTCGAGGAAACAACAAAACTTTTATCAATTTTTCTTTTCCAGATAAAATGTTGGGGCTCATTTAGGCGAACACATTGAATGCCACAGTCTCGTCCTAGCATTTCTCAGTCGTTCCTTGGAATATTAATCTATAAAAGAGCACTTACGTTTGTTTCTTTTTTTTTGTTCTCAGGGCGATGTAACCATTACCGCACGTCATTAATACAGATTAATATTTCACTCAGTTAAAAGCCGTATGCCCGTCGCATACTTAACGACCTTTCAGTGCCGCACGTTCCCGTTGCGTAACGAAGGGTCGCGACTCAAAGCCATCAGCAACAACATCAACAACGAAACTTCCCGCGCCAGTTCAGATTCCCTGCGCCGAATTGAACGGACACCTTGCGTTGCACTGCCTCGCATGGCCAAGTGCCCTTCGCTGAGTGACTTATCGAGGCAATTCCGGAAGGGCAATCGCACACTAAGGCTTGAGGTAGGGCGACAGTGATGGTGCCTGGGAAATTCCATTCGGAGCTTCGGCTTGTGTGGGGTGGGGAGGGAAGACTTTGTGTTAAGAGTCAGGAATGAATTTTGATTTCAAGCTTTCGTGACTGCAGGGATTCATCTTCTTGGTTCTTTCGGTAAAGTCACGTAGAAGGGAAATAATAAAATAATAAAAATAAAACAATAATATAATTCTCACGACGTTTCGGCCACAACGCAAGCAGCCGTCCTCAGGTGAAGAACAGGTCTGTCGGAAAGACAGCGTCTCAGGAATGAGTTCAGAGTTAGGAATGTGTTGAGTATTAGGGATGTGTTGAGAGTTAGGAGTGTGTTAAGACTTGTTAGGAAATGCGTTAAAACTTTTTGGGAATGTGTTAAGAGTTCATCTTCTTGGTTCTTTCGGTAAAGTCACGTAAAAGGGAAGTAATAAAATAATAAAAATAAAACATAATAAAACAAGAGTTGTTAGGAATGTGTTAATAGTTATGATGTGTTAAAAGTTAGGAATGTGTTAAGAGTTGTTAGGAATGTGTTAAGAGTTTGGACTATGTTAAGAGGTAGGAATTTACTACTATAATGGGCCAAGAATGTCTGTGTGTCCCGCGCGTGACGTCACTCTACATCGGCCAGCCCCTCTCATTAATACTCATGAACAGGTGACGTCACTCAACATGCAGCACCCCCCTCATTAATAATCATTAGCAGGTGACGTCACTCCACATGTAGCACCCCCCTCATTAATAATCATTAGCAGGTGACGTCACTGCACATCGAACAGCCCCCCACATTAATAATTAATCATGAAGAGGGGACGTCTTACAAATGGACACCCCCTCATTAATATTAATTAGCGGGTGACGTCACTCCACATGGGGGGGGGGCGAGGCGCCTCCTCCCCCCTCCTCAGCGTCAACTTACAACCCTCACTACAAAGGCAGAACCCTCACGTCACGTGATCTCCGTGACGCTGTTGAGACATCGAAGTAAAAAGGACGTCGTGATGAAATAGGTCTGTGTCACCGCGACCTCACAAAGTGCACACGAATGGATGCAATGGATATCACGTCGCGGTCCGCTTTTCGCTTGCAAGTTTCAGATTTACTGCAATACACCCGTCCTTGAACGGGCAAAGGGTGTTAATAGTTATGGATGTATTAAGAGTTAGGAATGTGTTAAGAGTTATGGATTTGTTAATAGTTAGGAATGACGGAATGCCACCGATCCTTCCGCGTGCTGCGTGATCATCACTACACCGTATTGACGTCGCAATCGCGTTTCATCCAGCGGGCGAGCGTTCGTTTTTTGCGACGATGATGGCGAGACCACCCAGGAGGAGGAGGAGGAGCGGCTCCCACCGCCCACTCGCCGTGCCGGGGACACCGACCATGGCTGGTGGTGGACGAAGCCAGGGGGGAATGGAACGGAGGCAGTGAGGGGAGTCTGCCTGGCTCGGCGCTAATGGCCCGCAAACATTTTGCACCTCCATAAGGTCCACTGTCGCTTCGCGGATCTGGGACATTAACTCGTGGCGGTGGGAGGTGGCGGTTCGGGGTTGAGTGTTTCGGACGTTTTTTTGTTTTATTTTCTTCAACTTCCCACACTGTCTGATGTCGGGTTCATAGTACGGGCTTTTTGGGGTGATATTTTCGGGTTAAATCGCGTAAATATTTTACGGAGAGTAAACCCACGACGCGTAAATATTTACACGATCTAAGCTGAAAAAACTCTTTTATGGATGATCTTGGTCGCGAAAGCCTGCGTGTTAAACTGATGTTGGGTTATCTATGATAAAGGGGGGGGGGGGTGTGGAGGCGTCAGGGGTTAGATCGCGTAAATATAAATGTGTCTTCTTGGTTCTTTCGGTAAAGTCACGTAGAAGGGAAATAATAAAATAGTAAAACATTATAAAATACAATTCTCACGACGTTTCGGCCACAACGTAAGCAGCCGTCCTCAGGTGAAGAACAGGTCTGTCGGAAAGACAGCGTCTAAATGTTCAGACGCTGTCTTTCTGACAGACGCTGTCTTCCCGACAGACCTGTTCTTCACCTGAGGACGGCTGTTTGCGTTGTGGCCGAAACGTCGTGAGAATTGTATTTTATTATGTTTTATTTTTATTATTTTATTATTTCCCTACTACGTGACTTTACCGAAAGAACCAAGAAGATGAATCCCTGCAGTCACGAAAGCTTTAAATCGAAATATAAATGTGTCGTTAAACCCGCCACCACCCGACACAACCAATGAGCGAGGTTTTGTCACGTTCACAAAACGTGCCAATTCGTTACTACTTCAGCACACCGGTGTGTTGGAGAGTAAACCCACAAACGTTGCCATTAAGACGCAAATAGGAACGATTATTCACAGATCTGGCTAATCGCCTGACGAAGCGGGTTATTGTTGTTGTCATCACCAGCGACACGTCACGACACTCACATTGTAAACGTCGTGGTTTTACTCCCCATCACGCAACCGGTGTGCTAAAGTCGTCATCAATTGGCACGTTTTGCTCACGCAGACAAACCTTACTCCAGTAATTGGCCACCTCGGGTAGTGGCGGCGGGTTTAACGACACATTTATAAATAAAGGTTTCAGTTTTGTTTTCAGAAAAAAGTGGAAAAAACCTATTATTATATTTTGGTACTGGTAAAGGAGGCCTCATGATGTAGACACATTTATATTTACGCAATCTTACCCAACAGCACACGCAACAAAAATCTTTATTACGGATAATATTTGTGGCGAAAGCCTTCTGCGTGTTGAACTGATGTCGGGTTGTTTACGCAAGCCTTCAAAACCTCCACTTCTTGTTTGTACCCCCCCCCACACTCCCCCATCCACCCCCCACCCCTCATTAACCATCGTAAAGGTGCAATCGTTTTCCACGCGGCATCCTCAACAATGACCGTGACGCCCGTGAACCCGAGGTCCATGGATGGACGAACCCAATTGTGTTCATCATCTTCACGCGCACCAACTTGATCGCCGCATTGTTTTGTTGTTGTTGTTGTACCTGTCCCGTTCCTCTTATGACTTCATCGGTTTCTAGCGGTCTCCAAAGGGCTCCGCATGCTCTGAGGTTGTTTTTGGTTGTCCCGCTGTCTGAGAGGGAAGGGATGTAAATGCGCGGAGATGCCGAGGGAAGTCGTCCCAGGACGATACGATGTCAAATGAAAGTGATGTGCATTAAAAAAAACATTTTTGGTTTATTTTATTGCGAAAATAAACAACAACAAAAACGGCCTGACGCGACAGTACAAATATTAAGGGAGCACATTTGGTATGCCCATGTGTGTGTGTGTGTGTCTATGGGGAGCGGTCGTGTAGTGGTCAGCGTGCTGCGCTACGAACCTAGCCACCTGGGTTCAATTCCCGCTCATGGCCAACACCGAGTCACGATTATCTGAACCGATCCTGGGCCTCCCCTAGGTCGACTCAACCTCAAATGAGTACCTGGCGCATTGTGTAGACATCGGCACCGGGGAGCCAAAGGCGGCCGGCCGTGGTGTTGACCACCCTCCACCTCGTGTGCCGTGCCAGCCTTCATAGATGCTCGCTAACGGCACTTTCCCCGACTGTCTGTTGAGGCTACGCAGGGGATCTTTGTCTTTGTTGTGAGCGTCGTGCATCCACCTTCAGGGCTCTGTGTCAATCGAGCCTAGACCCCACGCGTAGACTGTGACGCACCTTTACCCCCTTGTATCTGGAAGCAAATGTGGGAGGTGCATCTTGTAATAGAGAGGATATCTTGAACTTCAGGAATATATGTGTCCATGTTTTTTTTATCGAGTTGCTCGGAATCATCTTCGGGTGTTTCGTATCAACAAATTACCAGCGAGAAGAGAGGAAGACACTTCCAGCCGTTCACAATGATCTCCCACGAAGACCTCACTCTCTCCATTTTAAAGCGGCTCATTCATAACCATCAGTCGGCTCTGCACTGCAGCAATTTGTCTTCTCGTAGACCCGTTTTAATCTAACTGTTCAGAATAATCCTCCCGTAGATTTCATATCATCACGTATTAAAACAGCACCCTTCATAATCATTCTTTTCGTACCGTATTCCTCCGATTATAAGAAGACGCTTTTTTTCTCTTAATCTCAAATCGACCCCTGGGTTCTGGATGCCTCTTACTTTCTGGCGCGTCTTATAACCCGGAGGGAGGGGGGGGGACTTCGCGTACCCTAAACAAATTCGCCCAACACACGCGCTGGCTGGGTGAACCGCACAGACACCGCTCTCGATGTTGCCAGCCCCATCCACTTGTCCCCAGCGCAGCGCGCACACATCGCCTGCATTTACATGTTAATGAAATTGCACCGTTGGCAACTGGGCGGCCCACAGACAACAATTAGCCGCGCCGTCTGCGCGTAGAGCAGTATGCTCGGCAGACACGGCCACTTTGTTTCTCAGCGAATTCCACAAACACCGAGATAGTCCAGGTAGTCGGAAATCAAAATTAGGAGTTGCTGCTGTGTTTTTTTCTTGAATTCGGTAAAAATAAAAAAAACCCACAACATTCTTCAAGAGCCGCAACAAATGTGCTGTGTGGTGAATACGCAGAGGCCCTTGATAAATAAAACATGACGTCACCAAGCAGCGTCTATAAGGAGCCGTGTGCAGCTCCTGGAGCCGCATATTTACCGACCGCTGCCCACAGACAATCGCATGCCAGACGCCCCCCACCCCCCATCCCCCCCTCCCCCTCCCCTGCCCGACAACCCCTGCCCCCCCCGAGCTAAATTTGACTTTGCCGAGCCATCGCATGAACTTGCGCTACTTGCTTGAAGCGAAGCTGTCATCAAGAATTGCTGATGGGCGAACACAATGATGACCAATTTTACCTCGGAGCAAGTGGCAATTAAAATCCTGGCCGGATTCCTGACGCGCTAATGAGAGCTGAACTAGAAATGTCAAATCTTGTGTTGAATGCTTCATTTTTTTATTGTTAACGTTCTTATTCTTAGACTCGCATGCGGAAGCCCTTAATACTAAATAACAATGATGCTCTTCGCTTACCAAGGGAAGCAGCAGTGAATGCCAACCTTTCTTTCCGATGACACATCTGAGCCGAGCCAGGCGTAGGGCTCTTACGGTGTGTGGAGGATGTGTGGTGGGTTTTTATTTTTCCACTGACTGTTTGCCGAGCCGAGCCAGAACGAATATATGAAACCTCGGCCTAACAAGCAGACGTCTAAATATGTCTGTGGGTCAAACTTAGCCAGGGGTGAAGTGACTACTGTATCACCTCCACGCATCTCAACATTGCGCGTGACGTCAGTCAGTAGACTACGTGGACTGTGACGACGCAGCGTCCCCGCGTCACCTCCACGCGAATTGGCTCGTTCACTCGCGTGTGACGTCAGCGACACGGCTCGGCTGTGGCAGTGGAAAAAAAACAACACTGCAACTGCTCAGCTGAAACAGGGCTGGCTCAGCACGGCACCAGCGTGGCTTGGGGTGACGCGTGTCGATAATTATTTCCAGAAGGGTCCCGAATTGGGATGTTTGGCGAGTTCCATTGATTCGTCTTTGGAATGTTGGAGTATGCTGGAGCACACGGGGAAAACCCCACGGCCGTAACAATAATAACTCTTTCGCATATATTTAATGGCGTCGTTCGCGCAAATTCCATCGCAAAACGCTGATCACGAACTACATTAATGGGGGAAGTGTCACGAGTACACCACGCGCAAAGCTCGATACAGACAGAATCAACACTCCATTATGTGTACTGCCATCTCCTGGACATCTTGCAGTTCAGGCCTAAAACACACGGGATCCCCCCAGGCAGTACCCCGTATAGTAACCGACCATCGACTCAACCCTGCTTAGCCCCAACGTCTCACAGTACCGCAATGCATGTCAATTGACAACCTTGACACCCATCTCAAGGGATTTCCCCAGGTGACATATGTGAACAAATAAAGGGGTAATATTGGATTGGTTCGGTGTGATGCAGTGAGAGGCTTTCTGCTTGTTGGCGAATTTGTGGCAGGTATGTGGCTTTTCTAACAATAACAACAAAGGCAACAACAACACGCTTCCCTCACCAAAAATAGACTCTCGGAATTGGCCAAAACGTTCCATTCAAAACCCCACCTCGTCTCGCGTACAACAGCAGCAGCGAGGAATATCTCTCCACCCTGCAAACACAATCGCTTAAGTGTCTCTCAGAGGTGAACGCGACAGACAAATAAACGTTTAGTGGCCGCGTATTCGACGGTTCTTGAGTTTCCTCATTAACCGCTGCGGTTTTTGCGAACTCAAAACGTCCAAAACGGGAGACACAGCAGAGCCTCACCATTCTGGCGAATTGCCCGATGATGCTGGATGCAATTACCAGCGAAACGTCGTACTCAAATTGTAAATGTTGTGGTTTCGCGCTTCAACACACCGGTGGGCTAAAGCAGTGAACTATTTGTCTTTTGTCAACGTGACACTTTTTTTACTGATTGGCCGTGTCGGGTGGTGGAGGGTTACGACACATTTATAAATAACGCGATCTAAACCCAAAAATCGTTGATTATGATCAAAACGTCCTTCAGGGGCATATTTTTCCGTACATCTTGTGGAGATGACGTGACTGGGTTTGCTCCGATTTTGATACATCCAATTGTATATTCGTAGAGCGCTTTCGCTCAAGGCGCTTGACGTAGCTTACCAAAACGACGACAGAAGGGAATGATGGAGTTGGCAGGGGCAGTGCTACAAGGATTGAGGAATGGGTGACCGCAATAGAGGGGCACTTGGGGATCACGAAAGGGCGATAGGGGAGGGACGGGGAGGAGTGGAGGGGCGAGGGGACGGGAGAGGAAGAGATGGAGAAAAGGTGAGTCCTGAAGAGAGGAACGGAATGACGTTAAGGAGGAGGGGGGGGGGGGGGCTGCTTCATGTCAATGTTTTGGCCGTAAATCCTTTGATGGACTCACCACGCTTGCCGAATTTACATGAACATTGATGCAAACACTGAACTCCAAAAACTAAATGTATTCCTGCGATATTAATTTACATCCCTTGATCAATCCCCTGCGAGACGAAGGCCTCCCCACGATGCGGCAGTCGTGAGGATTGATCGACCATATTTCACCACGTCGGTCGGTTCAGCGGAGGTTGAATGGGGAAAGGTCAAGGTCGGACGAGATGAGGCGCTCACGGTCTCATCGGCGGGCCTTCAAGAAACTACCGTCAGTGATACACGAGTGGAGGTTCGTAGCTTGAGGGGGGGAGCCTGACTCTTTGGTTCTTTCGGTAAAGTCACGTGGTTAGAAATAAAATTAAATTAAACAAATCACGACGTTTCGATTGCAACACAAGCAATCTTCATCAGGTGGTTTAACCACAGCAAGAAAACATATTGCTGAAGTGGGAGAGAGAGCTGCCGTGGCAAGAGGTTATATAGATGAGAATGGGGGAGGATAAAAGGGGGAGAGAGAGAGGGGGGGGGGGGGAGTGGGTGGGGCTGGAAATGGGAGGCTTGGAATGCTGAGAAAGCTGTGGATGCGGGAAGGAATAAACTCGTAAAAATAGACTAGTACCCGGCAGATATGATGGAAACAACCATAAACAGTTCCCACCTGATGAAGGTTGCTTGTGTTGCAATCGAAACGTCGTGATTTGTTTTATTTTATTTCTAACTACGTGACTTTACCGAAGGAACCAAAGAGTATGGATTCCTGTAGTCATGAAAGCTTCAAATCAATGGGTGGCCCAGACTTTGTAAAAGAAGCCACTGCCCAGAGCTTCGACCGTTGTGCAAGAAAATGAAATGATTCCACGGTACAGAAATGTGAATGAACCAAAATTATTTCAAAGGCAATGTTGTTTTGGTTTGCTACCGCAACTCAAGACATCGCACGCCAACGTGGGATGTGCCATCGCAGGCGGAGAAAAGGAAGCGAACGAGGCAAAGAAAACAAGATGAGTTGATGGGGGGAGGAAACGAAGAAGATATTGAGCCCGAACCTGAACAGGGGGCAGGGAGTCGACAGAGGAGATGAAAGGAAGTTCCAACCCAGCGAAAGAGCGACTTCCCACGGAGTGGCTTTTGATTGGGGTTCATGAAAGAAAGTAGAGAAGAGCGATGAGAGGTAAGAGAGTACCTTAACGGGGTGGTGCAGAGCGTGATATAAGAGCGGGCAAGGGGGAGAGTGTGTCAAGATGAATAGAGTCATATGAGACGATGTAGAGTCAAATTAATGACGTCCACACGAAAGCACGCAACAGGTGGAAGGCAAAGGCGCGACCGAACTGCACCAATTGAGTCTGCACTCCGTTACTACAGGAACAGAAGAAAGCGACGCGAACTCTCTCCTGAAGCCCTCTTGTCGTCGTGCTTCATAGACCTCGAGCATTGTTGGTATTTAGGGCCTTGACATTTTGCCATAGGCAAGAATACAACGGGAGGAGAGGTAGGGGAGTGCGTGGAGGGGTGTGTAGTGAGATGAGAGGGGAGAGGTAGCAGAGTGCGTGGGGGGGAGTGAGATGAGAGAGGAGAGGTAGGAGAGTGCGTGAAGGGGAGTAGAGTGAGATAGGAGAGGTTAGGTAGGAGAGTGTGTGGAGGGGAGCAGAGTGAGATGAGAGCAGAGAGGTAGATGAGTGCGTGGATGGGGTGTGGAGTGAGATGAGAGCGGAGAGGTAGGGGAGTGCGTGGAGGGGAGTAGAGTGAGATGAGAGGGGAGAGGTAGGAGAGTGCGTGGAGGGGAGTGAGATGAGAGGGGAGAGGTAGGAGAGTGCGTGGGGGGGGGGGGGTAGAGTGAGATGAGAGGGGAGAGGTAGGAGAGTGCGCGGGGGTGAGTAGAGTGAGATGAGAGGGGAGAGGTAGGGGGGAGCGTATGAAAGGGAATTGAAATGATTGGTAAGACGTAGAGAGCGGCGATTCCATGGAGGATCAGTGATAGAGATCTTGAAGAAATGTCCATGGTATCAAACAACTGGTCTTGATTAGATTCCCAAAACATGAACGCGTATCTACGGAATAAGCAACATTGGAATGTTAATGTATTATTATTTTTTGTGTTCATAATCTCCCCTCCCCCTACCTCTATAGTATTCATCAACATCACAGTCAGCTTCTCAAATAAAAGACAAAATCGTGCTCATTGTTGCTATCGTTGGAGGCAGGTGGAGGCAATTTAAAGGGCGTTCAACATTCACGTGGCACTTTGGGGAAGGAATTTCCATTCATTGAACTGGGAATTATACACCACAGAAATTTAAAATTAAGTTAATGCTTGCCCGTTGTTACGTCAATTAAAGATATTTCCCATTAGTTAACCCACGAGAGTTATTTTTCATTCTACCTCTGCTCATGAAATATCCTGTGGGAATGCGTGCCTGGCATTCTAAACCACACTACGGTATTCCAATATATATATGTACACACGGATGCAATATTGAATTAAGCTACACTAAACTCGCCCATGATGTCTCCATTATGAATAGTATCACTGAAAATCCTCAACATACATCTCATTTTAAAAGCAATACTGTGCTATGATGAAACACAACACTACATGAATGTCAGAATCCAAGCGGAGCTGAATCTAATAGTTATATATTATGTTCAAGCACAATTAACAAAAAAAACATAGCATATAAGCTAAGTCGGACCATTACCGGAAATGTTACCTGTTA
The DNA here is from genome assembly GCF_964198595.1 of Lampetra fluviatilis. Lineage (NCBI taxonomy): Eukaryota > Metazoa > Chordata > Hyperoartia > Petromyzontiformes > Petromyzontidae > Lampetra > Lampetra fluviatilis. Next base: position 6,188,714 of record NC_136314.1, read on the forward strand.
TATAATCTTCCTTTTCAGGGAATTGTTATTGACACACGTGTTTAGCCAAATAATCCAAAATGAGTACAATCTTGTTGGATTACAAATTCCTCTACTCTGCTTGCCAGGTTCAGGAATTTAAAAAAATTGAAAAGCTCTTTGATCCCATAAAAAAATTTATTGAGTGGCTTTCTAATCCGATAAAATTGGTAATTGGGCCGAGGAATGTGGAACTAAATGGATAACACAAATTCTGGTTGACCTCAATGGAACAGGGATACCCATAACGCAATCTGCAAACAACATTTTATAATTGTACTTTTAATACAAAAAGTGTATTTAGTCAAGCGCTTTGTGTTCATTGAAGAGGTTGTCTGTTACTCAGCTGCTACTTTTTGGCAACTATTCACATGACAATTTAAAAACAGTTTATCATAAAATATTCGTCCGTTTTAATTAGTATCAGCCCCCGTGGTGTAAAGTGCAGTTCCCAATGATTTCCCCCACTCCACCTTTTTGGCTTTTCGACTGCAGAAGGACCATTGCCCAAAAACTTCAGTGAGTAGAGAGTTGATGTTTTTTTTTTCCTTTTGATAAATGTGTTTAGAGGATGCCTCGCAAAACCAGGTGTTATAGACTTGCGCTGTGAGGTAGTCGGCGGTCGAGGCTAACAACAGAATATCAACCAGAGCAGAGATGGAGCGATGCATGCAATCAGCTCGTGCACTGCGGGTGCTGGATCGATCGTAACATTCGCAAGACCGTCAAGATTCAGCTGGGGTTTTTTTGGATGGGCTTCTTTCAGCAGTAAATAGATCATGTGTGATGATGATGATGATGACGCTGCCGATGATGATTATGTGAACACCATGAAGCCCTGCTTGGGTTCTCCACTCTAAGTCGCTGTCCGTGGTGCTGATGCGTAGGAACTTGCAATTCGGAGCACAGCGTATCCCCGACTCGCCTGGAGGGGGCATTCGTGCCGCGATTGTATCATCATCCACACCACAAGATGGAGCTTTAATGCCGAATACAAGCCGCGTGCACACACCCGGCGTTCCGTCCCCTCTGCAGCTGCAAGCAAAATCATTTTCGCACGGATTACGCGAGACACGGCTACGAGCAAACGTGCTTAATGCAGCAGCAGCAGGGGCTGTTGATGTGTATGCGCGTGTGTGGAACGCGGTAGCGCAGTGGTTAGCAGACCGCAATATGAACCCGGCGACCCGAGTTTGATTCCCGCTCACGGCCAATAATAGTGGCAGATATTTGAACCGATACTGGTGTCCCGTATCCCCCCCCCTCCACCTCGGTCAACTCAGCCTTAAATGAGTACCTTGTGCGGTGTGTAAACTGAAGTACTGGGGAGACAAAGGCGGCCGGGCGTGAGTGTTGGTCATCCACTCCCTCGAGTGCCGTGCCAACTTTCATAGGTGCTCGTTTACAGCACTTGTCCCATCAGTCTGTGAAAGGCTAGACGGAGGGGGGCGTATTTGTCTTTGTCTGTACTGTATATATATAGACATACATCTAGATACGTTTGGCAAGGATGCGCAATTGTGCATGCGAGTGTAGATGCAGCAATGTAGCAAACGGCAGGGTTTTCTTTTTTTTTACCTTCAGCAGCAAAGCACCGCTTGATGTTTTGCATAGCTTGATGTTTTGCATATTCAATGGTAACGTTGAAAACAAGGGCGTGTGGACCTCGCAGCTCGGGTCAGTTGAAAGCGACCGCATGTACACAATCCCGCATGCATAGCGATCAATTAGTCACCGTGGCTGGAGCGGTGGCGCAGTGGTTAGCGCGCTGCACTCGGCGTGACCCCAGGGAACTCTGGCCTATCAGTGGCTAACATCAGCGGCGAGCGATATCATAACGGGTGCTCGCCAACCCGCAATGACACCGCGCGGTGAAGTATGTCAAACGACTGTCGCCTGACGAATGCGCTTGAGTCACAGCGCTACGCTTTCGCGCGGTAGATCGCAGAGCGCGGGGGTTGTCGTGACGTGCGAGGAATTATCGGTGAGCATCGATTCGGCTGGCTTACAATTCGTGCGTTGTTGGGTCCTGTGGTTTGGAGATAGTCGATCCCCCCCCCTCTCCATGCATACGCGTGCGTACCGAACGGGTTCACGTGACCCCTGTCCAGGCGCTAGAGGCCGCTACTATTCACCCCGACGGTTTAACACAAGCGCAAATCAATTCTGGAATCCAATTGCAACTCATAGCCGCAAAGCAGATTGATGTATTTGCAGATGTGTTATTGTTTGTATTGAACACGTACGCATTGAACAGCCCTCTTTTGTCAAGTCACTGCCGGGAAGGCCGTCCATCCCGTGCTGTGTTGCCTTGCGCTGTTATTTTGACCGATACTTCACCGCGCAGGTGAAGTTCGGGGTAGCGAACATCGTGGATGCACAGACGCGGGAGCTTTAGAGCGCGGCACAGCAAATCGGATGTTGGTGGCACTGCCCTCTGCTGCCCTCCAGCCGTGCACGCGCGCCATGGCGCTGCACGGTGGGTCAAGGGGGTTGGCACTGGTGGGTGGTTGTCCTCTCGAAGGAGTGGCGGCTTTCTCCCGGCTCCAGAATGTCAAATAAATAAATAAATAAATAAGCGGCGCCTCCACAAAAACGCGTTTGGACATAATTATTTTTTTTCAGTCCATCGGGCTATTGGCTTTGCAGATCGATATTACCCAGCAGCATTTGTTTAAGCAGCCAAACTCCGATCGGGTTTCGACATTCACAATCTCATCAGCAGAGCCAGACCTGTTCGATAAATGCTGATGGGTTGCCAGATGTTACGGGCGAAAGCACTCCGATGACAAAACAAAAACAAGCATGGTCCTAACAGTAACTCACCCGTCGAAATGGTCAAACTTCCCCAACGCAGGACCTTCATGAAATCCAGTGATGGGACTCCCCGATGCTTCCCCGGATGAATACATAAAAATCGCAATTCACGTTCATCAGCAGCAACAGCCGTGCTCAACCCACTGCTGAAGGAATGCCTCCCCAAGCCGTCATGTTATTAACAGAATCATCATCAGCATCATAGTCGACGTCAATACATTGCACGCCCCCAACGTCAGTCACGTCGTGGTCACCGGGGAGATGGAGCGATGAAATCAGTTCGTGCGCACGTGCTGCCAGCTGTGTTATTACATCGCAGAATCGTGGGAGGCGACTGTGGCTGGGGGAAGACCTCCTTCATCCGGCAGTGGATTGAGCATTGCTGACGACGGCGACGATGGCGGCGATTGAATTAACGAGCTCGCGTTGCTCTATGGGCGTCGAATCGTCGTACGAGCCACGTTTGTAAAAAAAAATATATGTTTAAAGTCGTCTTAATAGCTACGGCATATTGGGAGGAATTAACAGACTCGCGCGTGGTTGCATGGGCATCGCGAGCGTGCGCCACAGTCCGGCGTGCCCTGCCTACTTGGGTATCGGTGCTGTTCTGAAGCACAGGCGTCGTGTCCGCTACGGAAAATTAATCATTTAAGCAGCAGCAGGAGCAGCAGGAGCACAGCGCAGAGCTGCGGGCTCAGTCCAATTCAGTATGACGGGAGGCACAGTCGCCTAAGGGTCTCTCCCACGCTCTCTCTCTCTCTCTCTCTCCGTCTCTCTCTCTCTCTCTCGCGCTCTCCCCTTTCTCTCTCTCTCTCTCTGTCGGCAATTCACAATCAGGAGGGAGGGAGAGAGAGAGAGAGAGACAGCAAGAGCGCACTGCTGTGCACCAGCGCTCCCACGCCCCTTCCTCGTGACTCTCCCGCTCCTCCGTTGGTTCGTTCATCCAACCCCCTGGCATCCGAAAGTCGGGAAGCGACGGACGGCACGGACTGAAGGACCGAGAGGGGTTTCGCGTCCTCGAAGTGGAAGGAGGCGCGATCGTGCAGGTGCGGTGACTTTTCGTGAATTAGTGCCTCGTTCGCACCGATTCGCCGCTCCGCGTTATACCAGCGGGTACGAGCGAGCGAGCGAGTGAGTGAGTGCTGAGGGTGTCTCGCGCTCCGCGTTCGGACTTGTGTTGCTGTGGAGGAGCTTTTTGCGCACTGCACGCTGCTCTCAGAATGAATCTGGCTGCCCACCATCATCACCACCACCACCACCAGCAGCACCACCACCACCAGCAGCACCACCACCACCAGCAGCACCACCACCACCAGCAGCACCACCATCATCACCACCACCACCACCAGCAGCACCACCATGCGAGCACGCTTCTGTAAACTGAACACAAACCCGTATTAGCTTACGCTCGCGTGTGTTTAGTTGTTCCGTGCTGTGCTACGCGTGTGCGTGCGCGCGTGTCTACGTAATGCGTCGTGTTAATGATCGCGGCAATGAAGCGGTGGCGCAGTGGTTTCGTGCCGGTGTGCGCTTTGAACACGGCGAGCTGAGTTCGATTCCCGGCCACGGGCCGATAATGACCAGCGGCGAGTGAAATTTCCTTAAAGTGGGTACTGTTCAAACCCCACTCGTAATCACCAACGCGCACTGACCAGCGTGGTGATGTATGATCGTTTCACACCCTGTGAATAACCCTGGCGACCGCGAGCCTTCACAGCAATGAATTGGCGTAATCGTTCTCTCTATCATAATGTTACAATTAAAGACTGGGTCACCGATCCGAGGTAGGGTGGAAAGGGAAGAAGAGGCCGTTATCCAGCAGTGGATGATGGACACAAAAACGGGAACCGTCCATTATCGTTACGATAACAAACACAACGATCACCGTCACCTTCATCATCATCATCATCTTCTGAACGTGACCACGGCGTTGCATCGCATCGATTCGCGCTCACGCCGCTAGCTGCTCCGCCGTTGTCTCGCGACGCGAGGCGGCCGATTTGCCTCCGCGCTGTCCGTGGTACGAGGAGACCCACTTGTAAGATAGCCCACGGAGCTCCCCGCGCTCTGGTCTCACGGTGACGCGAGTGTAGCACAGGACTGGCTGACTCAGCGGCCGACTTCGCAGTGTTACGATGCAGGAGATAGGCAACTGGGTTGAGCACATCTGCATTGCGAGCTAAGGAGGCTGATTGCTTTCACCATGTGTGTGTGTGTGTGTGGGGAGCGGTTGTGTAGTGGTCAGCGCGCTGCGCTACGGACCAGGCAGTCACGAGTGCGGTTCCCGCTCACGGCACAACACCAGTGACGATTATCTGAACCGGTCCTGGGCCTCTCCTAGGTCGACTCAGCCGCATATGAGTATCTGGTGCGATGTGTAAACATCGCCACTGGGGAGATAAAGGCGGTTGGGTGTGGTGCTGACCAACCACCCCCTCGTGTACCGTGCTGGCCTTGATAGGTGCTCGCTAATAGCACTTGCCCCAACAGTCTGTTAAGGCTATACGTGGGATCTTTGGTTGCATGCGTTCCTGTTTGATGCTGGATTGGTGATCGGTTGTTGTAGTGCTTAGTGCATTTGTTTGCTTACAAAACGAACCAACGACCCGAGTTCAATTCCAGCTCACGGCCAACATCAGCTGTGAATACTATATCTTCACCGGCCTTGGGCCACCAATAGGTGCTACTGAGCCTTACGTGAGAATGGTATGCGGTGTGTAAAACATCGGCGCTGGAGAGACGGCGACGAACCGGTTGTGGTGATTGCCGTACCAGCCCCCTGGTGTGCCGAGCCGGCCTTAATTGGTGCTTTGCTCTAACGGCACTTGCCCCGAACAGCCTGGCGAGGCTATAACGAGGGGATCTTTGTCTTTGGCGTGTTGCAACTGTGGCAGCCACGTATCGTCGTTCACACCACGAGTTAATATAAAATATCACAACCACGTGTCGCTGCGCTGGGGGCAGCAGGGGAGCCTGAGTTCCATTCCCCAACCACTGCCCGCCTCCCCTATTCACCAATCGACGCTGGCCAGCGTGGTGAAGTATGGTCAAACATCCCCCGTTACTGACACGGCGTTCGCTCAGCAGTGGATGGATTGACGTATGAACAATATCGGTATTCACGTTTGCTGTTAACACCTCCGGTGGGCACGGTTGGCTACGTACGGCGCGAAAAAAGTTGAGTGTACACGCGTACGCGACGCATTCATTATTTATTTAGGCTTGCTAAAATTGTAGAACGTTTGGACAGTGCGACGAGAAAGTCAAAGGATTGGGTTGGCTTTCTGAATATCGTCAATTGCACGGGAAGAAACAGACTCCTCGAACGCATATCTCGAGACCGAGATCTAGAAACAGAAACGCACGGTGTCCCAGCCTCTGACACGACAGTGCATCGCTTGAAACCCCCCCCCCCCCAGTTATTGCAGCTGCAGCAGCTAGCCGCAACCTCTGGCACGTACGCCACCCCAACATTGCACAACACAGCTCGTATTTCCACTGCTGGATGAGGGAACCCACCCCTCCGCTCCACTTCCCCACACATGCCATCCCGAGATTCTATTTTGACCGGGATTGTTCAGCGGCGGGTTACGGCGGCACGATGGAGGCCTTTGCCACAGTGCCCCCTGTTGCTCGCACCACCTGCTGCACCTGCCTCTTAGGGCATGTTGGTCAGCCCCCCTCCCCCTCCTGCCCCCCCCCCTACCTGCGTCTCCCCACGTCATCCAACCAAACGTCCAGACTCCTCAACCCCCGTCCGGTTTGTTTGAACGCTTTCAAGATCCGACGAGATCGGAGGTGCTTTGGTCACGGACTGGGCGACGGGTGTCTGTCTCTGTGTGTGTGGGGAGCGGTGGTGTAGCGGTTAGCGCGCTGCGCTATGAACCTGGCGACACGGGTTCGATTCCCGCTCACGGCCACCACCATTGCCACTGGGGAGACAAAGGCGGTCGGGCGTGGTGCTGGCCACCCACCCCCTCGTGTACCGTTCCGGCCTTCATAGGTGCTCGCTAACAGCACTTTCCCCTACAGTCTGTTAAGGCTATATGGGGGATCTTTGTGATGTACGTGAGGAGCGGTGGTGCAGTGCTGTCACATTCAGAGGTGCCACTCGCTAACAGCGCTCGCCACAAATATCATGTTGAGGCTACACGGGGGCATCTTTGGCTTTGTTGCGTCTAGGCGCGCTACGCTGGGAAACCCCGCCGACCCGAGTTCTGTTCCCGTTCACCCCCAACAGCACCAGTGACGATCATCTGAACCGGTCCTGGGCCTCATCTAGGTCGATTCAGCCTCAAATGAGTACCTGGTGGGATCGGAAAACATCGCCATGGGGGAGACAAAGGCGGTCGGGCGTGGTGCTGACCACACCGCTTTACCGGCCTTCGTAGGTGTCCGCTAACAGCACTTGCCCCAACAGCTTGTCAAAGGCTATCAGGGGGTTCTTTGTCTTTTGTAACGTGTGCAATGCTCACGGCGTTTTCCCGAGCTGGTTATTATCGGCGTCAGCGCGCATCAAAAGTTGTGCGTCGGTGCGAGATGCCTGATCGGTCACCAATATTTAATGATAGTCCACCTTTACATAAATCGATACCCCCCCCTGTGGGCTAATCGATATGGCCATTTAGTCTAATACATTTCCAAATTGGCAAGCGCACCGAATAAGGGGTGCATTCGGGCGGATAACCGAGTGACGCCGTGATGCGCCTTAGTTCACGTGACCACACACCCTTTCATACAAACAGGTGCCAATTATTCCATGATGATGATGACGATGCCTGCGTTGGCAGTGATGCACACAACAACAACAGCAACAACACTCAGCACGTTCGTCAACAACACTGCATAGGAAACAATAACGCGTGCATCGGGCGACGTTTCGGGCGATGGTTCTTCTTCGCAGCACAAACTCCGTGGCCTCTCCGCGTGCTGTAAATAATGGGCCATTGCGCGAAACGTCGCCGATCACATACTCTTTCCTTTTAAAGCAACAGTGTTATTGACACATATGCAGAGTAAAAAAAAACACAGTGTATATACTTTAAGTGCTGATCACTGACCACGGCTATCATCAGTGACGAATGATGTCTGAACCTAATGGTTCAACCCGCATGACCAAGCCGCAGTGAGTGACCAGGGTGGTGAAGTATGGTCAAACATTCGACCCCCCTCGCAATCCACGCTCGACACACGGAAGCGAGGAGCTGCATTCCGTTGAGCAGTGACTTGACAAAAGGGTGGTTTAGTGCTAGTTGCGTTGTGATGGCGTTTGATGCCTTGCGAGAGGTACGTCTCCGTCTGTGTGTATCCGTGCCGAGGGAGGTGACGTGCACTCGACTGTGTAGAAGAGGCACGAGCGTGCACTGCGAACGTCGCATGAACGTCGCAAAGACGACGTCTGGCTTCACGCTTCGCTTCCGTGCGAACCAACGAGTGACACCGAGGCAAAGATCCCCGGGGGTAGCCTTTTCCTGGGATGTTGGGGCAAATGCGTGCCAGCGAGCACCTGCCAAGCCCGGCAACGTCGCACGAGTGATCAGAACAGCGCCCGACCGCCTTTGTCTCTCCAGTGGCGATGTTTACGCAACGCACCTGGGTGTTCTTTTGAGGGCAAGTCGACGTAGCTGTTTTTTTTTTGCATCAACCCACTTCACCAATCCGCACTGACCACAGCAGAGAAGTATGGTCAAGCAAGCTTACGTTACGGACACAGTGTGTAAGGAGAGAGCACCTCACCCAGCAGTGGATTTGGCATTTGGAGGCCCATTTCATTACTGTGTTAGCGTGCGTCGTGTATGCGACTTTGATGTGTGCATATCAAAGTGCGAGCAATGCATATCAATGCACTTTTCGCGTGATTGTGTTTCCATACTCAGTGTTCCACGATTGCATCTGATGATTTCATTTTAAAAGACCCAATAGACCATCTAGATTGTATTCCAGTGCTGTTTTATTATTAGTATCTGATCTCATAACCCAGGTCTTCGTATACACCTGGTTGAGTTAAAGGGTATTAATGTTCGCACATTTTATGTTTCACTATGTTTTGGGGCACAATTCGATCTCTCTTCTTAATAAACGTGGTGCCTATACTTGCAGTTCCATTCCAGACCTTTCGAGCTAATGAGAAACGACGCTTGCCTAAGTGAGTTTGCAGGTGGTTATAACCGAAATACTGTAGGCGTTAATATACGGGGTGGACCAAAAGTCAGGACAAATAGGGTTATTATATTTATTTTAACAAATGTTCAAACTGACTTCCATTAACATTCATGAATGCTGCATGAATTCTCATTCGAAATGAATTCAGGACTTTTGTGTAGGGATATTACAGCCGTGTAATCTTTGACTATTCATCCATTGTGTCGCGTCTAAATTAATTCAGGGTTCTTGGTCGAGTTTTCTAAGCGTCAGATATTAAGTGACCCCCACAGCAAAAATAGATTATAATAATGACGATAATAGGTAAAATGTTAACTTATACAAGAAACAATTAAAAAAAGTAATTGCCAGTGTTGAAAGCAATGAAGTAACCGTATGTGTCCTGAATTTTGGGCCATCCCTGTATATATGTAGGCGCCGCGGTAGCGAGATGTCAACTACCTCGCCTGGTATACATGAGGTCGTGGGTTCGATCCCGACCCTGACGCCTGCTGTATATTTGGAGTTTGCGGTGTCTCTATCTCTCATCATCATCGCGGTGGATAGGAGATGTTAACTCCCTCGCCTGTATGTGCTCCCTGTGGTCACCGGTTTTACCCTACACATTTAGAAGCGTGCGTTTAGAGTATTTGGTCTGATATGCATTTCAACGTGATAAGCCACTTGGTTCGGCTATCATTTGTGCATAGGTCGCGTCTGATAAAGAGCAAGATTGCTCAGTTGGGCCTTACCTAGTGAAATAAAAATATCTTCTTGGTTCTTTCGGTAAAGTCACGTAGAAGGGAAGTAATAAAATAATAAATCGAAATTTAAATCGAGAAATAAAAATAGTAGTACAAAAAACTCTCCGATATATCTGTGTGTGTGTGAGATGGAAAGCAACGCATTCGCACGATTGAGATACAATGATTGGGGGTGAGATGGTGAGCTGCGTGCATTTCCCTTGCACTCAGACGCGAGCGCAGATCCAATCCACGTTTGGAGGAGGGTGCGCGTCTCCCACCACCACCTCCACCACCGCTGCCGGCGTGCTCATCCTCGTCACTTCATCTGCATATCTCCGGGGGATATGCCGAACGCATCAGAAGCCACCACGCTCCGAGCCAATGACAACAACCAGCCTGACCCTTTCCAGAACATTCTAAACCCACGCGGCACCACCACCACCTCCTCCTCCACCCTCGCTCTCTAAGGAATGCGCCAGCCAACGAGAAGGGTCCCCTCAAGCCTCCCAGGTTCTGGATAAAGTAAACCCCTGCTGCTCCTGCTGCTCCTGCTGCCAGCCTCTCCACGCTCTTAGCAGCGGTAGCAGCACGCATCCTCCCTCGCCTTCTGCAAGAATGCACGTCGCGCCCAGCCGATGCAGCAGGACGAGTCCCTGGCTCTCCTTCCACTGCGCGAGGTCTCCTCTGCTGGGCGCAAGACCCGCCGCGACTCCGATGGCGACGCCGCTCCTCCTCCTCTTTCTTCTCCTGCTGCCGCCTCTGCATGTGAGCGTGGCCCAAGACCGAGCCACGCACTCGCACTCCATCCGCATCGAAGGCGACATCACCCTGGGCGGTCTCTTCCCCGTGCACTCGAAGGGCCCCGCCGGGGTGGCGTGCGGCGAGATCAAGAAGGAGAAGGGCATCCACCGCATGGAGGCGATGCTCTACGCCCTCGACAAGATCAACAGCGACCCCGACCTGCTGCCCAACATCACGCTCGGCGCGCGGATCCTGGACACGTGCTCGCGGGACACGTACGCGCTGGAGCAGTCGCTCACGTTCGTGCAGGCGCTCATCGAGAAGGACACGTCGGACGTGCGCTGTCAGAACGGGGAGGCTCCCGTGTTCACAAAACCCGAGAGAATCGTCGGAGTCATCGGCGCCTCGGGCAGCTCCGTGTCCATCATGGTGGCCAACATCCTGCGTCTCTTCCAGGTGAGTGGCCACCTGCCGTCGGTTGTTGCTGTTGTTGCTGTTGTTGTTGCTTTAATGTGTGTCTAATGAGTTGATACGTGCGCGTGCTTACACTGTGGGTAGCTAGACATTGCGGGTTACATACATTGGGTGTTTCTCTGTGATTGGCTTCATACAGAGGTGTGTGAATACTGTGTGTGTGAGAGTGGCTGCATACGGAGGTATGCACATAGACTGCGTGTGACTCGGTGCATATACAGGTAAGCACATAGATTGTGTGTGATTGAGCGAATTTACAGGTATGCACATGCACTGTGTGAGTGGGTACATATTACAGATATCTTAAAATCAAAGTTCACCCACGTAGGGCAGACGTTGGACTGATTCAGATTTAACAGTAACATTAACCATGACCTGGAATTGAACACCGGTAGCTTTACTGAGGGCATCATCCAGAAATATGCTCACCACTCTACACACAACGGTAACTATTCCCCGCATAGCCTTGACCAGACTGTTGGGGTAAGTGATGTTAGCGAGCACCTATTAGGGTCAGTACGGCACACTAGGGGGTGGCCTGCACCACACCGGGCCGGGTTTTGTCTTCACAATGATAATGTTTTACACACCCTACCAGGTACTGATTTAAGGCTGAGCCGACCTAGGGAAGGCACAGCACTCGGTTTAGATTATATTATTATCATCACTTGTGTTGACCGCGAGCGGGAATTGAACCTGGATCACCGGGTTCACAGTGCATTGAGCAAACCACTGCCACTATCCAAAGAGACCTCCCCCGTGTAGCATTAACAGACTGTAGGTGCAAGTGCTGTTAGCGAGCACCTATAAAGGCCGGAACGGTACACGAGGGGGTGGGTGGCCAGCACCACGCCCGACCGCCTTTGTCTCCCCAGTGGCGATGTTTACACACCGCACCAGGTACTCATTTGAGGCTGAGTCGACCTAGGGGTGGCCCAGGACCGGTTCAGAAAATCGTCACTGGGTGTTGGCCGTGAGCGGGAATCGAACCTGGATCGCCGGGTTCATAGCGCAGCGCGCTAACCGCTACACCACCGCTCCCCCTAGACGGCCACTATCCACACACACACACGCACGCGTGTTAATAGTGGCTGACCTGAATTTAACCAACGAGGCTACAATTCAGAGGCAACTAAGGGCCGATAGTGGCAATTATGCTGCTGCTTTTGCAGCTGATAATGATAATGCTGAGGCTGATGATGATGATGATGCTTGCGCTGTATATTGTACATACTCATGTATAGCTTTGTCAATCCACTTCTGGGTGAAGGCATCCTCATGCTGTGTTAGCCATTGGGGTTTGATATCTTACAACACTGCTCGTCATCATAATGATCACCATAATTATCGTCAACAGCTCCATCATCACCATCATTTTATCATCGTCACCATCATCATCATCACCACCAACATCACTATCATCACCACCGTCATCAAAATCACTACCATCCTTATCATTATTCTCACACAGATGTCCCTTAAATTGGGGGATGCAGCTGGAAGTCATTGGGTAGCAGCTATGGGGCAGCAGTCCATGATGGTGCTGGACCATCCTGAGGGCCAGTGGGACCGGTTTGTGTGGGAAAATTGTGAATGTGATCAGAGTAAAATATCTATATTAATATATAAAACATATAAAAAAATCTATCAAATATAGTAATTTATGTTTTATTGAAATATGTAATTACCTCTAATGTCTCAGCTTCGTTGCTTATTTTCGCTTTCAGTTGGCATGAAGTTCCCCATATTTGGGCAGCCCAAAAGTTTTTTCCTAACCGGTCCCATTCGTTTTTTTTTTTGGGAGCCATCACGAGAATAGGTACAATGAGATCGGCACGGCAATTTGTGCCCGGCTGTGCGTTTAACACAATGCCTGGGCCCGTTTCTAGTCCCAGTCCGTCACTGGTGCCAGCTCTTGTGGAACAGTTTAAGATGCGTGAGTTCCTCCAAGTAGAATTTCCCTGACAGCATCGATGATGAACTCATGCAAGTCTGCGCAAACGTTGACCCCTGGGCATCTCGTTAACGTGACGTGAAGTCAATCTGTACCACCTCCCAAGGCTTGCATTGTACCATCTGATATGCTCTTAAATCTAAACTAAACAATATTTTTATTTTACCAGGCACGATGTTAACTACCTCGCCTGGTATAGAGGAGGTCGTTGGTTCGATCCTGACCCTGACGCCCGTATATTTAAAGTTTGCATGTTCTCCCCATAATCGTGTGGATTTTTATCTGGAGTCCTCCGGTTTGTCCTACCACATTTAGAATCAGCGTGCGTTTAGAATGTTTGACTGTTATACATTTCTACATTACGATGATAAGTCACTTTATCGGGCTTTCATTTGTGACCAAGTCACTTCTGATAAAGGGCCTCACCTCGTCAAAATAAAAAAATAAAACTCTACTATGAATGGTTATAATGTTAAACCCAGGTCTCATCACAGGCAATCAAGCACCTCTTGAACACGTCGCAATCTGCGTGCGTGAGGTCAAGAGCTGTCACGGGAAGTTCTTTGGACACTCGTTCTTGATCTCGCACGTCAGCTGTCTGGTGACCCGACGTGCACACACACACACACTGTCCATTCCCCGCCAGATTATTTCCACTCATCTCACACCGATGGCCACGGTGTCAGCTCAACGTGCAACAGTAGCGCGGCAATATTCCACAAAGCCACACCTATAGTAATAGGTTTTAACCCTTTCAACTGGTACAAAAACTGACACCTTTATACAAGGCATCATGTATGCACGCCTTTTGGCGTCATCTGGTCCAACACCAATGGAGACTAGGCTCTAAGAAAAGCTGTCTCGGGTGTGGACCAATCAACTTCAAGGACAGTGCATATCATCATCATCAGAGTTGTTTCTTTTTGTTTGCATTTTGACTGCTTGTGTTGTGGTTATTGCAAACATGATGCCTTGTACAAAGGTGTCAGTTTTTGTACCAGTTGAAAGGGTAAAAACCTACTACTATATTTTGCCGCTGGTGAAGGAGGTCTCAAAGTGTAAAAGCCACACCTCTCGCAGCCTCTGTACGTTGCACCATCCATCGCAGTTACAGCCCAATTGGATTCGGGGTCATCTTCAACGGTCCTCTTGCGAGGACAAAATACTGCTTGCTAACCGGTCGCGTATGAGAATGCATTTTACCCCCGTGATCTCAACATTAGGTCGTGGATTTCCAATGGTCCCCTGCTCGATTGAAAGCTTTCGTGACTGCAGGGATTCATCTTCTTGGTTCTTTCGGTAAAGTCACGTAGAATGGAAATAATAAAATAATAAAAATAAAACATAATAAAATAAATCTCACGACGTTTCGGCCACAACGCAAGCAGCCGTCCTCAGGTGAAGAACAGGTCCGTCAATAAGACAGAGTCTCGATGACACGTCCTGGACTTGGAGTGTCTATTTTTATGTTTTATTTTTATTATTTTATTATTTCCATTCTACGTGGTTTTACCGAAAAAACCAAGAAGATGGTCCCCTGCTCATTAGCAACAATGATCCCGTGGCAGCATTATGATTGAATTCCTCATTATCAGTGTCCGAAGTTGTCTACCTGCACTCGGCAGAGTGTAAATAAGGACGTACGCAATAGAGGATACTGCTCACTGCCTCTTTCACTATTACTCAACGTGAGTTAGAACATTAACGGTCTCTGTGGTATTGCGCGTTCTATAAGGCTCAGATTTTAGTCCACCCATTGGGGGCCGTCCATAAATGACGTCACGCGATTTTGGACGATTTTTGACCCCCCCCCCCTCGTCACACGGCGTTACCAAAAGTCAGACCCCCCTCAAATATGACGTCACAAAGCTCTGCCTCCCCCCCCCCAAAAAAAATAAAACATGCTTCAAATCGCTTTCAACTATTGTCATTGTAGTGCGTATTTAATGTGGCGCAGCACTCTGATGTTGTAGGAGAAAACATTTATTAAAAAGTCAATTTAATTAAGTAGAGCGTGTTATCCATATTTATTTAAAGTTGCGCATCTTGATGTGACGTCACATTTCTCAAACCCCCCCCCGTCACACATCGTCACAAATGTCTGACCCCCCCCCCCCAGGTGCGTGACGTCATTTATGGACGGCCCCTTGTACGTGACGTGTGTGTATTCCTGTACTTAACCAAGCGGTCGACCGTTGAAATTAAATGTCGGGTTCTTTGGGATGATGATGATGATGTTGACAATTATGGTTGATAATGATGATGAATAATTTAGTCAACTGTTTAAATTATTAAACCTAAACTGAAAGTTAGCTGTCATTATCATTTTAAAATAGTCAACAAGATCGCATGTATCCATTTAACTTTTGATATCACTCCTTACCTTCTACGCAGATATTACAAAAGTGAAATCACTCATACATCCATATATGGCAGATTAAGAACTTGCTAGTGTTAACCTCCTGTATGCACTGCTGCGCTAAACCAAATGATATACCGATAATAGCATTAATGATGATGATGCTGACACAAGCATGATGGTGATGATAGTGTCATGGGATTTATACATAGTGAGTGTACTGAATCGAACCAGGCGTTTAACTGCTCACAGACCTGCTCTCCACCTGAGGACGGCTGCTTGCGTTGTGGCCGAAACGTCGTGATAATTATTATATTTAGTTTTCTTTTTTATTGTTTTATTATTTCCATTCTACGTGACTTTACCGAAAGAACCAAGAAGATGGAATCCCTGCAGTCACGAAAGCTTTAAATCGAAATGCTCACATTTTCTTTATTTTACAACTCGGCCATTCATTGATGACGACGGTGATGCTAGTTGTGACTTTTTTGTCTGGATTATTCACTGTCAAATCTTGAACGGTGTTGCCTGAGCCGCTGACTCTTGCCAGGAATAGTTTTCTCTGGCCACTCAAACGCCGGAGACGAGGGGTGAAAATTACCGACGGGAGGCTACGGCTGTAAGACTCTTCCCTTTTTTGCTGGCAATTGACAAATGTGTAATTGCTGTCAGATGGAAGTGGTGATAACATTTGAGTCATTTGTCAGCTCTACTTTACCCAGTGTGACGAAGGTTTTTTTTATTATTATTAAAGTGCGTTTCAACTGTTCCGCACGATGATGATGAGGGTGCTCTAATGATACACGACAGCTCTGTCCGTCGGTCTGTCTCGTGTGAAACTTCATCCAGTCTGTGAGTCAGCGAGTCTCTCAGTATTTTTTTCTGCTCATAGAACAAAGAGAAATATTCTTAGGTTTTAGGTTTTTTCGGTAAAGTCGGTAGGTAAAAATAAAATAAAAATAATTTTATTTTTATTTTACTTTTATTAATTTACATTTTTTACCTACGTGACTTTATCGAAAAAACCTAATATGAATCCTTGCAGTCACGAAAGCTTCAAATCTAGAACAAAGAGAAAGTCAGCCTGCATCGCGAATTGTCTCCTGTCCACAGCTCAGCTGCAGAACCAGCCTCGGTCTCTCCCTAAGACACCCACTGTTGGCTTCCCCAAAAAGTGGTACTCATACTGGAAGGAACCTCCTGGTTACACCAGCCCACAGGGGATTATTGTGTCCGTCGTGCAGGGAGGGGCTGGGTGGGGAGGGGAGGGTGCGGAGGGGCTGGGTGGGGAGTGTGGGGAGGGGCTGGGTGGGGGGTGGGAGGGGTGGGGCTGGGTGGGGAGGGGCTGGTCACCCCGTGGTGCCCTTATAAAACTCAACGTTTAACCTACTCACGCCGGCTTGTGCCCGCCCTCACAGTCGAGAATATTTGCGGAATACACCACGCCGCCGTTGACCCTGGCCATTTACCGAGCAACCCAACGTTCCTACCAGCTCCCTCCACAGGAATGTGTTTATATCGACCTTGCAGAGATGATGGGCTGAGTCAACCCCCAGCCAGGATTTGAACTCGCAGGGACGTCCGTTAGTGATGAGGATGATATATGCATGATGTACCTTTGACCCCAGTGATTGAAATAATATTCCATGCTAACATGGGATTTTAGGGATTTCTAATTATGTCATCACATTCCTCGATTTTTTTTTTCAAATTTAATTGGAAGATCGGGAAGAGCTTTGTCAAAGTATTGAGCAAGTCCAATGGAATATTTCATGGTGTAATGGTCAATGCACGGTGGGGGTTAGGCGGGGTACGTGCTGCAGCATGGATGTCGTGCGGAGCAAAATGGCACGTGCAAGGGGAACACCAGCGCCACGTTACGGCGACCGAACACACAGCGTTAACCACGTGCCTTACCTGCACAAAGCAGACTGATGCACAACATCAAATGTATGCCTTGCACAAACAACAACAACCACCACCATTCGCCACTAAGTGATGGGGACGTCACCACGGCGCTTGTGCCAGGCTATGTGCACATTAAGGCCACGTGAAGTGTCGAACTCCCGCTGGCAGGAGGTCACGGGACAGACCCAGGTGCCACGGGTCGACTGACCTGGATGAGTGGCCGATGCACCAGCTGTGCCCCCTACTGTGCCAACTTGCTGTGCTTTAGCTGCCCGGCGCTCCGCTCGTTGTTGTGAGCGTCGCTCCTACGCCCTCCGTTGTTATTGGAGGGCGACTGCCTCCAACTGCCCAGTAGCAGCAGCGTCCTTCACGAGCCTCTTCCACGCAAAACACACTGACATACGGTTCACAAGTACCAGCGGTCTTCATCAGAAGAAGAATATGTCTTTATACTGTAGGGATCTCTTTTTCACAGATGTCCCCTAGGTGCGGTTCAAAACGTGACAGCAACAGACAATGCAAAGACACGGCAGGAGCGCAAAGTATAAGAAAGGTTAATGAAACTCTTAGAAACGTAGACGAGCAGAAACATTTTCAGATAAAAAAAGAAACTGATTTGGAGGGAGCTGGCGAATCAAAGTCGTAGAGAACCACTCGGGGTTTACCCTGACATTCCACAGGCACGTTCGACACTGCTGAAAGCTATTTAGAGAAAGAAGAAAAATAATAATTTAATCGCGCAATCCATTTTCAACCGTGGATGCTGTGTAGCCTTTTAATATATATATACCGTGTACTTAATATTTGCCAATAATAACACCGTAACGATGCATTACTGCCCTGTGAAATTAACACGGACGTAAATTGTGGCTTCATGCAACAAGGCGGCTGTAAATGGTGCAAAGCCAAAGCCGGGACATTTCAACAGATGGCTTTAAAGGACTTATCTTGTAAAAGCTAGGGGGTAAAGTACTTTCGCTGCTACAGTGTAATGGAGCTCAAATTAATAACCGCGGCACGCCGAATCGATACGGCGCAGCAAACCGCAAATGACAGCCGAAACGTGTTCATTGTTGTTTTGTAATTTTTATTTATTTATCTCCCAATGCATCATTGTTACATCTTTTTTGAGCGGGGTGTACCGTGCGCGCGAGCAAGTGTGTGTGTGTGTGGAAGCGGTAGCGTAGTGGTCAGTGCTGCGCTACTAACCTGGCGACCCGGGTTCGATTCAGGCTCACGACCAACACCCAGTGACGATTATCTGAACCGGTTCTGGGCCTCGCCTAGGTCGACTCAGTCTCAAATGAGTACCTGGTGCTATGTGTAAACATCGCCACTGGGGAGACAAAGGCGGCCGGGCGTGGTGTTGGCCACCCACCATTTCGTGTGCCGTGCCGGCCTTCATAGGTGCTCGCTAACAGCACTTGTCCATACAGTCTGTTAAGGCTACACGGGGATTCTTTATATTTTTGTGAGCGCGCCCACGTGCTTACGAAACCCGGTGACGCCAGTTTGATACCCGACCACGGTCGACATTGGCGACGTATGCCTGGACCAGTCCTGGGCCTCCCCTAGGTCGACTCAGCCTTCAATGAGTACTGCGACCTGGTAAGGTGTGCGGTGTCGGCCACAGGCTTATTCGGTGCACCTTGCCTGACACAGGCGCAGTGGTGACGTCCCCATCACTTAGTGTCGAATGGCGAGGATTAGTGTTGTTGGTATTGATGATGGTTGGTATTGTTGATGGTTGGTGTTGGTGATGGTTGGTGTTGGTGATGGTTGTTATTGTTGATGGTTGGTGTTGGTGGTGGTTGGTGTTGGTGATGGTTGGTATTGTTGATGGTTGGTGATGGTGATGGTTGGTGTTGGTGATGGTTGGTGATGGTGATGGATGGTGATGGTGATGGTTGGTGTTGGTGATGGTTGGTGTTGGTGATGGTTGGTGTTGGTGATGGTTGGTGTTGGTGATGGTTGGTGTTGGTGTTGGTGATGGTTGGTGTTGGTGATGGTTGGTGTTGGTGATGGTTGGTGTTGGTGATGGTTGGTGTTGGTGTTGGTGATGGTTGGTGTTGGTGATGGTTGGTGTTGGTGATGGTTGGTGTTGGTGATGGTTGGTGTTGGTGATGGTTTGTGTTGGTGATGGTTGGTGTTGGTGATGGTTGGTGTTGGTGTTGGTTGGTGATGGTTGGTGTTGGTGATGGTTGGTCATGGTGATGGATGGTGATGGTGATGGTTGGTGTTGGTGATGGTTGGTGTTGGTGATGGTTGGTGTTGGTGATGGTTGGTGTTGGTGATGGTTGGTGTTGGTGTTGGTGATGGTTGGTGTTGGTGTTGGTTGGTGTTGGTGATGGTTGGTGTTGGTGATGGTTGGTGTTGGTGTTGGTGATGGTTGGTGTTGGTGATGGTTGGTGTTGGTGATGGTTGGTGTTGGTGATGGTTGGTGTTGGTGATGGTTGGTGTTGGTGATGGTTTGTGTTGGTGATGGTTGGTGTTGGTGATGGTTGGTGTTGGTGTTGGTTGGTGATGGTTGGTGTTGGTTGGTGATGGTTGGTGATGGTTGGTGTTGGTGATGGTTGGTGTTGGTGATGGTTGGTGTTGGTGATGGTTGGTGTTGGTGATGGTTGGTGTTGGTGTTGGTTGGTGTTGGTGATGGTTGGTGTTGGTGATGGTTGGTGTTGGTGATGGTTGGTGTTGGTTATGGTTGGTGTTGGTGATGGTTGGTGTTGGTGATGGTTGGTGTTGGTGATGGTTGGTGAGGGCGATGGTTGGTATTGGTGATGGTTGGTGTTGGCGATGGTTTATATTGGTGTTGGTTGGTGTTGGTGTTTGCCACACCACCAACCGCCTCGTGTGGACCGGTCAGGCCTGAGTTTGCTGCTCGCTAAAATCACTTTCCCCGATATGTATCTGTACCAGGGTCTCTTTTCTCCGTGTGTGTGTGTGTGTGCCTTATGACTTTGGGATATCTTCGAGCATTCTTGAGTGCCGCATAGGATCCTCCAGCAGTTATTGAAGTGCGAGTGATGAAAACAGCTCTTCAATTCCTTGAGATCCCAAAAAAAAATGCAGAGTGAGCGAGCGCTGGCGCAGAGTGAGTCACCGTGGTGGGAATCTCTTCTTCGCAGCACGCAACAGACTTCCACCACAATAGACTGTGGCCTTCAAGGGAAAATAATATGAGTTAAGTTCCAAGCCATGGGACTTCTTCATAGCACTTAAATAGAGGCCAATGAGGTCTGTGTTTTTACATTTTTACCGTGCTATGAAAGAGGACCATTGCCCAGAACGTCACCCATTATATACTTTTCTCTTTAAAGGCAATGCGTTATTGACAAATATGTTGAGTGATTTCGTTCTGTGTGCTTTGTGCAGCATCACTGCCTGTGCAGCGGCAGCAGCAGCCGCTGCACAAAGTGATTTGTTTTTTTTGTTTTGCGGATGGAATGTAACATGTAACCGCAATTAATTCGTTGACGAATATTTTACTTAAATTGTCGTCTTTTTGTCCGAATAGATTCGTGAAAAATGAAAAATGTTCAGACAGATGTGTCGCGTTGCATTTGTGTCAATCGTAGATCTCCGTGGATACGAAGACAAAACAAAAATTGAATCCTTGCGTTTATTTGCTGCATAAAACGGTGTAGTTTTTGGTGATACCAGTTTGCGTGTGCTCGTTGTTCGGGTGAGCGCATTAATCTGTGCACTTTCATCCGTCGAACTCTCTTGCCTTTGTCCATCTGCTCCATGTGTCCATTGATGTGCGTCCCTCAATCTGTCTGAAGCCCGTTTCTGTCTTTCATCTGTCTCTGCGTGTGTGTTTCTGTCTCCACGCTTCTATTTACGGAGTGTACATTTGTCAATCCCAACGTATCAATTGTCCACCTATGCCAGCGATCTTTATTAATATATTTATTAATACATACAGTATATTCATTAATAAATATGCTAATTATCAAAGCGCATTTTTCATTGCGCTTCTTCTTGCCGGGTTAATTGTGACCACATTGCCCGGGCACCAGGGTGGCTAGGAGATGTTAACTCCCTCGCCTAGTATACAGGAGTTCGTGGGTTCGATCCAGACTCGGATGCCTGTTGTATATTTGAAGTTTGCGTCTCACTCTCTTATCATCATCACGGTGGCTAGGAGATGTTAACTCCCTCGCCTGGTGTACAGGAAGTCGTGGTTTCGATCCCGACCTTGACGCCTGTTGCATATTTGGAGTTTGCGTGTTTCTCTCCCCGTGGTCGAATGGAATTTTCTCCGGGTCCTCAGGTTTTTCTCTCCATATTTCGAACCAACACGCTTTCAGAGTAGTTGGCTGCTATAAATGTCCACATCATAAGCCATTTCGTTGAGCTTTCACTTGTGGCCAGGTCGCTTCTGAAAAAGGAACTGCATAGCTCAGTGGGCCTTACCTTGTATAAATACAATAAACATATTATCTTGGTTCTTTCGGTAAAGTCACGTAAAATGGAAATAATGAAATAATACAAATAAAACATAATTTTTCTTATTATGTTTTATTTTTGTTATTTTATTGTTTCAATTCTACGTGAAATAATCAAAATAAAACATAATGAAATTAAAAAAATATTTGTATTAAGTTTTATTTTTATTATTTTATTATTTCCATTCTACTTGACTTTACCGAAAGAACCAAGAAGATGAATCCCTGCAGTCACGAAAGCTTTAAATCGAAAAATAACATAGTTCATAGATAAGTGTATAGTCTCGCTATGGCTCTGCAATGGCTCTGAGCTTTGAAGCCACCAAACCCTCGCACTTGGGTGAAAGTCACCGAAAGCGCGACCTTGTCTGCACCCTCCTCGTAAGCGCCTCGTGATTTTTAACGCCACCCCAAGCACTTCTTACCACACGCGCCCCCCCGAGGCTGACTCTGCAGGCTTTGCTTTGCAGCGGCAGATGAGGGGAGGGGGAGAGGATGCGCGCAGATTGACGATGCCTCTGGCCGTGAAAGTGAGCCTGTGATCGGGTGAAAGCAAATATAATGAGCAGCCCTCCGTGCTTGTGTCTCCACGCAGAAACACACACACGTGTTTAGTCCGAGCGGGCCCCTAATGGCTCTTGAGACCAACGTTAAGGAAGCAAACTCTGGACACGTTTCAAACCTTCATGGTCTCTCCAACAGAGTTGGGTTTGCCAAAAGGCCGTCGGACTAAAACACGCAGTTCTGCTTACATATGCATGGACCCATAGATGGTCCAGAAAAAGCATGATTAAATGTCGATTTAAAGCTTTCGTGACTGCAGGGATTCATCTTCTTGGTTCTTTCGGTAAAGTCACGTAGAATGGAAATAATAAAATAATAATAATAAAACATAATACAATAATTCTCATTCAAACCCTGTCTTCTCGACAGACCTGTTCTTCACCTGAGGACGGCTGCCTGCGTTGTGGCCGAAACGTCGTGAGAATTATATTATTATGTTTTCTTTTTATTATTTTATTATTTCCATTCTACGTGACTTTACCGAAAGAACCAAGAAGAAGACGTAATTAGTTTACGATTGTGCTCATGAGCATGCTTCCAGTTCCAACTTTCTTGTGCAGTTGCTGCAAATATTACCGGAATAATAATCCCTAGTTGTTTAAACCAGCAAAGCCTCAATGAGTCTGAAGACTCTTTGTCAGCAGGGTCCTGCATGGGCGTGTTTGACCGATGTCCTTGAAGAGTGTTTGGGTTCAAGTCGGAGGAGACTTGGAGAGCACGGAGAAAGGCCCCCCACACCACGGGGATTACACTCAACAACGCCACATTATGACTACACATAACAGTCCCATACCTACAACACCTGGCAAGCCCTGGTGGTCATCATCCAAGCAATAACCAGGGTCAACCCTTCCTTAGGTTCTGAGAATAGACACGAGGCATTTTCTTGTAGGAAAAGTGGACGAAAGTATGATACATTGTATGTACAGTTCTTCAGCGGCTGAGATCCTGCGAATTAGAATGTATTTAGATGTGCCAGATACAATCGATGATTTATTGTCTTGTTATTATTGATGTAGATGATTGAAAGATGGACCTTTGGGACCCCCCCCCCCCACCACGCCCCACACCTCCCAATCGTAAACTTTCTTGTTCAGTTTGTGAAGTGCGTCCATATCGAGTGGTGTACGAATGAACAATTGAGAGGTGGCGTGGGTTTTGGTTTTCTACCGTTTAATTTTTGGGATTAAATTGACAAATTTTGCGCGTTCCTTCCGTGCACTCGCAACAACAACTAACACCGTTCAGCCCGCACATTATTTTTTACGTCACCACGACGGATTTGCCAGGCAAGGTGCACTTTACGTGCGCTAACAATAAAGACAAATATAATCCGTGTAGCCTTAACAGACTGTTTTTGGCAAGTGCTGTTAGCGAGCACCTATGAAGGCCGGCACGGCACACGAGGGGGTGGGTGGCCAACACCACGCCCGGCCGACTTTGTCTCCCGAGTGGTATTTTTTGCACCCCCCACTAGATATTCATTTTTGCTAAATCCTGAATCAAATATTTATTTATACTGGATGAATCTAATTAACTATAAAGCTCTTCATCACAGATGTCCAGCAGTTTCACAGATGTCCAGTGTCGACCTAGGGGTGGCCCAGGACCGGTTTAGATAATCGTCACCGGTTCAAGTTCAGGTTAATTTATGAGGTATAGCCCTGTGAGCCATTCGGCTCTTGAATCGGGTGCAACCGCAACAAACAAAAAACAAAAACATGAACAAAAAAATATGTTTAAGTGAATATGTGACTGAGTGCAAACAGAAAATCCAAGAAAAGACAGCAAAATATTGCAGAAAAAAACACCGTACACCAACGCTGTGTGCAAAAATCCCAGTGGGATGCAAGTCAAACAACCAACAACAACCACAAGACAACTTAGATTAAGGCCATCAGTC
This sequence comes from Lampetra fluviatilis, assembly GCF_964198595.1. Classification (NCBI taxonomy): domain Eukaryota; kingdom Metazoa; phylum Chordata; class Hyperoartia; order Petromyzontiformes; family Petromyzontidae; genus Lampetra; species Lampetra fluviatilis. The sequence continues at coordinate 6,212,787 of NC_136314.1, forward strand.
TAACTCTGTACTACAACAAACAAACATGGCTAAACCAATACACTTTTCGAAATCACCAAAATAAAGCCATGAAACCAATGAAACAGTGATCATAGGAACTGTGACGGAATTTTCACCGGTGTTGGCCCTGAGCGGGAATTGAACCCGTGTCGCCAGGTTCGTAGCGCAGCGTAGCGCAGCGTAGCGCTAACACGCACACACACACACACGCAAACTCGTGGCATCGTCCATCTCTCTCGCGGTTTCATCCTCACCCCTTTTACCCCGGGCCGCTTTGAGGTGCCACCACAGCCACGCCAAAGCACAAGCCTCGCGCTTTCATCCCCCTACCCCTCCCTCCCACGGAGGATGCCTCTGCTCCACAGGAGATGGAGGTTCAAAGATTTGTGTTGTTGTGTCTCGGACGGTTGTAGTGACGTGGGGGGTGGGTGGGGGTAGAGGGGACCGGTGTGTCGCGCCGTGGCGGTGCCTGGACTGGTGAGTCATTTGCAATTGATCGGCGTGTGGGACGCTTTTCCCCCAATGTTCATTTCTCTCCCTCGGACAAAATAATTGAAACTCGGATTTTTTTTTGGTATCCATCCACTTAAATCTTAGCTCGGGCTTCCGATTCATTCTGATTCCATCGCTCGGAATGCCATTCCCGGTCCATCTGCTGTGCCAGAATTGCTGGCCCTTGATGGAGAGGAAATCTAACAACAACACAACAAATACTTCCCATCTTGCAAGTGTGAGGCAACCTGTCGGCTCCACAAGAACTGTGAGGGCAGATGAAGAGTGACGTGCATCCCCTGCACTGCAAGGAGCTGCCGCGGTGTCATGGCGAGCTCATGGGAGTTGTCATCCAGAGGTCGGTCACTGGGTTCGATTCCATGCACTGGCACGGTAGTTTGTGCAATGGGAACATTTCTTAACCCCCCCCCCTAAACCGCCCCAACCACCCCTCCCCCATTACCCCCCCCCCACCACACACCCCTCCAACCGCCCCAACCACCCCTCCCCCATCACCCCCCCCCCACCACACACCCCCCCCAACCGCCCCTACCACCCCTCCCCCATCACCCCCCCACCACACACCCCCCCAACCGCCCCTACCACCCTCCCCCATCACCCTCCCCCCCACCACACACCCCCCCAACCGCCCCTACCACCCCTCCCCCATCACCCCCCCACCACACACCCCCCCAACCGCCCCTACCACCCCTCCCCCATCACCCCCCCACCACACACCCCCCCAACCGCCCCTACCACCCTCCCCCATCACCCCCCCCCCCACCACACACCCCCCCAACCGCCCCTACCACCCCTCCCCCATCACCCCCCCACCACACACCCCCCCAACCGCCCCTACCACCCTCCCCCATCACCCTCCCCCCCACCACACACCCCCCAACCGCCGCTACCACCCCTCCCCCATCACCCCCCCCACCACACCCCCCCCCCAACCGCCCCTACCACCCCTCCCCCACCACCCACCCATCCCCCCCCCCCACGACCCACAAAACCCACACATGCTAGGGGACGATAGGCAAAGGTTCGCACAGATGGGTTCACGAAGCCACTGGCCGCACATGCACATTGAGGGACAGCTGCAGTTGGGCTCAGTGGTAAAGGTGCTGCCCTCAGTGTCCTTGCTCACTCCACTGCTGGTGGAAGGGCCTCAACTACTACTCCTCCTACGGTGGTCAGATGTCTCGGTACGCCTGGACAGCCATCCCCACTTTGACAGCATCCTTCTCATTATAACTTTGATTGGATATCCGTCAGGCGTAGCTTATTGCAAGCTGATCTTAAATTTTTTTACTCGACAAAAACATAAAGGATGTATACATTTGCTTCCTGTTCACTCGTAAGATGTGTTAATGTTCATTAAATGTAATCTTCAATTCGTGCTATACATTGTGAGAACGAAAGTTGCATTTGTATTCAAAAGCGCTTACTTAAACTAAACTTTTAAAATTTGCCAGGTAAGGCCGACTGAACTGTATCACTCGCTTTCAGAAGCGACCTGGCCACAAATGATAGCTCAACGAATTGCCTTATCACGTGGACATTTATAGCAGCCAGATACTCTAAACGCGTGACGTTGATTATACACGTGGAGGGAAAAACCGACGGACCCGGAAAAAAAATGCACGCGACCACAGGGAGAGAGAGACACGCAAACTCCAAATATACAGCAGGCGCCAGGGGTCGGGATCAAACCCACGCCCTCCTGCATACCCGGCGAGGTAGTTGGCATCTCGTCACCAACAAACAAAGTTAAGTGGAAACTCAGTAATAGCTACGACCGCCGCAGCCGCGCACCAGCGGCGTGACAATGGAGCGTACAGGCGGTGCAACTGCACCGAAGGCCACTCGGAGGAGTTGAAGGTGAGATCTGGAGGCTCCGTTGGTGCCAGGGTCAATGCCGAGCGTGCATCACCACTGGTTCCCTCTCCACAAATCTGCCGCGGTGTTTTGTTTGTTTTGTTTCGAAGATGACGACGACGGTCGATGCTCGTCACGACGGAAGTCGAGGTGGCAACAATCGTCGTGTCGTCTCCGCTGTGCTCGCAGACCTGCGGTTGAACCCATGATTGAGGGTTTTATTTTGAACCTGGGCGGGGGGGGGGGGGGCACCGCAGGCTTCACGCATGCAAATGGCGCAAATGAAACGGAGCACATTTTACAGCAAACCAGCGTCGCACAGTTGGGAGCTAACTTGATGAAGCATGTTAAGCTTCTTGCAAGAACACACCTTTGGAGGTCCTATTTTATTGGAGCGTAAGTATGCGTGCAAACTGCAAAGGGCTTCACGTAAGAGGAGGTGATCTTCCCCGTCGTAAGACCATACCCGCTTATTGGGATTGAACGATGATTTAAATCGAGGTGTCGTGATATAGCCAGGAGGTTTTCAAGCGAAACTCTAGGGGCTAGGGAAACTAATACATAATTACATGGGCCATGTATATACGCTGCATTAGGGACGCTGCCACACTGGTATAATGGTTGCAATCATGGACTTTGAATCAGGAGGTCGCCGGTTCGATTTGACCTCCTGGAACGACAATTGAACAATCGTGTAGATATCTCAAATTTACCCCACCACCTTTTGTTCACCCGCCCAGCGGAATTAACGGGTTCACCAGTTTTTCCAAAGCGTCGGGCCACCATGGAAGAGTAGGCCAAATACCCGCTGCCTCTAGCGGAGGGCCCTCCTGCCAGCAGTGTTGTGAGCAAAGCAAGTTCAGGGCAGCGCCTTTACCACCTTTATCATATAGAAACTACGCACATTGCATTCAATTAACTATTGGAACTCGCATTTTATTGGAAGCCGCACTAAGAAAACATCGTTGGGCAGGGTACATTGTTCAACCTTGCCAGGGTCAATGCCAAAAGCCACACGGAGCTATATCCGCAACCCAGCAAGCACAGCATTCGATCAGGGACTACAGTTGCATTAATGACAGACACAGAGAGTACTTTATAAATATTATATTCGCATGAAACAAAACAAAAAATCCCTTTCGTGCCAGCAACTTTATTTATTGAAACCCGCGAGTCCTTGGCCGGTGTTGTTTCAGTCGGCCAGGTTTTTTCTACAATAATCAATACGGAGGCGTACAAATTCGCAGCAAACGAACGAGAAATTTCACTAAAGGCTTCGTGAAGAAAGTTGTGCTCATGCCGCCCAAACAATAAAATAACCACAGCATCGGCGCGCCACGCAATTGGTGTAACTCAACGTGTAGATGTTCTCGTAGAAGTGTACACACACTCGGAATTCAAGTTATGATAGCGATTAGCAAACTGCCTTGTGGATAAAAGCCTCCCCCCAAACACACTGTTGTCAGCCACGTCATATTTTACATTTCACGTTCCACCGGACTTTCATCAATCCCTTGACGGACGATGGCCTCCCCAAACTTTGGCTTGCGTGCGCTTTGCTTGACCATACCTCACCACTAGGGTCGATGCAGGTGGGTAAAGATGAGGCCCGGAATAAGTTTGGCCACTCCTCGCCACCTTGGACGAATTCACCCATCGACTCATAAAGGCCTTTGTGGGCCCTCACATTTGTGGGCCCTCACATTTGTGGGCCCTCACATTTGTGAGCCCTCACATTTGTGGGCCCTCACATTTGTGAGCCCTCACATTTGTGGGCCCTCACATTTGTGGGCCCTCACATTTGTGGGCCCTCACATTTGTGGGCCCTCACATTTGTGGGCCCTCACATTTGTGGGCCCTCACATTTGTGGGCGCTTCTTTAGGCCCTCCGTCCCACGTTGAAGAAACAGCTGAGCGACGCGAGCGCTGCCATCGGAAATCGTTTCTCTCTTTGAATTACGAAGACATCATTCGTGACTTTGCCACAGCTATAGATTGGGGGGCGGGGTTGGGGCATTGCTTGGTTAAAGAAATGAGTGTGCCGAGTGATTTATGTTTGATGAATGTACCTTGAGTCGAATAGATTTGTCAAATTTTGCAAAGGTAGATGAATATGTTTTATGACTGCACACATTTTTTTTGAAATGTGTAACACATACTTGGGCCCTTCCCTCCTGTTCGCCTTCGATGCCTCTTAACCATAATCCGGCCATTCTCGCTCACCATACGTGTTATCCCGCGCCTTCGATTAGCGTGGTTGGCTACGCACAGTGTGAAAAAAAGTTGAACGTACAAACATCCAAAGTGGTCCTGTATCGAACTCGGGTCGCCTGGGTGTATATGTTATCGCCCAAAGTGAATAAACAAACCTCATCATTTACGCTCTAAGCGCAGACCCCGGTATTGACAACTGCGAACGCCTGCACCTGACGGTCAGTGGCTGATGTGTATACAGCGAATTACCAACATGTGACTTCCGTGTTTTTTTTTTTTGGGGGGGGGGGGGGTTGCCGCAGTAATAACCTTATAGATTCGCAAGCAATGGAAACACAGTGAATGTTTTAACGTGCCAGTCTAAGTGTTTTGTCGTTACCCATTAACAATTCATACGTTTCTCATAGAGCACGGTGGAGATCGCGCGCGCGCGTATGTGTGTGTGCTCGCACTACCAAGTTCACTAACAATAGCTAAGGGATGTGAATGATGTGAAGCTGTAGGGGTATCCGAGAAGTACCATTTCTTCACCCACTCAGGGGGAACATAACGACATTAGCATTGATCCCTGGCAAAAAAAAATATATATAATAATGTTGTTGCCATCATCGGCTACTGCTCGGAGCAACCATCGCGCGGCTTTAAATCATGCCGGCAGGGAATTGCGACGACTGAATGGGTTTACTGGGGAATTTTAACCACGAGGCCACCTTGTGAATTCTTGAGAGTGGTGGGGGTGTGGGGGGAGGGGAGAAACAAGTAGAGCGCAACAATTATGGCGAAGTGAACGCACCGACGTGAATTTCAAAGCGGGTCAAGCAAAGAATATACTGTAAGACGTCTCGTGTCATTCATGCTGAGTGCATTACATAACGCTGCAAATTAATTGAGTATCAGGGTAAAATCATATATATACGGCTACTGCCAAGCAAATTAAAACCTTAAGACCAAGCAACATTAAAAATGAAAGAAAATTTAATAAATGGCACCGCAATCACAGTTAGACGGAAGTCATTATTTTTACAACTTGAGTTTAATTTTAAAAGTCACGGCCCAATTTACGCAACTTACACGGCACTTGAGCGGTGGTCAAAACGACGGTGTGTCTCACCATTTGGCAGGCTTTGTGAATCGTCGCAATGCGTCTGTGAAAATATTCTGCAGCCTCAAATGAATGAGCGGTGCGTGAAGGGGTTGATAGACGGAGGTGGCACGATGGCGAACGGAATATCGCTCGTGACCCGTAAAAAAAGACCGAGTTTGATTCCCGGCCCATGTCTATCGCCGGTCTCCAGATAGCCGAAGCGGCTGTGGTGGCACAGGCACCGTGGAATGACGAAGGGTGGCGTCGGTTTGCGCGATTATTCCATGATTTAACGCGCGCGTCGTTTTCCTTTCCGCTCGCAAACGTTTCCAACTGCGAGGATTTTGAGAGGCCCACAGGCCGAGGGTTTTCACACCTTAGGTTGAGTCATGGTAAATGAAAGCAGAAGTATTGAGACAACAATAGCCAACGTTCCGATGTAAAGCTTTCGTGACTGCAGGGATTCATCTTCTTGTTTTTGTCGGTAAAGTCACGTACAAGGGAAATAATAACATAATAAAAATAAAACATAATGAAATACAATTCTCACGACGTTTCAGCTCCATTCAGACGCTGTCTTTCCGACAGACCTGTTCTTCACCTGAGGACGGCTGCTTGCGTTGTGGCCGAAGCGTCGTGAGAATTGTATTTTATTATGTTTCATTTATTTTATTTTATTATTTCCCTTCTACGTGATTTTACCGAAAGAACCAAGAAGAGAAATAGCCAACGTCTCGGCAGACTCGGTCCGTTTGCGTACAACGTTGTGCCGTGTATGCCTCACTTCACCTGGGGTGCGGTAGTGCAGTGGTTAGCACGCTGAGCTACCGGTCCCGACAACCCGAGCTCGATTCCCGCTCACAGCAAACAGCGGTGACGACGATCTGAACCGGTCCTAGTGGCCCTCACCTATATCAACTTGGCCTCGAGAGAGTACTTGGTGCGGTGTTTAAACATCGCCAGTGGAGAGACAAGGCGGTGAGGCGTGGTGCTGGCCACCCCACCCCCGTGTGCACGTACCGGCCTTCATAGGCGCTACTCGCTAGCAGCACTTTCCCCAAAAGTCTGTGAAGGCTACGAGGGGGATATTCGTCTTCGGGAGGAGGAGGGAGCCTGGTGCGTGAACGCCACTCCTCTACATCATTACTGATTAATGGCACACCTCTGCCCCACCTCCTGTTAAGCATCACTTAAGTTGTGCCGGCATCTGAATAATTAATCTCCCTCCCACCTATCCAAGGTGCGACGGCGTGGTTTCGTTGTGCTGAATAAATAACGTTCCTCGCCGCTGCGAGAGAAACACAACTTATGAAGGCTATGTGGACTCCTTGACAGCAGTCAATACCATCGGGGTCACGATGTCCAACCGCCCCCCACCCCCCCCCCCAAAAAAAAAACGCTTTGTATTGTTACATTATATATGTGTGTGTACATATATGTTTAAACAGAGCTCATGCGTTATAGACAGGAGTACCGCATATTCTCAGGTTTTTTCGGTAAAGTCACGTAGGTAAAACATTAAAAGTAATGTTTTACCTACGTGACTTTACCGAAAAAACCTGAGAATATGAATCATTGCAGTCACGAAAGCTTCAAATCTAGGAGTACCGCAGTAGTGCAACGGGCTAAAGCTCCGGACTTGGCATCCAGAGGTCGCCGAGTCAATTAAATCTCCTATGTACTTAGGTTGAACTTCTTTCACACCGTACGTAGCCAACCGTGATAATCGGAGGTGCGGCTGAAACACCAATGGTGCAAGTCACTTAAATGGCAGTTTAACACGTAGGCTTTCGCGACGAATATTATCCATAATAGAGGTGTTTGGATCGTATTGTTTACATATAAATGCGTCGTTAGTGTTGTGGGTTTGCTCTCCAACACACCGGTGTGCTGTACTAGCAACGAACTTGCATGTTTTGTTTAAGTGAAAAGCCTTACTAATTGGCTGTGTTGGGTGGTGGCGGATTTAACGAGGCATTTATATGTACACGATCGAACCCAAAAAACCTCTATTATGGATCACTTAAATGTATCCACTCGGCAGTTTTAAAGAGGGGCAACCACAGTGGATCGGCAAGCATGACGCAGTTGGGTCAAAGCGTGGGTGGCTCCCACCTCTGCCAAGACGTGAGGCCAGTATGGAAGAGTAGGCCAAAAGGCCCTCCGGAGGGGATCTACGAAGCTCACTCGAGTGGAGGCCTTTCCGCCATTGTACGTTCCATGTTGTATTTTACCAGGTAAGGCCCCACTGAGCTACAGAGCTAGTTTTCGACCTGGCTATCACAAACAATAGCTCAACGCAGTGGCGTATTACCACGTCGACATTTATAGCAGCTAAATAAACGCGTGTTGTGGATTCTACATGTGGAGGGAAAAACCGGAGGACCCGGAGAAAAATCCACGCGACCACGGGGAAAGAGACGCACCACAAACTTCAAATATACAACAGGCCTCAGGGTCGGAATTGAACCCATGACCTCCTGTATACCAGGCGAGATAGTGAACATCTCGCCTCAATGTAGGGGGTCACATTTTCTGCATCTTTCGACGGTGTAGCGCACGAACACGCTTGCTATTAAAACACCAGCGGGGAGACCGCAGGACATCTCTGCAATGCGATACCCTGAACAAGCAAACAGAAACTCTACAGATATCGCGCGGATGCAAAGTGCTGAGTGGTCACGTGTCCAGTGCTCACAACTGCCCCTCACGCGCTCGCACTCCGGACAGTTATTTGTTCTCTACGCGCGAGGAAGGCCTCCGCCCGCGTAAGGGGCCGTCCATAAATGACGTCACGCACCTAGGGTTTGGGGGGGATCAGACATTTGTGATGAGGGGTGGGGGTTGAGAAATGTGACGTCACATGAAAATGCGCAACTTTAAATAAATGTAGACAACACGTTCTACTTAATTAAATAGACTTTTAATAAATGTTTTCTCCTACAACATCAGAGTGCAGCGCCACATTAAATACGCACTACAACGACAATAGTTTAAAGCGATTTGAAGCACGTTTCATTTTCAAAATGGAAATATTTTTTTTTTTGGGGGGGGCAGAGCTTTGTGACGTTATATCTGAGGGGGGGTCTGACTTTTTGTGACGCCGTGTGACGAGGGGGGTGGGGTCAAACATCGTCCAAAATCGCGTGACGTCATTTATGGACGGCCCCAAAAGCCTGCGCACTCGGCACTTCTCCCTTCATCGCTCTGAGCGCCAGCAATGGGGGACCGGATGGTTGCTGCCAAAAGTTTTTTTAATTTAAGTTCGGGGGCCCATATTGAAAGGGCGTCTCGACAAAGGCAGCCACCCATCCACCTACCGCACACAATTAACTCCTTAACCGAACTTTTATTTGTTTGCTCTCCGTAAAAATGTTTTTATTGCTGAGCGCGGCGATTCATTTTCCCATCGCAGTCGCTCCGGAATCACCGGAGAAAAGAACGCAATCTTGGAATATTGTCCATCGATACCCCCCCCCCCATCCCTCACCCCCCCCCCCCGGTTAACGGCGGGGGATGCGTTCGTAAAAGGCGCCACGAATATCGAAACGACGACGCGTCAGCATTCCTTCATTTTCGTTTTTAATGAACCGCAAATTTCGGTCGATGAACATCTTATAAGATTAATTAACTTCAAAGAATGAGTAAATAAGCTCTTAAATACGTGACAGCTTTCATGAGACTAGCTCTCATCACTTTAAATCTCTTTACTTTATCCCATCACGTTCTCTCTCGATGCAGCAGTCGTGTAGAGTACCAGATGCGATTCGCGGATAGAAAAAATAGCGGACAGCAAGTTCGCGAATAACGAGGGTTTACTGTAAATCAAAGCCATTTATTTCCACGGGAGCTAAACAAGGACAACGGAGGGTACGGCGACCTTAATGCACACATCTTCACCCGAGACGTACCCACAACTTTACATTAATTCACAAAAAAATCACCGTGCTCAACACGCGTGTAGAGCATTAAACTCGAACACAAATTACAAAGGGCACAATAAAATACAGTACACCACCTTTGCGTCTTGTGAACTCTCTTGAGTTGGTGGTCTCGACAAGGATGAGAACATTGTACATTCAACGTGGTGGTCACGCGACACACACGCAAGGTGTATATATATGCATGGGAGCCGGTGCCTTGCTTCCTGCTGTCTATGAGCAGGACAAAACTTCTTTGCGTGTTGCCATTCCTATTTCTTTTCCGGCCTACACCGCAATTCTCCCAATGCTGCTGCTGCTGCTGATGGCCGCGGTGGTGGTGGTGGTGACGCTGGGATTCGTCATCGTTGACAGAAAGAAGTTGCTCGACAGGGCTCGTGGTGGTTGGTTTGCCGTCTGTGTGTGGAAGTTGCCTGGGCACGCACCGACGCTGTTGTTGGGCCGTTAGCCCCACGCCCGGTCGGTGTCGCTGACCCCTTTGACCCTTGCGGCCCCCACTTCTCTCCCGTGGTGACGAGTGACCGCATCTCCTGAGTTGACGTGGCCGGGATAATTTGCGCCAACTATTTCCGCTGTTGCCTACCGCTGCTGGCTGTGCATTGAATAATGATATTCACGATATTAACTCACATTTCTAAGGTGCCTTTTTTGTCACGTAGATCCCAAATGAGCACGAATATATAACGAAACAGCTCAAATCGTTGTGAGATTACATATTACACCTCTGGAAGCCAAAGATAAATGGAGAGAGAGAATGTCCGGCATACTGAAATAATTAAGCAATGCGTAATTAGTACATTTCAATTTCACTTGCTTGTAATTAACAAGCTAATAACGTAATTAACACATAACTTCATCATAATGAACTACTTACAATTTTAATATTTACATCACTTAAAACACTTAGAAATTCCGAGCCAATTACGATCGCCTTGAAGCACAGAGGGTGTAAGGCTGATGCTCACCGCGTGTGTGTGTGTGTACGAGTGTGTGTGTGTGTACGAGTACGTGTGTGTACGTGTGTGTGTGTGTACGTGTGTGTGTGTACGTGTGTGTGTGTACGTGTGTGTGTGTACACGTGTGTGTGTACGAGTCTGTGTGTTTGTAAGGCCTTCATAGCAGCTCGCTAACAGCACTTGCCCCAGCAGTCTGTTCAGGCTATAGGGGCGATATTTGTCTTTGTGTTTATGTACGAGTGTGTGTGTGTGTGTGTACGAGTGTGTGTGTGTGTAGAATCGTGTATGTAGGAGTGTGTGTGTGGGGAGCGGTGGTATAGCGGTCAGAGCGCTGCGCTTCGAACCCGGCTCACCCGAGTTCCATTCCCGCTCACGGCCAACACCAGTGACGATTGTCTGAATCGGTCTTGGGCCTCCGATAGGTTGACTCAGCCTCAAATGAGTACTTGGTGCAATGTATAAACATCGCCACTGGGCAGACGAATGCGGCCAGGCACGGTGCTGGCCACCCACCGCCTGTGTGCTGTGCCGGCCTTCATAGGTGCTACTCGCTAACAGCACTTGCCCCAACAGTCTCTTAAGGCTATATAGGGGGGATCTTTGTCATTGTGTGTTTTAGGGCCCACACAGAGTGCCCTGGAGGCCGAGGGGAGACTGCCTCCTGGGGCCCCCTCATTAATTGGCGACAAAAGCGCAGCCTCGTGGTGGGGGTCCTCTTCTGTGTGAGGCCCCCTCTGGGCCCCCCCCCCACCCCTCCCCCTCCCCGCTGGGTGGCCACCAGTGCAGTATCAAGTTTGTGCGGGGACTGTAGCATATGTTTTAAAGGGGCCCTAAATTAAAAAAAACATCAACATTATAACACCGACTTTTTTACTTGCATAGTAAAGTAATTGTATTTGTTTATTTGCTATACAGGCAGATAATACGACAAATCGCTAACCTAAAACACCCGGTCGTTCATAATAGTTAAAGGCGATATATTTCTCTAGTAATAGAACAAGTGCAGAATCACTGAACCGGAATTGATAACTTGAAAGCATTGGGCGCGGGACCCTTGAAAGTGCGGTGCCCGTAGATGCATATTGTATGTAGCTACTTTTGCTACTCGGGCAATCCTGCACAGGTGGGCACTTGTGTACGGTTGAAGGTTATACAAGTAGGAACAACAGGTTCCACACTGCCCACCAGGGATTATTTGTCTGTTTGTCGTGCATATTTGTCTGTCTACCGAAGGAGTGGGCAGGTAGGAATACCTGCCCACTCCGAAGGAACGTGTTTTGACGATTGTAAATGTTGTGCTGCACTAGTAACGAATTGGCACGTTCTGTTTACGTGACAAACCCTTTACTAATTGGCTGTGTCGGGTGGTGGCGGGTTGAACGACATATTTATATATTTACCCAATCTAACCCAAAAAAAACTCTATTATGGACTATTTGAAGTGTTTGAACAATGTTTGAATAATATTTGCATTCTCATTCAAACAGGGTTCCAGTCAGAGTAGTTTGGATTGTTTTCTTGCAATGTATTCACTTATTTGTTTTGGTTATAATTTTCGACTCACCCCAATACCCGTTTCATCGGGCCCAGCTTTGGGGAGAGAGTTCGGTTTTTTTACGCGATGAACGTGGCATGATGCTCACGACTCAAACTCAGCCGCGCTGCTTTGCGATAACGGTGGAAAATATTGTTGTCTGCTAAGAGCACTCGCTGGCAGAACTTTCCTGTTGCGCTGTTTAAATGAAAACTCTTTTTTTATTTTACCAGGTAAGGCCCCACCGAGTTGCTACGCAAGCTCTTTTTCAGGAGCTAGCTGGCTATCACAAATTACATCTCAACGAATGGGGAAATGTATCGCCGCCAAATACTCCAAACGCGTGATATTGATTCTAAACGTGGAGGGAAAAACCGGCCAACAAGAAGAAAATTCACGCCGCCACGAGGAGAACGTGAAATCCCCAAATATACAACAGGCGTCAGGGTCGGTATTGAACCCACGACCTCCTGTATATCAGGCAAGGCAGTTAACATCTCGCTACCGTGACGCCCTTAGACCACAGACGCCAAGACGTATAACCTGAGACGAGAGACGTCAATTGTGCCCCCATCAGACCTTTCCCCCCTTTTGAAATGTTGTTTTGATTTGCGTCTTGGATTTCTTTTTCACGGGGTTTTATTGTGCTCATATTTAATGTTTTTTTTACAAGTGAAACCGCTGTGCGATGAGGCTGAGTTGGGTCTTCACGGACTCTCTGGCGCTCGCACAAATCACAACAGCCGCAAACATCAACAGCGTCGTCTTCGGACCACGAAGGGCAGCAGCGACGGTTCAGCGTCGAGACAGGCAGGCCGGGTCGGCGTGGTTACACTCGTGCCTCGCAGCAAGACGGTTCTAGGTTTGCATCCTGCCAGAGTTGGGATGTTCTCGCCTCCTGTCCTCCGAGTTTCCTCCCATAGCTAAAGGCATGCAGTGGTGGTACCTGGTAATGGACAAAATATCTCAATGCAAGGCCCTCTTGAAAAAAAAACGAGTCTTTGGATTGCTTGGGCAAATGAAGACGGAAGCTTGTGTTGCCTCCGAAACGTCGTGATTTTATTTTTTTTATTTTTTATTTTATTTTACTTTTATTAATTTTTTTTTTACCTACGTGACTTTACCGAAAAAAACCTAAGAATATGAAAATGAGAACTCCTTTACCATTATATGAACGTAACTATAATTTATTTAGAACTGTTTGTGTGTTTAGTTTGTAGTCCTTGCTGCGCACCTCCAATTAGCACGGTTAGCTACGTACGGTGCGAAAGAAGTTCAACATACATACGTGACGTTACTGCATATAACAATACAAACTTTGAGGAATGATTGTTATAATTTTTGTTACGCGGAGAAATGAACCGACGTCCGCTGTATTCATTTTACGACGTGACTGCTGTTGTGTAGTTATTGCTAGGCTATTACCGAGTACGCAATTTAATCCCCATGCATGACCAACATACCTATCAGGAAACGATCCAATAATTGCCTATTAATTTCCCGAAATTACCGTACAGTTATTCGCAAATTGCACACGCCGGACAGTTGCAGTAAAAGTGAATTTATTGCACTTTATTATTATTGATGCACGCTGGTGAACTCTGCGAGGGGTAAAATGCCAAGTCTGCTGAGAGTAGCTCCGCTAAATACTTTTTTTTTTTACTGCATGGCCAGCCGCCATAACGGAGTGTGCGCGGAATGCATTACAGCCATCCATTGCAACGGATTAAACGTTAAGCGCATCCTCGGTCATATATATAAACATAAGAGTGGGATAATGATGCAGCGTGGAGAGTTAAAAAAAAAGCTTTTAGTGGTAAAGCGCCCAATTGCACATTCAGAAGAAACTTTCGGGGAGTGGGAAAATTATATATGCTGCTTTAATTAGGGGTGTTACAATTGAACGGGTGGCTTTTATCTGGACGTCGATGGGCAGACGGATTTGAGAAACTTTTTTTGTTTGTTCATTTTTATTGCGGCAAATGTAGCGGCCTCTAGTGGCTGCAAAGACAAAGATCCCCCGTATATAGCCTTAACAGACTGTTGGGGAAAGTGCTGTTAGCAAGCACCTATTAATAAATTAACAAAGACAAAGATGCCCCGTGTATAGCCTTAACAGATTGTTGGGGCAAGTGCTGTTAACAAGCACCTATGAAGGCCGGCAGGGCCCACGAGGGGATGGGTAGCCAACACCAAGCCCGGCCGCCTTTGTCTCCCCAGTGGCGATGTTTACTACACACCGCCACCAGGTACTCATTTGAGGCTGAGTTGACCTAGGAGAGGCCCAGTACCCGTTCAGATAATCGTCACCGGCGTTGGCCGCGAGAGGGAATCAAACTCGGGTCGCCGGGTTTGTAGCGCAGCGCGCTACCGCTCTCGATCCTTGGGGCTGCGGACACATTCGCAGGAGAATACGTGCGGAGCGAGAAACGTGGGCCCGTCACACACACAATTCGATGTTGGTAAAGGGAGCTTAGAATATTTATATCAATCAGTTGATGGATCATGACAACCCGACATTTAACGGACATGGTGGAGCACATTCCATTTGTAAGTAAAAACAAATGTGTTTATTTTGTATTACGTTGGGCATTTGCCCAGTTGCGCATCAGGGACAATATTTCAATGCCACATTTTTTGTTGTACACCGCTCGATGAAAGCCTGCCCCACATTATGCCGGTCGCAGTGATCGCGTGACCATACTTCACCACGCTGGTCCGTGCAGCCGTGAAAAAAGAGGGGGGCCCAAAAAAAACAATCGAGATGTCACTCCCCTGTTGGTCATTCGCCGTGGCCAGAAACCAAAACTCACATCGCCGTGTTGATGGTCCAGTGCGCTCCTTAACATCTTGTGATTTTACTCAAATGATCCTTTTGGCGGTACCCGGGGTAACCAAATAATACAAAATGGCCGAGGCAATTAAATATTTTATTTCTGGGACACTATTTTTTCCCAGGGGTCTACTTTACTCCGCGACTGGGGTACCAATCAATCCGAAATCAGTGCCACTCCGTGATGTCGAAATGCAGCGAGGACGATTGCGCCGAAACCCTGAACGCTCGCGGTACGCACCGTAGTGGTGCATCGTGTACAGCTCGTCGAGATGAGTCGATTGCCGCATCCTTGACCATCAACAGACTCAAAATGACTGCATCACGGACATTATGCGAGAGCTGGGGTACTATGGGTACCCCGGGGTACCGCCATGAGGTTCATTTGTTTCAATTTCTTCGTGCCGGTTTATAATGGACCCCCCCCCACCCGTACTCGTATACTCACCATCTTCACTCTCATCTCACACTGACTACACCATGTGTGTGAATCCACGTTCTTTTGTATTTGTCTGCGTCTTGTTCCTGTTGTGCCCTTCGAGTATTGCCGTGCATGCGAATTTCCCTGCAAGATCCGACCGCGTCCGTCCAGTGCTCGCCGAGCTGAATTGGCTTCCGTTTTGCCGAACGAATACTTGATGAGATCGCACTCGTTATACACACAAAGTGATCGCCATAAATAAACCGCAACACCTCTGCTGATCTCGTACAGGAGCATAAACCATCACGCGGACTCTGGCCACCCTCGGAGCGGCTTCTGTCCGGCCATCGAACAAAGGCGGACGCTGCATCTCGCGGCTTTAAGATGCGCTTCTGCAACCGTCAGGAACGCTCTTCTGATATTTGGAGGCCACTGGAGCTCTATATGACCTTATTAAATAATCCATATTGTCAACTAATTTCTTTAGAACTGCTATTTTTGTTTCGTTTGTCGCCTTTCCCCCGCGCCTCCGATTAGCATGGTTGGTTATGTACGGTGCGAAAGAAGTTCAACATACATCCATATAATGTTTAATAAAATATTGCTTTGGGAAAATAGAGCAGTGCGCTAAACATTGCGCCACCTTTCCAACCGGTTGTAAATTATGGCCGATATAATTACATGTGTTTTGTTTTATCACGTAACACTCCATGGAAAGTGGCGAATGTTTATATAGATATATCGTGTTTACTGCAGGAAAAAAATATTAACTTGTGAAATTATGCTCCTAAAATCCAAGAATTAACATGAATTATTCATTACAGTAGGCCTATGGTAATCCTGAGAAACAGTCACGGGTATTATTTAATCTTGATTTGAAGCTTTCGTGACTGCAGGAATCCATACTCTTTGGTTCTTTCGGTAAAGTCACGTAGGTAGAAAAATAAAATAAATCACGACGTTTCGATCGCAACACAAGCGGTCGTCCTCAGGCGGAAAAAAATATAATCCAGCAGTGCTGGATTATTATTTTGCATACCTACGTGACTTTTCCGAATGAACCAAAGAGTATGGGTATTCATATGCTTGGTTCTTTCGGTAAAGTCCCGTAGAAGGGAAACAATAAAATGATAAAAATATTAAACAATACAATTCTCACGACGTTTCTTGCTGTGGTTTTCACACCTGATGACGATTGCTTGTGTTGCAATCGAAACGTCGTGAGAATGTTATTGTTTTATATTTGTATTCTTTTATTGTTTCCCTTCTACGTGACTTTACCGAAAGAACCAATAATATGAATCCCTGTAGTCACGAAAGCTTTGAATCAAACTTTAGTATGGGTATTATTTACATAAGGCTAGTGATGGCACAGTGGTCAAGGCACTGCATTTGAACCCTCGGAAACCTGTGGCTCTCCCACGGTTCACATCAATGGCAAGTAATATCTGTCCTAGCCTATGGCTACCCGCATTGACCGGCGATGTTAAGCCGAACAATCCACGCTAAGAGTAGCACAGCAGCGGATTGAACAGGGCAGCTACTACTGCTTGCTGATAATAATTTTTATTCTTCAGACAGCCTATGACCAAATCGATCAGAGATTAACCAGATCCCATGAGCTCTTGGATGCTAAGCAGGATTGAGTCGACACAGTGCTTGGATAGGGGACCGCGGTGCATAAAACAGGTGTCAGAGGCTGCTTAAAATGCTGTGCTCTCCGCCTTCATTAACCCGCGCTGACCAGAATGACGAAGTATGGTCAAATAAGGCCCTCATCCAACGGGGCTTTACAAAGGTTCAAAAAATCCCTGAACTGACTGTCGGAGCAAGTGCTGTTTGCGAGCACCTATGAAGGCCGGCACGGCACACGAGGGGTGGGTGGTCAGCACCACGTGTGCAAAAAAACACAAAATTACACGTGTGTGGAAACGTGCCTGCGGATGGTGCCAAAGTTGATCAGAATCAGAACATGTCTTTAAACTGGAGGAAACCGATGAGCGATACAAAAAAATACAGATTCTTCACAGATGTCCATTGTGGCGCTGAACACACTGGGCTCGCAAACCAGTCGGCCGTGTGATCTCCGGGCGCGGCAGTTTAAATAAATGGCAAGTTAATCACATCCCGACGTCCCCCACCTCCTCACCCCGGCGCCTCTGTCCAAGCAGCAGCGTAACTGGGTTTACCACAATGAAGTCTATTGGCAGGTCGCATGCGGTGGGGTAAAGCGTGGGTAGTCCTACCTCTTGCAAGACGCGTCCGGCAAGCGTGGAAGAGTAGGCAAAGTAACACTGTCTAAGAGGGGTTTCCTCGAGTGAGGGGCGTTTCGCTGGCACTGGCGTAAGCAGGGAATTGTAGGGCTGCGCCTTGACCTTGCAATGCATTGTGTGTGTGTGGGGGAGGGGTGCGGTAGTGTAGCGGTTTGCGTGCTGCACTAGGAACCAGGCAGACCTGAGTTCGATTCCCGCTCACGGCACAACACCAGTGACGATTATCTGAACCGTTCCTGGGCCTCCCCTAGGTCGACTCAGCCTCAAATGAGTACCTGGTGCGATGTGTAAACGTTGCCACTGGGGGAGACAAAGGCGGCCAGGCGTGGAGCTGACCACTCACCCACTTGTGTGCCGCGCCGGCCTTCGTATTTGCTATTCGCTGACAGCACTTGTCCCAAGGGGCCGTCCATAAATGACGTCACGCACCTAGGGGGGGGGGGGGGGGTCAGACATTTGTGACGATGTGTGACGAGGGGGGGTGAGAAATGTGACGTCACGTCAAAATGCGCAACTTTAAATAAATATGGAATTGTTATAACAACACTAATTGCTATAACAACACTCCTACGACATCAGAGTGCAGCGCCACATTAAATACGCACTACAATGACAATAGTTTAAAGCGATTTGAAGCATGTTTTATTTTCAAAATGGAAATATGGTTTGGGGGGGGGGCAGAGCTTTGTGACGTCATATTTGAGGGGGGGTCTGACTTTTGTGACGCCGTGTGACGAGCGGGGGTGGGGTCAAAATCGTCAAAAATCGCGTGACGTCATTTATGGACGGCCCCCAAAAGTCTATTAAGGCCATACGGGAGGTGGAGGGGTGGGGGGGATCTTTGTCTTTGTAGCATCGCGGTTCACGGCGGCCCGTAAATGTGGTCCCCCCCCCCCGATCCCGAGAGCGGGGAACTGCGAGCCGGTGTCTTGTGCCAAGTCGAGAGGGAGGGACACCCTCTGCCAGCCGGCCCTGATTGTATCAGCGGGCACAATCCCACCCCCCTCTCCCCGTTCACCCCCCCCCCCCCCGCTATGATCGGCAATGCGTGCGCGAGTTTGTTTGGTTTGGCGCTCGCCAAACCAACGGAGAAGCCAGTGCGCATCATCGCTCACGAGCAGATCCCGCCGAATCCACTGAAGGATGACGGCTCGCCTGGCTGGTGGGGATTGGGGTTTGGGACTTTTTTATTCTTCTTCTTCTTCTCCCACCATCCTTTCACCCCCCCCCCACCCGCCAAAATGGGTTTAATTTGTCAACCTCTCCAAGCTCCCGTCCCCAGGAGGGGTTTGGCCAGCAAGGGTTTAGGGTCTCTCCACCGCCATCCACCCAGCCGGGGTTGGCTCAGAGAGCCTCGGGCGACGGAGACGCCCTCAATTTTCTAAAGCTTAAATATTTATTCCTGCTTTATTTGGGCACTTTTCTTATTGCTTGGGTGGGGGGTGGGTGTTGTTGTTGTGCCCGCTCGCCACATGCGACGAGCTACCGCTTATTGCCGCGTGTGTGTACGAGCGGCGGTGCAGCGGTTTGTGAACTGCGCAATGTAAACCGGCGACCCGAGTTCAATTCCCACTCACGGCTAACATGAGTGACACTTATAGTAGTAGGTTTTTACCCTTTCGACTGGTACAAAAACTGACACCTTTATGCAAGGGATCATGTTTGCATTAACCACAACACAAGCAGTCAAAATGCAAACAAAAATAAACAACTCTGATAATGATAATGATATGCACTGTCCTTGAAGTTGATTGGTCCACACCCGAGACAGCTTTTCTTAGAGCCTAGTCTCCATTGGTGTTGGACCAGATAACGCCAAAAGGCGTACAATTCAAAAACAGCGCACTATCAGAGTATTGAGAGCTCGGGGTAAGCATTTACAATGAGACCTCCTTTACCAGTGGCAAAATATAGTAATAGGTTTTTACCCTTTCAACTGGTACAAAAACTGACACCTTTATTTCATTTTGACTGCTTGTGTTGTGGTTATTGCAAACATGATCCCTTGTATAAAGGTGACAGTTTTTGTAACAGTTGAAAGGGTAAAAAACTATTACTATATTTTTCCACTGGTAAAGGAAGTATCATAGTGAGTGACAGAGGTGGGACAAAGTCATTGTTATGCAAGTCCAAGTCGAGTCGCAAGTCATCAAATTCATGACTCGAGTCTGACTCGAGTCCAAGTCACATGACTCGAGTCCACATCTCATAGGTGGGACAAAGTCATTGTTATGCAAGTCCAAGTCGAGTCGCAAGTCATCAAATTCATGACTCGAGTCTGACTCGAGTCCAAGTCACATGACTCGAGTCCACACCTCTGGTGAGTGACACTTATTTGAACCGGTCCTAGGCCTCCCCTAGGTTGGCTCAACTTTAAACATCAGCACTGGGGAGACAAAGGCGGTCGGCGTTGTTCTGGTCACCCACCCCTTCGTGTGCCACGCCAGTCTTCATAGGTGCACGCTAACAGCACCTGCCCCAAACGCGCACCTCTGATTAGGCAGGGTTGGTTACGTGCGGAGCGAAGGAAGTTCAACACACAGACAAAAGTCCGTTAAAGCATTACGGGTGATCTTTGTCTTTTTATGAGCGGTGGCACAGCGGTTAGCGAACTGCACCATGCATCCTTCAACCCGAGTTCGCAGCGGCGAATATTTTAAACCGGTCCTGAGACTCCCCTAGATTTACTCAGCCTCAAATGATTACCGGGTGCAGTGTGCAAACGAGCGCTGTGGGAATCCAAGGTGGTCGGCCAGTGGTGGCGGACCCGGAGAAAAATCCACTCGACCACGGGGAGAACACGCAAACTCCGAATAAAGTACAGGCGCCAGGGTCGGGATCGAACCCACAACATCCTGTATACCAGGCGAGGTAGTTAACATCTCGCCACTGTGGCGCACATTAATCCCACCCCCATCGCCCTCTCCCACCATCATCACCCATTCTGCCTAATTACATCTACAAGCATGCTTTATTATGAACTCCCAAGTTGCTTACCCTATCATGTCATGAGATCCCGAGCTGCATCAGCTTAAGAGCAAGTGGCTCGTAATCCGAAGGTTGGGATTTAAAATCCTGTATGGGGATTGACTCAGCCCATCATCCTTCCTTGGTCGATACGACGAGTACCGCTTTGTGGCGAAGTCAACAGTGGATGTCATACGGATGTTCTCACCCCCGCCATAGTACCGTGGAATTTACACCACTGGCTCCAGAGTTGTTAACACGGGATGAGTACTCCTTGAATGTTCTTTGGAGCGCGAAATTGCTTTGGCTTTGAGGGTTTGTAAATCTGCTTGTATGTATGTATGGCGATCTTATGTTGTACCGCAGGTAGCCAACCGTGCTTCTGCCTAATACAACTCCGGAGGAGTTTCCATCTTTGCACCGGCGATGCGGTTCAGCGGTAGCCGCTCACTGCAGAGGTTCACCGTTCAAACCCAGCAGCCGCCCTGGTTAACACCGCAGTTTCTATGAAACGTAAACATTCTGGGTGCCCGTCCGCTACACAGTGGATGTGAAAGATCCCCCCGACGTCATTCGCAAAGAGTAGGTCGTCAATTTTGCCAAGTTCGAAAATTGCCCTGCTACCGACCTCAACTGGGATCACATTCACTCGCTCACATACAGCAGAAATCGCTCCCCTACTGGCAGACAGATGCTCCCGGGTTACCCTTGCAAATGACACTCATCCTGCCCTCTTGAGTTCTCACCCCGGTTTCAACAAAATGAGCTTCGAGACTATCGCAGGGCATTCTCTTGCCACACCGAAGGCAGAACGTGTTGGACCGTGCGCAACCCAACGAGTCGGCCAGTAGCATGGGCCACAGTCGCCGTCGGAGAGCACGAGCCAAGGCGTGAGATGGAGCCAGGACTGCATGGGAACTACTCGGTGCCCGCATGGTGCATGCTGCCGTTCCGTTCGTGCGCATGGCAAAATGATCGGGAGCTAAATGCCAACGTTGAGATCCAATCTTGACTCTGAGCCAGTTAGCAACAGACCTAAAGCGGTGTTGTTATTCCACCGAGCCTGCTGTATGCATGATCAGCGTATGTGTTAAACTGTCCGTATGCATGGACACATGTTTAACTTATTTCGCACCGTACGTAGCCAACCTTGCTGATCTGAGGTGCGTTTCACATCCGTGAAGGACCGGACCCACAAAAGCACGCTGCGCGGATAACACATGTTCAGACTTCATTATTTTAATTTTTCTATCCACAAGAAGGCTTCAGGAGAGAGGGGAGGAGATGATAGCCCCATCTCGCTGTGCCTCCACCTGTTTTCTCGTTACCTTAAACACAACTAACACTGTCGTCATCATCATCATCATCATCCAAGCGATATGGACATCATTCATTTGAATCCAAATACGATCCTGCTGCCGTGCCAGCCTATGAGTGGGCATGCTTACACTGAGGAGCTGTAAACTGCGGCTTAATTATTATATTTCGATTTAAAGCTTTCTTGACTGCATGGATTCATATTCGTGTTTCTTTCGGTAAAGTCACGTAGAAGGGAACTAATTAAATCATAACAATTAAACACAATAAAATTTAATTAAAATAAAAAAATATTTTTCATACTTTAATTCTTTCCCTTCTACGTGACTTTACCGAAAGAACAAAGAATATTAATTATTATGATCATCAGAAACTCGGTTTTCTAAAGCGCAATTCCCACAAGGCCTCAAAGCACTTTACGTAACATGTTAAGTTGTGGAAAAAGCCTGGTGTAAAAACAGATTATTTTTAAGATGCGATTTAAAAAAGTGTGACATATTCTTTTTTTTTTTCGTTTTTTCGGTAAAGTCACGTAGGTAAAACATCAAAATTAATGAAAATAAAATAAAACAAAAATCACGACGTTTCGGAGGCAACACAAGTCTCCGTCATCAGGTGGGACCGTCACAGCCGAATTAGCCGCATCAAGTGAGGCAATGATTCAAGAAGTAATCCCTTATAAGCAAGTTGAAGGGGGGAGGAGAGGGGGGGGGGCTCATCAGAATGTGGTAGCCAATGAAAAACAATGGACTACGGCTTGGACGAGGTTGCTGCTGTACACGCCAACACAATGGACAGAGAGGGGGGAGGGGAGGTCTGATACACATGATAGACAAAGGAACGAAAATGCCCATGTTTATACCAATGCTGGCTGAACAATGAAGAGAGCACTGCCAAAAAATAACTGGGGATGTTAACACTCGGTAAAGTAAAGTAAAATAGTGCCTGTCAGATAAGATGGTCCAAAAAAGTGTAATTAAGTCTTTTTTGCGTGGTTGATAACATTTTTCCAATGATTACTAAGTTTGTACCCATCATCACGGTTGAAATTATGTCTGTGTTTGTATATTTGTATGGCTTCGTGTACAAACCTTTGATGGTAGCCGGGAGGTTTGCAGAGAACCTTGGTCTCGAAAAAGACAATTTTATGAGAGCCCACCGAGTTGTAGCAATGATCGGCAACGGCAGAAGAATCAGTTCTGCCGTGTTTCAGATCTGACTTGTGCTCGCGGACACAATCAGAAACATGACGTTTCGTTTCTCCAATGTAGCAATCACCACAAATGCAACTCAATTTGTAGACTCCAGGATACTGTAAGTCAGGAACGACATCCTTCACAGATGGAATCAGATCACGGATTTTATGTACTGTACTGAATCGGACTTGGATCTTATGTTTGTTTAGAATTTTGGAGATCGTTTTGGTCACGCCTGCTATGTATGGTGATGGTTTTGGTCGGAGTTTCAAGTGGCTGTTTCTGTGTGGTGGGAGAGACAGCTTGGCGGATAGTACGGTCAGAGTATCCGTTCATCCTGAGGGCCCGATGTACATGTCTTAATTCACCGGTCAGGTGGTGTTTGTCAGAAATGCCATGGGCTCTGTGGTATAGCGTTTTGATGAGATAATTCTTTTGAGATGGGTGGTGGTGGGAATCCGGTTTCAAGTAGGAATCTGTGTGGGTGGCTTTCCTGTAGAAAGTGTGACATACACAGATTCCGTGATGGACCGTGGAAGGGATTCAATTCGGAAGTTGGCAAGAGTCAGCATGGGCCCTGGGACAAAGAATGAGATGCGGCCTCCCTCCCTCTCTCCAATTTCGCCCCTCCATCATGGACACGCTACCTGGCCTACTATGGCCTCATCCGACCTGCGCTGACCTCTTCTGACATTCTCTGACCTCCTCCGACCTCCCCCGACCTCTCTGCCACCGCGGGCCTCGGTGCAATTGGACCACTTACGTGACCCCTCGACAGCTACCCCCGCTGCCTTCTGTTTATATATTTTTTTAAATCACTGTTTGTCGAGCACAGGTCCAAAAGCCTGAAACATTAAGCGACCAGCAATACACAACACAACTCATGTTTTAACTATAACCCTAATAGCGCTTTCAGAATACCAACTTGAAAGGCGCTTTATAAAACTGAGGTCATTATTATTATTATTGCTACAGGAGCTGACGCGCTACTTGAAATGGGAAAATGTAAGAGCTTGTACCCCGCCTGGAGGCTTAGTGGTAGAATGAGCGTGTTGCAATAATTTCCTGGTTGTGGTTTGCTCAGCCCATCATCCATTTAGGGTCCATAACACGACTGACTACCACTTTATTGGAAAGTCAATAGAGGTTGTACTATGGAAGAACTTACCTCTGTAATAGAAATGTGAAATTTCACAACTGTCTCGGGGCTGCAAATAGGAGATGAGCACAGCCTGAATGGTCAATTTAATAAGAAATCACTTTCTCTTGATTTTGAGAATTTTGTAAAAAAAAAGGTGATGGGAGTAAATTCCAAAAATGAGCAGTGCAAGAGAAGTAGTTGATAGAGTAGCGTTGTGGGCTGCAGGAGTGGTGAGTAGGTGAGTGCGTTAATGTGACCTGCAGTGTGGTGAGTGAGGCAAGTGTGTTTTCGTGATCTGCAGTATTGGTGGACGAGATGAAGCATCATTAGACCTCCTTTTCCAGTACCAAAATATTAGAATAGGGGTTTTCCCCTTTTTTTTCTGGCAACAAAACTGAAACCTTTATACGTGGAATCATGTCTGCATTAACCACAATACTTGCGGTCAAAATGCAAACAAAGGATGAAGCTGTAAGTGTTTTGTGAGTGGGTTAGGAACTGGGTACTCCACTCCCAGCCAGGTGCAAAAGCAGAAAGGAATTACAACTTTGGCCCAAGGGGCCGTCCATAAATGACGTCACGCACCTAGGGGGGGGGGGGTCAGACATTTGTGATAATGTGTAACGAGGGGGGGGGGGGGGGGTTGAGAAATGTGACGTCACATCAAAAAGCGCAACTTTAAATAAATATACACAACACGTTCTATTGAATTAAAAATACTTTTTAAATAAATGTTTTTTCCTACAACATCAGAGTGCAGCACCACATTAAATATGCACTACAATGACAATAGTTTAAAGCGATTTGAAGCATGTTTTATTTGGGGGGGGGGGGGCAGAGCTTTGTGACGTCATATCTGAGGGGGGTTCTGACTTTTTGTGACGCCGTGTGACGAAGGGGGGTGGGGGGAGTCAAAAATCGTCCAAAATCGCGTGACGTCATTTATGGACGGCCCCCAATGTGTGGTTTGTATGTAACCGGCTCGTCCTATCCCCATCCTCATGTGATCGTAACGAGGGAACAGGCCGGTTAACAAAGACAACAACAATAGACGATTTTGATGTTAAGCTTTCGTGACTGCAGGGATTCATCTTCTTGGTTCTTTCGGTAAAGTCACATAAAATGGAAATAATAAAATAATACAAATAAAAACAATAGACGAGTTGAGAGGCGACGGGTGGACACTGCGTTGTGTTCTGCCCTCCTCTTGACGATCGAGTGACTCCACCACCGAGGGACACCAGAGGGTTGTGGAACGGAAACTCTTTATTTCAAAGTGTTCTTCTGAGGAGCATTCGTGCATCTGTAATTATGACCAGATGCACACCAATCGACCCCACGTTAAACAACACCTCACTGCTCAATCCATGTGTAAAAACTCGACCAGTTATATGAAGAGCCACTTTTATACAAAGTTTACAAAAAAGGAACCTGGCTAACGACTTCCATGATGAGGGACCCTAGGCATCGTGCTTGTATTCCAGCTTGTATCTTCCTCCGAACGCCCCCACTTCGCGTGCTCCCCCCTTATATGTCTTCAGCCCCCTTTCTCGAATGTTCCCTCACTGTATTTCCTCCAGCCAATCCCTGTCCTTTCCCTCCAACGGACCCAAACCGTCGCCTCTGGGATCCACTTTGTTCCCCGCATTTTCTCAATTAAACATTTTCATCCAATAACTTTAGAAGCCTGCCTCCTGACCAATCCATGTAAATGCCTCTTTTCTCCAATCGGAGACCTTGGTTTACTTTTGATGTAATTTTCGGTCATTACAAATTTACAGCGTCCATCCGAATCTGAATAGATGCCTTGTACCCTGAATTTATTACTCCACTGCTGGGCGTGGCCTACTGTGCAGTAACGTGAGTCTACGGGTCCAATCCACGGTCATCATTAACTCCATTCATAATTTATGCGTGCGCTTCATTACATGCAGCCCATACCGACTACATAAAGCAGCAAGCAGCAGTAATTGTTCAGAGTTATTAGACGCCTCATCAGCGCCAAACTGTCTTGGCAGGGACACCACCCCAGTGCAAAGAATGAAATTGTCGAGCAAGGGCCCCCTGCTTCGTAGCCTTCCGACCAACCGCCTGTGCCTCTGCGCAGTTGCACCGCCTGCACACTCGATGGCTACGCCCGCTGGCTCGCCTACCAGCGTGGCACGGAGATGAACCCATCAGGTGACGTAGCATTTTGTTAATGGCGCATATTCTCAATTGGCGCAGGCAGTTGCTAATGCGAATCGTATTCATTACCAGGCATCAATGCACGTTGTCGCTTAATTTTCCATTTGGTAGGCCTGGAGGGGTATATTTTAAACTCGTGCTGAGAAAAGTACAATAAAAAAAAGAATCGATATTTGATGACAGTACGTGCGATATTTCAGCCAGCGGGTAAATATTCGCGTCTTTCACTCCCGTGCATTAAATTATTTTTAACCAACTCCATCTGGAGACCGCAACCCCGCACAAAAATCGATAACTTCTCCCTTGGCTGTAACGCCGTGGGCCACAGCGCTGACAAGTCATGTGCTTGAGTAAATACACCACGGGAAGAGAGGGCTCTGCTTGGATACATTTTGTAACAGCTGCTGCTCGGTCAGTCTATTTGCAGTGCGGAGGAGAGTGAGTGTAATTAAACCAATTCACTAGTCCTTGATGGCCGTATGAGTCGCTCCTGAAGCCAATTATTTACCGAATAAAGGTTTCATAGACTCTCAAGGGTTCCGTGGTGGCGAGGAGATGTTAGCTACCTCGCCTGGTATACATGAAGTTGTGGGTTCGATTCAAACCCTGACGCCTGCTGTTTATTTGGAGTTTGCATCTTCTCCCGGTGGTAGCGTGAATTTGTCTCGGTGTCTTCCGGTTTTTCCCTATACATTTAGAAACAACATCACGCGTTTCGAGTATTTGGCTGCTATAAAATGACACATCAGCCACATCGTTGGGCTATCAATTTTGCGGTGAGGTCACTTCTGAAAAAGAGCGACATAGCTCAGTGGACCTTACCCGGTCAAATAACTTATTTTTTTTACAAGCCTGCGTTTTTCAAGAGTAATTGGTTTCCTGTGGAAATGATACTGAAGGGTACCTGTAAAAAAGCAACCCACCGCTGCTAACCACACAGACGAGCTTGGCAGGTCCCAGCACCCACCATCTCCTGCCCACACCTTGTGCAAGCCCCACCACGCCTGTAACACCTGGCAAGCCCTGGTGGCCACCCATCCACAGGGTAACCAGGGTGAAAATCCTGCTATGATGGTGACACTTTGACGAGGGTGACTTGGTCGCTGGAGAGAGGGGAATGCCCCGTGATGTTTGGCAAATATCATGCACGCATGTTTGCCTACACGTGGCGAGGAAAGGAGTGTGTGCATAGAAACGCAACGCACCTCCGATTATCATGGTTGGCTATACGTACGGTGCGAACGAGTTTCAACGTATGTACGAAAGAAGTTCAATGTGCGCACGGGTGCATACGGGCGACGCGAAAAGTCTCACGCACGTGGATTTTAAAAAGATCCGTTGCTGTACTACCAACTCCTGCCCATATCGCCCAACGCCTCGAATAACAGCCAGTCCCAACCTGGCTTCTGTCAGAGTGCTAGGCAGGCCTCAATCTGCTTAGCTTATGAGATCTGAGGCCACGGGGTTCAGTTCGGGCGATTTGGCCGAGAGTGCTCTGAAGGTCGCGATCAAACGGTGCGAGAGAGCGCGCTCCACTCTGCTGCAGCGTGTGAGGATACGACACTTGCATTAGACGTGCCATTCCATCAACACGTGACCACGCATATTTCGACAGCTGTTTTGAGTGAACGCGACGATGTTGGACTCCGCCAGTGTTTATGGAGATGTATTCGCAGTTACTTTTTCCTCTTTTCCGATCGGCTTGCTTCAAATGCGCTGCGTTATTGAGCACCCAGCATTGTTCTGTGTGTGCGGCGGCGCGCTGGTGAGTGCACTCACTGCACTTCGAAGCCGGCGACCGGTGACGATTATTTAGAACCAGTCCTGGGCCTCCCCTAGGTTGACTCAGCCGCAAATGAGTACCTGGTGTGGTGTGTGACCATCGCCACTGGGGAGACAAAGGTGGTCGTGCATGGTGTTGGCCACCCTCCCCCTCGTGTGCCATGCCGGCCTTCACAGGTGCTCGCTAGCAAACAGCACTCGCCCCAACAGTCTGTTATGGCGATATGGGGAACCTTTTATAGAAAAATGAGGGGAGCGGTGGCATAGTTGTTAACGCACTGCGATACGAAAGCCAGAGACCCAAGCTTGATTCCCACTCATGGCCAACACCAATGACAATGACTTAAACCGGTCCTGGGCCTCCTGTAGGTCGACTCAGCCTCAAATGAGTACCTGGTGTGGTGTGTCAACATCGCCACTGGGGAGCCAGGCGTCCACGTGTGGTGCTGGTCATCCACCCCCTCGTGTGCCATGCTCGCTAACAAACAACACTTTCCCCAACAATCTGCTACGGCGATATGAGAAACCTTTGTCTTTGCGCATCGTACAATGTAGAGTAACGAGTTTAAAGTTTCAAGTGGATTTTGTTTGACCAGGTGAAAACTCAAGAGGCCCGCGATAGGAGTCCTATTTGCAAGAGTGACTGACCCCCCGGGCTCACCGAAATCACGAAAAAAAAGCGATGACCCATCATAGCTCAGCACTGAGGCAAAGAGAAATCGGTACAAAAGAAAACAAACTGTGTCACGTGAGCAATCTGCATACATACATCGATGTAAAGTAATAATGCATCGCCTTGCAGCGAGAGTCGGCACGGTGCAGATTCATTTTGAGGACGGTCACGGTGCAGCCACGACATCTCCCGCTCGCGTCGCTGTTTGTTGGAAGGGCCCTCCACGAGAGGGAACTTTGGCCTACTCTTCCATGCTGGCCAGGCATCTTTGGGAAGGCTCCTGCGTTGTTGTGTTTGCCGATTCCGTTTGTGTTTGTGGGACCGGGGGCAGGAGAGAAAACCGAAGTGCCCGGAGAAAACCCACACAGGTATAAAATAGAAATAAATTAATTAAAATAAAAAACAGAATAAAAATAAATCTGTTTTTCATTATTATTAATTTACTTTTATTTTATACCTACGTGACTTTACCGAAAGAACTACAGAGTATGGATCATTGCAGTCACGAAAATCTTAAGATCTAGATTAAAACCCACACATGCGATGGGACGATATGCAAAGGTTCGCACGGATGGGTTCATGAACCCACTGACCGCACATGCACATTGAGGGACAGCTGCAGTTGGGCTCAGTGGTAAAGGTGCTGCCCTCAGTGTCCTTGCTCACTCCACTGCTGGAGGGAGCCCACGAGGGTATTTGGCCTACTCCTCCACGGTGCTCAGATGTCTCTGAAGAGGTGGGAGAATCCGCACTTGAACTCCACGGCACGTGACCTGTCGATCGACTGGCCGTGTCCAACCCATTTGTCCTGCACGTGTGGACAGAGGCGGCTGTGTGAGAGATGGGGGGGGTGGGGTGGCAATTCAGGGGCAGTCTCCCCGGTCGTTTTACCAGGTGCATTTATCTTTTCTTTGACACGACAACGCATTTAAACATTTTTTATATATAAAAAAAATAAAACAGCAACTAAATTAAATCAATAAAGCAAACACGACGTGCGGCAAGCAGCATGTGTCGACGCCCCGCGAACGAAAGAAGTAATCGCTCGCGTCGGCTGCATTAGGGCGACGAGGCAGCCACGCTCTTCAAGTTGCCTCCGGCAGCGGGGGGCATTTCTCTCTGGGCCCCCCCCCCCCCAGTCACGTGACAAATGTCGGCAATCTGTGTTACGTCCAGCACGTCGTCGTCGTCCGCGCTCTAAGTGGACTTCTGTGCGGGATGAAGGGTGCGGACGTGGCGAGCATAATGCTTCCATAGTCGTGGTTTTTTTTGGTGGAGTTAGGTCGCGTAAAGATATAAAACGCGTCGTTGAAATGCGCCACCCACCCGACACAGCCGATTGGTGAGGTTTGTCACGTCAACAAAACGTGGCGATTCGTTAGCGGTACAGCACACCGGCGTGTTGGAGAGTAAACCATCAACTTTTACAATTCGAGCACGTCTCGCCGGCAATTAAAACCTGCATCATCAGGCGACAGCCAGAATTAGCGACGCATTTATATTGACGCGATCTAACCAAACACAACCTCTATTAAATTTCGATTTTAAGCTTTCGTGAATGCAGGGATTCATCTTCTTGGTTCTTTCGGTAAAGTCACGTAGAAGGGAAGTAATAAAATAATAAAAATAAAACATTATTAATAAAATAATAAAAACATTATTATGTTTTATTTTTATTATTTTATTACTTCCCTTCTACGTGACTTTACCGAAAGAACCAAGAAGCAAAACACCTCTATTGTGGATAATATTTCTCGCCGAAGCCTCCTATTGCTACTTGGTGCTAAGCGAGCAACGTGCTCACTCGCTCGCAAATGCTGCGGGCCGATCCGTTACATCAGCCAGGGCGGTCGCTGGGCGGATCGTGGCAGGATTGTTCGCAGTGACACAGCGGGTTGCAGAGGCACCATCACCCCCACTAAGCGTATATATATATTGCAGGGTGGGCCAGAAGTCAGAATATTAATTTATAGTAGAGGAATCCGATGAGATTTTGAAGCCCTTTTCATGTGGGTGATTTGATTTATTTTAACAAATGTTCAAGCTGACTTGGGTTCACATGAATGCGTGCACCTATGGATTATCTTTCGATATGAATGTCGTACGTTTTTTTGTAAAAATTGCAGGTGTAATATTTGAACATTCGTCAACTATGTTTGGTCTCACTTCAGTCAATGTTCTTCCCATTTTTAAATGTCATCTCAAGAATAATACATTCAAAACAAAAAGAGATAAAATATTGACTAAATAATAATAATAATAAATAATAATAAAATTATTCAGGCCCGTGTTAAAATAATTATAATAGCCCTCTGTGTCCTGACTTTTGGACGACCCTGTACATTCACATACAGTATGTATTTCCTAGTTACAGTAGTTACCTATGTAGAGTGAGCAGCTGAATGAGTTTCCAATCTGAATTTGAAAGTGCATTGCTTCAGTGACCGCCCTAATATCGGAAGGATATTCGAGAGCCACTGGAGTGGGTGAGTGGACACGAGGGTGAGTAAGTGTGTTGTGGATGAGTGGGACGATTAGACAGTGGGTTAGTGTATATATGAGAGGGTGGGTGAGTTAGTGAGTGGGTGGGCGAGTGGGTGGGTGGGTGGGTGAGTGGGTGGGTGAGTGGGTGGGTGGGCGAGTGAGTCGGTGGGCGGGTGGATGAGTCGGTGGGTGGGTGGACGAGGGGTGGACGAGTGAGTGGGTGGGTGAGTGGCTGGGTAGGTGGGCGAGTGAGTGGGTGGGTGGGCGAGTGTGTGGGTGGGTGGGCGGGTGAGTGGGTGGGTGAGTGGGTGGGTGGGTGAGTGGGTGAGTGTGTGGGTGGGTGGGTGGGTGGGCGAGTGTGTGGGTGGGCGGGTGGATGAGTGGGTGGGTGGGTGGACGAGGGGTGGACGAGTGAGTGGATGGGTGGGTGGGTGAGTGGGTGGGTAGGTGGGCGAGTGAGTGGGTGGGTGGGCGAGTGTGTGGGTGGGTTGGTGAGTGGGTGGGTGAGTGTATGGGTGGGTGGGTGGGTGAGTGGGTGGGTGGGTGGGTGAGTGGGTGGGTGGGTGAGTGGGTGGGTGGGTGGGTTAGTGGGTGGGTGGGTGAGTGGGTGGGTGAGTGGGTGGGTGGGTGGGTGGGTAGGTGGGTGGGAGGGTGAGTGGGTGGGTGGGTGGGTGAGTGGGTGAGTGGGCGGGTGGGTGGGTGAGTGGGCGAGTGGGTGGGTGAATGCAAACGACAGCAAAGAGATTCACAATCGGACGTCACTGACCGTCGCTGCTGAGCAGACGGGTGGTACCCTATGGAGGAGACTCCTGAGCCTGGCCAATCAGATGGCAGGGTCTCGCTAATGACTTGCTTAATGTAAACTAAATGTCACCACTATTTCCAAGAGATGTAGGGCCGAAGACATAAGCACCTAATTAAGGTGAGAGTCTGATGAGAAATACCATTCTCTCAAAGCAGGTTGCGACCTTACACTGGGAGCTGCCAAAACAGCATTAATTAAAATCCTGCTCGAGGATTAATAATATACTGTTTGATACATGCAGTGACAAAAAAAGGCACAATTACCGCAACGCTTTCCTCGTTTGGGAGCGGTTTGCACCGGTCCTGGAACAACCCCAGCATTCTGTAACAACCTGTGCTCATCAGTTTGGTGAGGTAGGTTCAAACAATCGCTACCCCCTCCCCCCTCCCCCACAACCGACACGGCATTTCGATGTCTTCATCCAGAATTGGACTGTAAAAAAGATACGTAAATAGTAATTGTAATTAATGATCTATTAGTAACAGTTCGTCATCATTACTAGCTATGTGGAGAAGGGGAAAGCTCCTGGAACAAGATGGTACAACTGTGGATATCATCAAAGAAGTGGGACCGAATGTGGGTGCAGAACGTGCGGAAATTGTTCTCAAAGCCTTTGCACAGAAATGAAAGAGGGGACTTTGATCATCGAATGATGCCTTGATCATTCCTCTGTTCAAAATAGGGAGATAAAAACAGACGTTTGTGCCTCTTATTGGAGGTTCTTAATGAAGACCACCTGGAGCTTAATACCGCAACGGATAAGAGATGCGAACCATCCGGGCAGCTAGCTGGGTTCAGGAAAGGTGTCTCTACCAGCCAGATTCCAAAGGAGACAAACTCGCGTCATATCCCATTGTGCCCGGCCTTTGTGGACGACGAAAATACATTTGAGTCGGTGGAAATTGAGGCACTTATCCCAACTCTCAATCACTAAAGCTTATTTAGAAATAATTAAAGCCACTTACAAAAATAGGGCATGCTGTCAACATATCCATTACGGACAATTACATTCTAGTTTTATTTTTGGATGTTTATTTTTTGTTTCTGCTGTCAGTGAGTTTTGGTAGGTGCAGTTTGTCAGATGTGAAATCGAGTGGGTACACAAAGATGTATGCTGAACTTCTTTCGCAGCGTGCATAGCCAACCGCTCTTATCGAAGGTGGGAGGAAGGACAACAAACTAAACACAAAAATAAGTTCTAAAGAAATGAGTTTTCAATCTTGATTCAAAAGTTGCATCGCTCCAGTGGCTTCCTAATATCGGAAGGAAGAGCGTTCCAGACGGATGGCCACTGACTTTTTCCGATTAAGGTCTAGGTTGTGTGCAGTGAACCACTGTTGCAAGGCGGTGGCACATTCCGAGAGCCTTTGGAATCCAACACCGAAGCTTGCGATGAGCCGGCCGATCGGGGAAGTGTAGGCTGTGAAGAAAGAACAGGGGACCTAGAACAGAGCCCTGGGGAACCCCGCATAATGCTCCTGTTTCAGGCGATGTGGACGTGCCCACCCTGACTGAAGATTGCCGGTCAGAAAGGTACGAAACTATCCACTTGAGTGCTGAGCCACATATACCGAGGTCGGATTTCAGGAGGGAAGTAAGGAGCGAGTGGTTTATGGTGTCGAAGGCTGACGAAATGTCCACACTTACAAGTGCAACAGTGGAGTCGGAATCAATGATCGTTAAAATGTCATCGAGCACTCTAGTGAGTGCTGTTTCTGTGGAGTAGTTTTGGCGGTAAGCTGACTGGAAGCAGCAGTAGTTTGCGGAGGAGGTGATTTGTGGTTTTATCTGGGCGAGGGCTAGTCGTTCAAGGAGTTTAGAGAGGTTCGAGAGATTAGTGATGGGACTATAACTGGATGGGTCATCCGGGTCGAGACTTAGTTTCTTTAACAAGGGATAAACCAGGCCAGATTTGAGGTTGGACGGAAAACACCCCATAAAGAATGAGGCATTTGCGATGTTCCTGATCATGATGGCGAGTTCCGGAGCACATTGCTTGAACAAGGAACTTGGGAGCACGTCGAGTGGAGATGACTTCAATTGAAGTGATTCAATTAAAGAGAAAAAGTCTTTTGTAGACACCGGCTTTAGCGTAGTTAGAAAGGTGTCTGGGTGAGTGCTT
The DNA here is from genome assembly GCF_964198595.1 of Lampetra fluviatilis. NCBI lineage: Eukaryota > Metazoa > Chordata > Hyperoartia > Petromyzontiformes > Petromyzontidae > Lampetra > Lampetra fluviatilis. The sequence goes on from NC_136314.1 coordinate 6,247,087, forward strand.
ACAATTTCAGGTAACTTGAGCAGGGTACAATGGTGTGATGTGTGATTAGACGTTCATGAGTTTGCGGCGGTGATTAGCTTGTTGGTGAAGTAAGTATTAAAAGAGGTGAGGCCAGGGGATCGCTAAGGTGAGGGACCATGGTGTTACCAGGATGTAGAAGGTCTTTGAGTGTTTTCCATAGAATGTGCGGTTTTCCGGTTGCTATTAGTATGACTTTACCGAAAAAACCTAAGAATATGAATCCTTGCAGTCACGAAAGCTTCAAATCTAGAATTTCCGGTTGCTGTTTTGATGCGTTCTTCAATGTAGGAGGAACGTGAGACAAGGATAAGTTGGTTAGTTTTCCTGCAGGCAACTCTGTAGGCAAGTCGATCAGCAGGTAGACCACTACGGGATGCGATACTTTCAAGGCGCCTCCTGGTTCGCTTAGCCAGTGAGTGTCGTGGGATGACTGCCTAGCGGTTCGTGATTTTAATGGAGCCAGTTTGTCCAGCGCCGCCCTCATGTCAGCTTCTAGTTGGAGAGCGCAGACGGTTGGATCCGATGAGGGGGATAACATTGAAGGCGAATTTGCAAGGAGGTGGCGTAGAGCAGGAAACTCGATACCCCCTCCCCCACCCCCAAATATAGAAGTCAAACTCCGCCTGTTCGTAGTGCGTCAGACATCCTCTCGATATCAGCTTGGCTACGACACCCCCCCCCCTTGCCCTGTTATTGCTTTCCCGATTGTTCTTGTTGCATGATCTCCATCGCATCGCCTCTCCGACTCTCGACTGCTCGGTTGCTCCGGCTGACGGCCTCTCCCCCACGGGGGGGTCGCGACCCCCCCCACCCCCCCGCGGCAACGCGCTGTCGGGCGCTTCGCGGTGATTTTTGTTTGTTTGTTAAAATTAAATGCGAATGGAAAAAAATCGCCTTCTTGGTCACTTCGAAGCAGCGACACAACTCCCGACCTCTACGCCAATTAAAGTTCCAAACTGTAGCAATACCCCCTGCGATTGAGAGTTGTTGCGGATGTGGTTTTTTTCTCTCTCACACAAGAACGGCAGATGGAATTAAGAATTATCGAGCGGACATTTGGTGTTTTAGCACCAAAATTGGCAGAACGTCTCACCCGTAAATATGAGTGCACCCGCAATTCATCAACGTGATACGTCAAATTATTACTCTAATTATCGGACAGCGCATGATCAACTCGAATGAAGTGGCCAAAAAATAATTTGATAAAATTTAATATTTTCACTTTTGTGTAATTCTCATTTGTCAGCAGGTGTGTTGTTTATTATACCGTGCTATTTCATATATGTTTGTGTTTAGCGTGTTGTCCTTCCCCCGCACATCCGATTAGCACGATTGGCTACGTACGGTGCGAAAGAAGTTCACCATACATTTGTACTTATGTGGACGTTGTAATTGGCCTGCAGATTCTTCTTCACGGAGTTAGGATCTCAAACTCCCATTTGTACAGCATGGGTATTGTCGCGATTATTAATGCTATTTATATTTCGATTTAAAGCTTTCGTGACTGCAGGGATTCATCTTCTTGGTTCTTTCGGTATCATGATGGCAGCAGCAGCAGTATGTTCAGGAGCTACATGGCAGTGTCAAGGTCTGCTAGACACACTGAGAGACTAGCCGTAGTCTCAAGCCGCACCTTACCATAATAATAAAAGTGGGCCGGTCCTGGCCCATCCCCCTCCCCTCAACCAGTATAATATATACGGGGTAGTATCCCTTGGAATCTCTCATTTACTTGATTACAGCAAGCGTGCTGTGACGGTTCCACCTGAAGACGGAAGCTTGTGTTGCCTCCGAAACGTCGTGATTTTTATTTTATTTATTCTTATTAATTTAGATTTTTTTACTTACGTGACTTTACCGAAAAGACCTAAGAATACTTCAGGAGAGAGTTGGTGCTGTTTGTTCTATTGCTACTCCATTGAATTTGTGCAGACTTCAGTGGTTTTAATATATGGTCCATGAGTTTGGGTTGCATAGCCACAATCACACTCCTGTGGGTTGTCATTAATGCATTTCCATCAGTATCTACGGTTGTCTATGTATCTCCGCGAGTTTCTATGTATGTCGGTGTGTCCCCGTGGGTTTAATATAATGGTCCACAGTTTTGCTTGCATGGCCACAATTACTCCACTGTGGCTCGTGTCTTTAACGTTCCACAACTGAAGGAGTTGCGCGCATCTGCCTGTTGATGACGTTCTGAAGCATTTGACGGTTTCACCACCAATGTCGTCGAGGAGGAAGGTCAAAGCCAGGAGGACGGGTGGTGACATCTGGGTCTTGAACGCGGTGTTTATTCTGCGGTTATTCTGCAGGTCCGCGTCATTCCACTCTGTTCTTCGCCAGCAGGGTTCTACCTGAGACGACAGCTCCTTCACGCGGTCACCCACGCACCTGTTTCGTGTTTCCGTATCACCTGGAAACACAACGTGTGCTATCGTCCAGGCGAAATGGACGTCGTTTATTCGAATCCGGATGTGATCAGGCGGTATTTATGTAAACACGATGATGACGATGAAGGTGATCGATATCGGTTCTCACCAGCTCCTTATCGTGGAGGCCATTCTGTCAGCAGTGGCACTAATGAGGAATTGCAGTGCTGCACTTTTAATAATTTTTTTTGGTTTGTTTACCTAAACGCAGAAATCACGAATCGCATATTTGAATGGTACTACTACTGAGAAGTCTATACCAGCAAGTAATTCACTCACGTAATTAATTTATATATTAAGGCAGTACAGAGGAAGTACAGTTTATTTTTGACAATTTCCTTGTTGCTTATTAAACAATGTGCTCCCAGAATGTAGCATTTGAGCATTAATTTCTAACTTTATCTCTGTCAATGTGTTACGAATTTGTCTCAATAATTAAAGCGCAGCTATGCATTTTCTACAATATTAACTTCCTTGGAGGCTGTCTCCCTGGGTTTTCTGTCTCAGTGTTTAAGTTACTTTTTAGCTGCTTGTCACTCTGTTTGTAGCACAATCATACCCCGGTCTAAGTATCTCGCTTTTAAATTTGAATTTAAAGCTTTCGTGACTGCAGGGGTTTTCATATTCTTGGTTCTTTCGGTAAAGTCACGTAGAAGGGAAATAATAAAATAACAGCTGTCTTTCCGACAGACCTGTTCTTCACCTGAGGACGGCTGCTTGCGTTGTGGCTGAAACGTCGTGATAATTATTTTATTATGCTTTATTTTTATTATTTTATTATTTCCCTTCTACGTGACTTTACCGAAAGAACCAAGAAGATATCGCGCTTTTGCGTCGTTTCGCAAACACGTCGTCACTTTATCATTAACACCGATACTACCCGACTTGTATAGCCTCAATCCCACACTCACGTCGCTGACGGCTTCGTCCATTCCTTCCTCATTATCCATCGCTTCTCAGCCTCCACCTCCACCGTACCCTGTCATTCGCTTTGATTTACGTCGCTTCGATATTCGTCATTGCGCCTTTCAGGAATGCTGTATATTAAAATTGTATTTTTAGTCCATCAGCCAATCAATAAATTAGAACGCATAATCAACAGAGGACCTTTGCCCAAATCACGTGGCCTCTTGCGACAGCGTTCACAAAAACCGACCTCCATGCGATTCCAGCGTCACGAGTCATTTGTCAGGTCAATGCACCGAACCTGAGGACCCGAGTTCGATTCCCACTCACGACCAACACCGTTGACGATTATCTGAATCGGCCCACAGCCTCCCCTTGTTCGACTCAGCCTTGAGTACCCGGTGCGGTGTGTAAACATCGCCACTGGGGAGACAGAGGCGGTCGAGCGTGGCTCTGGCCAGCCACTCCTTTGTGTGTCGTGTCGTCCTTGATATGTGCTCGCAAACAGCACTTTTCCCAAAAATATGTTTAGCTATACAGGGGATATAACCACAAAAAAACTCTATTAGGATACACAGAAGATCATTGTCTTTGTAATCGCTAACAGCCCTTGACCCAACAGTATAGTTTCACTCTATGGGGATCTTTATATATGTCTACGTGTCAAGTTACCTCTCATTAACTTGGCAGCCACTAATCTGAGTTTCACAAATCCGCAGGATCGCTATCTCTGGGTGAAACCAAAAGATGTTAATGCCTGAGAAGAGTGAGAATGCTATAATATCCCTGCTCTGTGGGTCGCAGTCGGTGCGTGGCTCTGGCTCACACTCTCAGCGTAGCCTCCTCCAAACTATCGCTGCCAGTGCAGGCTCAAAACACAGCCGGTAAAGCGGCGGGGGGGGGGCATAGCCACTGTGCATTTGAGCACCCCAACAATGTAATGTTGTTCTCCTATAATGTGGTGGTAGTTGTTGCATTACTGAAGAATACCGCGTGATAGTAAAATCGCGTTATAATAAACAGAGCACAGTCCGTGATAACACGCAAGATGTGTAATGCAGGGCTGAACAAAGACAACGGTGCACGTGTGTAGCATCTAGAAGTATCCAGCAGCATCCCAATGCCTTGTGCGATGACGCTACGCCGAGACAGCCGCACGATGGATTACTCCTACGCGCACAATGCAGTTCCGTTCACTCGATCGCGTTATATCCAATCCCCATCCGCGTTATAAAAAACGTGTTCCCTAATACATGAATTGCGTTATATCCATTTCGCCTGATAGAAGAAAAGACGGTATTATATTTAGCAGCGCAAACGACAGAGACCTTTAAACACATAAAGGCAGGCGTGAGCACAGATGGGGCTTAGTGGCCGAGATGGTAGTCGGTGTGAAATAAGTTCAACGTGCATAGGAGCAGTATATACTGACTGTAGTAGTATCTACTGCCTAGATAGTAGTATCTACTTACTCTATAGTAGTATCCACTGACTAATATTAACTAACTCTATAGAAGTGTATACTGACTCTATAGTAGTATCTGCAGACTCTGTAGCAGTATCTGCTGATTATAGCAGAATCTACCGACTATAGTAGTAACTACTGACTCTACCATAGTATCTACATAATCTATAGTCGTATCTATTGACTCTATAGTAGTATCTACTGACTATAGTCGTAACAGCCTAACTCTATATCAGTATCTGCTGACTATAGTAGTATCAGCTGACTCAACATCAGTATTTGATAACTCTATAGCACTATCTACAGACTCCACAGTAGTATCTACCGACTCTATAGTCGTATCTACTGACTCTTTAATAGTATATATCGGAAACAGTAAGACTTCTCCACAAATCTGGCTGTCGCCTGATGAAGTTAGTTGTAATTTCTGGTGAAACGTCGTACTCAGTTTGTAAATGTTGTGGCTTGGTTTTCCAACACACCGGTGTGCTGTACTAGTGACGAATTGGCATGGTCTATTTATGTGACAACCCTTACTAGTTGGCTGTGTCGGGTGGTGGCGGGTTTTAAGACACATTTATATATATATACGTGATCTAACCCAAAACGTCTATTATGGAGTATGTATCGACTCTATAATAGAATCTAGTAAGCATACAAAGTGCCGTTGTGAGGCCTAGTCCCGTGGAGAGCCCCCTGCCTTGCCTAGATTTCCCAGCCTGACGAGGTGGCATCTTGGCAGGCTGGGGCTAGGCTGCTATATCCCCCTCCCCCCCACTACCCACTCTACAGTAGCAGTAACTACAAATTCTACAGTAGTAACCACAACCACTACAGTAGTATCTATCCACTCTATAGTCATATATACCGACTCTATAATAGTGTAGGGGTGTTAGAGAGAGAGCCCGTTATGCATGGCAGCCTATGGTAAACAAACACAGTAGGCGGGGCTACATGTGTGCACAAGCAGGTGCCCTCTGCGACGTCCGCGCCAGACACCCTGGGGGGTCGATTCGGTCGTTATGATCCCCCGGGGCCCCACCCCTCAGGGAGGGGTTGGGTATAAAAGGGGAATGTATCGAAGGGCTCGAGAGTGATGTTTAGCTAAAGAAGAGGAGGCGGAAGACGTCTGAGATAGAGCCCTGGACTCCCCCTGGTACGCCGTCCTTATCAGGACCGCGCAGGCTCGAGCCAGTGGCGTGGTACCAGAGCCAGAGCCAGTGCTGGTCTGGACTCTGGGTACCGGGCCCGACTGACCAGTGTCGGGCCAAGATAGCCTCCCCTAGCCCATTAGTGGAGGACTCAGAGGCAGGCTAGGGTTAGCTAGAGAGGTGTGTCCTCAGATAGACGGGTGAGGGGGCCGATACCCCCTCAATTGTGTATGTCACAACGTTGGTGTTAAATAAACAAGTGTGCCTCCAACTCCGGTGTGAACGAGTCGTGAGCGTTACTACATCTGGCGTCAGAAGTGAAACAAAGTACGAACATGGATACACGCCGGACGACTCGAGTCGGGGTACCAGAGGCAGAAGACACCACTGCAGTCGGAGGGCCCGAGACGGCTGAAGATGCCATCGACCAGCCGGGGCTGGGCGCATCCACGCCACAGCAGCTGGAGGAAGGGGAGCCGTCGATGGAGGGGCTGAGGGAGGCGCACGCGAAGCTGACCGAGCTGCTGTACGCCGCAGCCGCCATGCTCGACACCATCACGCAGCTGGGGGCTGCGGGACCGCCACGGGGCAACGGCAGCCGACGATCACAGCGCCTTCCCGCCATTTCCACGGAGCAACATTTTGAAACTCCCGCCATCGCTGCAGCTGCTGTTGAGGGCGTGGCCGCTCTAAGCATCGCGTCCAACGGCGGGAGTACAGTACCTGCCGCGTCACCACCAACGGGCGGAACGTCACCACGGGTGCGACCGGCGATGCCATCGCTGGTTCGTGCCGACGCTGAGTTGAGTGAGGCGGACGAGGGAGTGCGTTCTTCCTCTGCAGCCGCTGCCTTACATCAGCGGCTACCTCCACTCAAGGAATTTGTGGGCGAGGATGGCGACTGGGGCGGCTTCCAGCGGCGCTTCCTCGCTCACCAGGAGATGGCACAGTGGACAGACGCCGAGGCTCTCCGCGCGCTGCCAGCACTTCTCGACAGCGACGCCCTCGCCACTCTAACATCGGCTTCGAAGGAGAGGCGCTCCACGCTGCGGAAGGCGATGCAGGTGCTGTCGGCGGTATATGGTCCACCATCGGACTGTCGCCAACTCTTTTACGATCGCCAGCGGGGGACGAAGGAGTCGCCCCTGGCGTACCGCACAAGCCTCCTGGCACTGGCGAAGGAGGCCTTTCCACGAATGGATGACGAGGGTGTCGACGCCATGGTGACAGAGAAGATACTTTTGCTGGCGGACGACTTAGACATCGTCATTGTCGCACAGGACGATGCAGAGATGTGCTCCCTCCAAGCGGCCCGTCTTCTCCACGCAAACCTGTCCTCTCAACGACGGAAGGCCAGCAAGGCGGCGAGCGGGCGTGCCGTCGCTGCAGCCACCCTCCCGGCGGAAGAGGTTTGCGCCATCGACCATCAACGGCAGCATGGAGCGGGAGTACGGGAGGACCGGGCCGGTTCAAGCCGTCTACAACATCCATCGTCGTCACCAGCGCTTCCACGCTGTTACAACTGCGGCATCCGGGGCCACGTCGCCTCGGGGTGCCGCTCTCCTGGGCAGCGCAGGACGACACCTCAACGGGACGCCGGCCCTCGTCACAAGCTCCACCATCATAATCCGGCGAGTCGCGGCACCCCTCACGTTTGGCCCACGCACACGCCCGTCGCACACTTAAACACCGCAGCGAAGGGGGGGCCAATATCGCGTACCATGGCACCAACACGCACCGCTCTGGGTACTCAGATTGAACCCAGCCAGTGGTCCGTGTTGGCCCATCGGGTTGTAGCCGCGTCGTCAGGGTCGTCGGCCGTTGTGGGTCACATCGATGGGGTCGAGGTGCGCATCCTGGTCGATACAGGAGCATCGGCGACCATTATTTCGGAGTTGATTTATAACATTCTCCCTGCCCAAAGCCGTCCTTTGATGCCTGTTAACGTGCCATTCTTTGCTGCTAACGGGGGTTCACTTGGCATCATCGGACAAATTCGAGCCCAAATTTGTGTCGGGGATATTAAATTATCTGGGCCGATTTTTGTTTCCTCCTCGCTGGCGGTTCCGTGCCTGCTGGGGACGGATTTCCTGGCCAAAATGCCGATTAGGATATTAATCGACCAGGGATGCATTGAGCTCCCATCGGGCCGACGCATGGCGTTTTTGCCATCCCCCGCTACGAGCCGGACGGCGTTCGCGACGGTGCCGGCGTTCGTAGATAGAACGGTGCGCGTTCCTCCGGGGGCGCAAATGTTAATTCCTTTGAGACTTCGGCGGCCCTTCGCTAAGGGCATTGGGGCTCAAGGGGTTTTGCTGGGACCGTCTAGGGCCGGGGTCAGTGGACCTAATTTACTCCCGGCCCAGACCATAGTGAGAGGGGATGGAGAACCCTTCATCGCGGTCCTCAATGTGGGCTCGCAGACGGTGGTGGTCCCACAGGGGACCGTGCTTGCTCACGCAACGCCGGTGCCCTGTGAGGAACCCGTCGCGAGTCATGTCGGCGCTGCCCCTGCACCGCGACCACATTCAGACAGCGATGAAGGGTGGCTCGAGGCGCTTTGCGCGGGATCGACGGACCTGTCAAATTTAGAGCGCCAACGTCTTAAGACACTACTGAGGGAATTTTCCGACGTTTTCAGTCGGGATAAATACGATTTGGGCTGCACTCATCTGCTGCGTCACCATATTGATACGGGTGACAGCGCGCCAATACGCCAAAATCCTTTTCGGTTGAGTCCCGCCGAAAAGGACCATGTCAAATCGGCTGTTGATGACATGCTAGCCGCCGACATAATTTCTCCCTCCAACAGCCCTTGGGGAGCGCCGATCGTCCTGGTTAAGAAGCAGGACGGTTCGTTGCGGTTTTGCGTTGACTTTCGGCGCCTTAATAAAATTACGGTTGCCGACGCATACCCGCTCCCACGGATGGACGAATCGCTTGACGCCTTGGCGGGAGCGCGATTCTTCTCCACATTGGACTTACTTTCGGGATTCTGGCAGCTTCCTCTGGACGATGATTCAAAGCCTAAAACTGCTTTCCGTACTCCGCACGGCCTGTTTCAATTCAACCGGTTGCCGATGGGCTTACACTCAGCGCCGGCAACTTTCCAGCGGTTGATGGAATTGGTTTTGGCTGGATTGCAATGGGAGTCGTGCCTGATTTATTTGGATGACGTCATTGTCTTTGGCAAAACTTTTGAGGAACATCTCCAGAGGTTGCGGGCGGTTTTCCTAAAGATGCGGGCTGCTAATTTGAAATTTAAGCCCCAAAAATGCCATTTGTTACGCGAGTCGGTGCGTTATTTGGGGCACATCGTGGGGCGCTCAGGTATTTCTACCGATCCCGCCAAAACGCAGTGTGTAAGCTCCTGGCCGACTCCCACCTCAGTGGGAGAGGTTAGGAGTTTTATTGGGTTTGCGTCGTATTATAGACGCTTCGTCGCTAATTTTGCGACTATCGCCAAACCCCTACATGCTTTAACATCTAAAGGGGTTCGGTTTTGCTGGGGTCAGGAGGAGGAGGCTGCTTTTTGCTCCCTTCGGGATGCTTTGGTAAACGCTCCTCCCCTGATTTACCCTGATTTTTCAAAACCGTTCTTGCTCGACACCGATGCGAGCAACACGGGTATTGGGGGCGTGCTCTCCCAGGTGGTTGACGGCGTGGAACATGTGGTTGCGTACGGCAGTCGGGTGTTGTCTCCAGCGGAGCAACGATATTGTGTCACCCGTAGGGAACTGTTGGCAATTGTCCATTTCATCCAACAGTATCGCCCATATCTGTACGGTCGGCGTTTCACCGTCCGCACAGATCATGCGGCACTGCAGTACGCCCTGAGGGTTCAACAGCCATCGGGACAATTGTCCCGATGGTTGGAGGTCCTCCAGGATTACGATTTCCAAACCACATACCGTAAGGGCGTTCGCCACACCAACGCGGACGCTCTGTCACGCTTGCCAACCGCCTCCGAGTGTGCATGCCTCCTGGGGTCTGGACGTTGCAGGCCTCCAGGGGACACATCGCTACCTGTCTTGGCGGCCGCCAACGACGACGATGCAGTGGTTCCTAATTCGATCGAACAACAGGGCAAAGATTCCCTGTTGGGGTTGCCCGTCATTGAATGGGGGCGCCTCCAGATGGAGGATGTCTCCCTCCTCGGGTGGCGACGTCGCGTTGGCGGTGCGGCGGGGGGAAAAAGAGGTGGTTCCGACGCATGGGAAATGTGCCAAGGTCTGCTGATGCATTGGGACGGGAAGTCACGCCGACATCGGCTGGTGGTCCCTACTGGGTTGCGGGGTAGGGTGGTATGGGCCGCTCATGAGCGCCTCCTACACCTGGGGACCCAAAAGACTCTCGCCTTGTTGCAACTTGATTTTTATTGGCCTGGCATGACGAGGGATGTTGGGGATTTGTTGGGATCATGCCCTCAATGTGCACAACGCAAACCGCCGGCACGGGAGTCTAACCCGCCTTTGCAATCGATCAAAGTGTCCAGGATAAACGAGCTGGTCGCTCTGGACATTTTGGGACCATTCCCCGCCACCCCCAGGGGGAATAGATATTTGTTGACTGGTGTCGAGTATTTTACACGCTGGCCTATGGCCTGGCCTCTGGCCAACCAGTCGGCAGCAGCCATCGTGGAGGCCTTTGTTCAGGGTTATGTCCTGGACAAAGGTGCTCCGGAGAGGTTGCTGACCGACCAGGGCAGAAATTTTTCCGGTAAACTACTCAGACAAGTCTGCGATCTCCTGGGCACAAAGAAAATTCGGACCTCCCCATATCACCCACAAACTGACGGGATGGTCGAACGTTTGCATCGCACCATCTCGTCCATGTTATCACAACAAGTTTCGGACTCGCAAACGGATTGGGACCTACAAATTCAGGGGGTCTTGGCGGCGTACCGGATGGCACCCCATGCAGCTACGGGGTTTTCTCCCTTTTACCTCATGTACGGCCGAGAACCAGACCCGCCTGTTCGTGCCCAGTTGCGGATCCCCGTGCCGCAGGGAAAAACTAATCTGGCTGACCATGTTAAATTTAATCTGGACAAATTGACCGAGGCACGGGATGCTGCAATGCAAAACTCTGACCTCCGTCAGAAGGCGAATGAGCGCCTCAGATTGAGTCGAGCGCACATACTGCAGTGGAAGCCGGGGGACAAGGCATGGTTGCACTGCCCCCAGGTGCCACTGGCAACCTCCTCTAAACTGGTGCGGCCGTGGCGGGGCCCTGTGGAAGTGGTGGAGGTGTTACGTCCGCAGTGCGTGCGCATAAAGTGGGGGAAGCGGAGATGGTTCGTGCACCCCTCTAGGTTGAAACCCTTCGCAGCGGTACACAATCCCACTGCACACGCGCGTGGCCAAACGTGTGGGGGGTCGGCCGACTCGCTGGGTCCGTCTCCGTCGCTCTCACCTAATGCCTTGCCGGCTGTGCCACCTTCAGGAGCATCGGGAGTGACGGGCTCACGCCCGATCACCCCTCCTGCGGATACCGAGGGTCACGCGGAGTCGGATGAATGCTCACCCCAAGACGGACAGTCGCCACCTGATGGTCCGCCACGTGGGGTTACCCCGTGCGAGGGGCCCGCTGCAAGGACGCGCGCTAAAATGCGCAAACTGTTGTGAGGCCGGAAAATGTGTACATAGCTGTTGTGTTTATTGGGTGTTGTGTGGGTGGTGTGTTCCCCGCTCCTCGGATGTACATATGTTGGGTTCACCGTGTGTTGTGTGTGCGTGGTGGGTTCCCTGCTGATTGTATATAGGCTGTTTTTTTACGGAATTCGTATTTATTCGGGGGGGGGTGCGTCGGGTTGTTTCTCATCTTGTTGTTGCGTTCTTGTTCTGGTTCCTGTTATTGTTCAAAAATAGTGAGGCACACGCGCGGTCAGGGGGTGAAGGCACCTTTATTGTCAAATTTTTGTATGTTGGCAGCCGGGACGGCTGCATGCTATGCGGGGGGGAGTGATGTAGGGGTGTTAGAGAGAGAGCCCGTTATGCATGGCAGCCTATGGTAAACAAACACAGTAGGCGGGGCTACATGTGTGCACAAGCAGGTGCCCTCTGCGACGTCCGCGCCAGACACCCTGGGGGGTCGATTCGGTCGTTATGATCCCCCGGGGCCCCACCCCTCAGGGAGGGGTTGGGTATAAAAGGGGAATGTATCGAAGGGCTCGAGAGTGATGTTTAGCTAAAGAAGAGGAGGCGGAAGACGTCTGAGATAGAGCCCTGGACTCCCCCTGGTACGCCGTCCTTATCAGGACCGCGCAGGCTCGAGCCAGTGGCGTGGTACCAGAGCCAGAGCCAGTGCTGGTCTGGACTCTGGGTACCGGGCCCGACTGACCAGTGTCGGGCCAAGATAGCCTCCCCTAGCCCATTAGTGGAGGACTCAGAGGCAGGCTAGGGTTAGCTAGAGAGGTGTGTCCTCAGATAGACGGGTGAGGGGGCCGATACCCCCTCAATTGTGTATGTCACAACGTTGGTGTTAAATAAACAAGTGTGCCTCCAACTCCGGTGTGAACGAGTCGTGAGCGTTACTACAATAGTAATAACTTCACAGAGTGTAGTGGTGAGGCCTAGTCCCGTGCAGAGCCCCGGACCTCGCCTAGATTACCCAGCCAGCCAAGGTGGCACCTTTGCAGGCTGGGGCTGGGCTGCCACCACCCCCCACCATCCCCCCACCCGCTCTACAGTAATAGTATCTAAGGGCTCTAATAGTAGTATCTACCGACTCTATAGTAGTAAGTGCACACATTGGGGTGCGGGTGGAGAAGAGGACATCACACTTTTATTAATTTTTTGCATTTTTAACGTGTGTGCATTGCTAGGGGCAACCACGGGTCAGCGTTTCGCGCATGCACAGATGCGTGCACTGGCACCGCCCTGTGCTTATAAAAGGAATAAATTGTTAATTTAACTACTTAAAAGTTGCCAGATGTGAAATACGAATAGCGCTGGCTCACCCTGTGCTTATCCCGTGGTATCTGTGTACTTTTGTTAAAACGTAAGCCCCACAGTTTGCGGGTTAAGTCCGTTGCAAGTTGTGTCCACACACAAACAGACGAACCGACAGGCAGACAAAAATTACGTTAATAGGTAAGATAAATAATAAAGGGGGTTTATTTTTGGGTTATATACTAATTCAGCACACCGGTGTGTTGGAGGGTAAACCCACAACAACTCGTACAATTTGAGTACCGTGACGTATCTCCGTTCTGCTGCTCGCTCGTTCTCTGCTTTAGTGTTTTTTGGGACATTCGTTTTAAGAAAAAAAATTTCGTTCATTTAAAACGACGAAAAATACGAAAACACGAATCAACCCGTCCGCTGATGCAAATGTGTTTGTTTGTTTTAGCCGTACGGAAACAGTTCGTGTGTATTGATTGACGTCCAGGCCCCTTGATAAGTATTTGTCTCCACCACCTGCGCCCCTTGCCGTCTTAAGACGAAGCTACCCAAGCGCTGCTTGGCTTCGGAGGGAGGGGAGGTCCCAATCCGCCTCCCCCCGTGCGCTCCGACTGCAACGTCGCGATACCGATCTGCGCGCTTGCGACAACAACAGCGACACAAAGGAGAAGATGCCTTACAAATTTCCGGGGTTCTTTATTGAACTCCGAGCATGTGGCTTTCACCCCACCACCCCCACCTTAATTTCGTTGGTTGGTCTTTTTTTTACAATTTGTTGTTGTTGCTATCACCGATACGTCACGGCGATGAAGTGCCTCATCACTCCCACGTGGCGGTTAACAGCCCACAAAAGCGGATATCATAGAGCTACAATCTGAGATCCCTTTCGGCTGTCTTTTTCTTTTTGGGGGTTTGCATACTTTCCTCCCAATAACAGATACCCAGAAATGTTTGTCACACGGCAGTGAGGGTAATATTTAGAATTCTCACTGGTGGAATTCGGACAAATGAAGTGCTGAAGGCACTTCATTCTTCAGCGTAGTCACTGAGGAACTAGGCTGAGACCATCCGTTCACGACACTTGGGAACGTGGTGTTCGTCACGGGCAGCTGAAACCCACACTCACACGATCTCAGCAAATCTAGATTGAAAACTAAAGAAAAATTAAACTGCTTTTCATATTTAGTTTGTTTGGTTTCAACTTCATCCTAAATTATGTTCTCCTTTGAAATGTTAAATAATCGCAAAGCCAAATTTTAAATGGCGCTTGTGGTTGTGTTTTTTTTCTTTCCTCGTAGTCATTGATCACTCGACTTGAGCACCCAGTTTAATCACAGGATCTCGGCGACGCCAACTCTGCAATCTTGAGCCACCACGCCAGCCTCACAGGTTACATCATGTTTAACGTATCCTTACGAGAGTGGGCTGTTGGCCACTGTGGGGGGGGGGTGGGGGGGGGCACCCGTATCCTTGCTAGTCTTTTTCAGCCGTCGATATGCAGCGCTCCTCTTTGTCAGCATTCATTGCAGACGACACATTTGGCGTGAACACGCTCAAGACAGCACTCCCGCCACCCCCTGCCTCCCCCACCGACCTCACCCATCTCACTCCATTTGTCTGCACGCACTCTCTTCACTCCAGAAACCAAGGCTTTCTATAAAAGCCCTCGGTCAAATTTCCTCTGAGCGAAAATTCTCTCCTTGTTGTCCACAATTGTTTGGAACTTCTTTCTCACAGTCACCTGTGCTATTCAACTGAACAAAAACCCCTATATTTTCGATTTTACCAAGTAAAGCCCACCGAGCCATATAGCTCATTTTCAGAAGTGACCCGGCCACAAATAACATCTCAGCGAAGTGGTTTATCACGTGGAAATGTATAGCAGCCAATTACTCTTAACGCATGTTGGAAATAAGTGTGGAGGGAAAAACCGGGGGGCCCGGATGAAAATCCATGCGACCACGAGGAGAGAGGCATGCAAACTCTAAATATACAGCAGGCGTCAGGGTTGGGATCGAACCCACGACACCCTGTATACGGGGCGAGGGAATTAACATCTCGCCACTGCGGTGCTGTACCCTCCCTGCCCCTCTTAATGTCCAGACCTTCCTTTGTCCTTCTGTCTGTGCGTGACGAGCTTGCCCCTCTTTTCAAAATAAACATTCCAGCCATTTCTGGAACTAGTCCAAAAATGCGGTCACAGTTAGACCCCGAATAGGTCCAAATCGTACTGCGTTGTAAATCTGAGGCTCTTCCCTCCATTCTGACAGTCGTTCATCACAACACATCGATTTGTGCAATGAATACTGTACCACTTCGTCTGGAGAAATAAGAGCGGTCAGGCAACAACAGTTGTAATTGACGGGCAGTCGCCCAATCGGCGTTAAACCCTGGACAAATATGATTAGCGTAAAAACAACGACATTTTGAAGCATCATGATTTACCGCGATGGCCAGCCACCATTGTGTGAAATGGCACGGGTTTTTTATTGTTGTCGTTGTTGAAACAAGCCTTGGCATCGTGATGCAGCGCAGGGAGGCCAGCCAAAGTGCTCATTATTGCCTGCGCGTGATGCGCGAGTAACTCAGCGACCCCATTTGACGAGAGTTCGCTCTCCCTTTGACATTTTTCCGTTCCTTCATCGCCCCCGTCCAACCCCGATTGGCGGGTTCCTCAACGCCTATCTCCTGGTGACCTTTTTTCCCCGAGACATCGCGTGTCCCCAACTGTCAATTAAGGCATCACGTGACCCCACCAGCGGCCTGCGCGTGATCAGCGGCCGTTGGGCCACTCGGTGGACCGCGAGGCCACGGCAAGAGGTGGGGTTCAGAGATCAACCGCAAACCCATGGAATCAAAAAAATATATAAAGACCACAGCCCCAAGCAAACTGGGAGATTATAAGTGCGGCGCTTATCACCTTCCAATGCTCGAGGGGCTTTTTTTTGTGGCTGAAACGAAAATTGGGCCAGTCCACGACGCTGCCTTCCTCCGAGGTGACGAGTGAAAGGGGTCGCCCCCTGAGCCGGACTTGACAGCCACACTGACCCGAGCGAAGGCAGGAGGCAACTTAATGTATGCTGGCGTGTTAGGCTCTCCGTAATCAAGCGTGCGGATCCCGTGAGAGGGCTCGCGCTTATTAAAGGGCTCCTCTGCTCTTAGCCGCCGCGACACGCACTAACGGCTCCAGAAGCACCCCTCTTACCGAAGCTGTCCAATGATTTACTCTCCCGGAACGGGTCACCGACTCCTGCTTAAATGTTAAATCCCCACTCCTCCTCGCGTGCCAATCGCAGTGCAAAGAGCAGCCTCGTGCATTCGGACGGTTAGAAGTGGCACGGTGCCCGTGGGAAATTCATCACCCGCGATGGGAGGTTTTTGTCGCAAAGCGCTTCGTGAAACGGGGCGACCATTTGCTTTGTTGTATGATGATGCCACTCGCAGTGGTGCACAAGCACCGACAACAACAACAACTCAACACGCTCGTCGGTGACACTGTGGCCCTGAAATTAAAACATTAATAGGTGACGTTTTATGTCTTAGCGGAGAGATCACAGACGACGGGGTTTGTATGAATTGCCTCCCTCTGCAGGTGATTCACCAGGGCGCAACAGCGGACTGACAAAAAATAAGGCAAACCTATGGTGCCATGGTGTGCCAGGGTTAACCATATATTTTCTAAAATAATGTCGTTGACATTTCTGGATGCAAGCGACAGATTTCGAGCAGGCTGCTTGGGAGAGAATTACGGTCAAGTCGTTGCAATTTTTGACTATATTTTAGCCTGCATATGGATTGGTGACAATCCTGCTCGGGCAGATGAGAGTAATACATCGCTAAAGAGCCACACAGCCTCAGATTAAAGGATAATGATTTGACAGAAATGCACTTTTAGCAACGGGACTTTTTGGTCGATAGTGGTTGAATCCAGTTAAGCTCCGTATAATAGGGTATTACCACCGACATTATGATCTATGTTCACTTCCATTACGCAATGACTGCCCACTGCATCACAGCTTTATATATATATGCAATAAATACGTTTGATTAAACGGGAACGTTGCTGTTTTGGTTTTAAAGTCATCTCTGATAGAGACATTCTACAAAGGTGGAGTCTCGAACATCGTAAAAATGATTATTTTGCACGAGTCGAGCTTCATCACAAATCAGCTGGACACACAGACACACAGAGCGAGATAAAAAAACACACTCAGTGGCCATGAAAAAAAAACACAGCGGAATATTTGATTGCGACTAAGTGGCGGGCAGACTCACTGCAAAACAAGCCGCATATCTTACGTATGATCACCGGTGCATTTACTTCTATTTATTTCCCAAGGCTCCATCCTCATCGGCGGTGTCATGCGTTGCGCAAACGCGTTTTTTTATCATCTCCGTGAGATTTAAGGCACGGCCGCTGCGTGTGACGGCGCACGGCTTCTGCCTCTCCACGCTGGCAAGGGGCCGCGTGTGATGAGTTAGGAGGGAGGGAGGCGATGATGGTGACGTCGTTAAACCTTCAGCGCTTCCCCACGCTAAGCGCCTCCGTAAATCGCGGCCTCACGTTGCCTCTGACCCACCGCGCACATTTCGAGAGTTTAATTTTAATATGGCCCGAGGAAGCCTTGAACTTTCAACTATTTTTTTTTTATATTTCACCAGGTAAGGCCCCACCGGGCGATGTATCTCTTTTTTTCATAAGCGACCTGGCCATCACAGATGATAGCCCAACGAAGTGGGCTCATCATGACGTGGACATTTCTAGCAGCCAAATACCCTGAAAAAAGTATGTTGATTCCAAACCTGGAGGGAAAAACCAGAGGATCCGAAAAAAACCCATGCAACCACGGCGAGAGAGATACATGCAAATTCCAAATATAAAGCAGACGTCAGCGTCGGGATCGAACCCACGACCTTCAGGCGAGGTAGTTAACATCTCGTTGCCATGGCGATAGATGGTTTGGCGTTCTGGAGACTGTACCTTGGTAGTGGTGGTGGTGCTGGTGTTGGTTTCGTGGTGGTGGTAGTGGTGGTGGTAGTGGTGTTGGTTTGGTGGTGGAATTGGTGCTGGTGTTGGTGGTGGTGGTGCTGTTGTTGGTTTGGTGGTGGTGGTAGTGGTGGTGGTGCTGGTGGTGGTAGTGGTGGTGGTGCTGGTGTTGGTTTCGTGGTGGTGGTAGTGGTGGTGGTAGTGGTGTTGGTTTGGTGGTGGTAGTGGTGCTGGTGTTGGTGGTAGTGGTGGTAGTGGTGGTGGTAGTGGTGTTGGTTTGGTGGTGGTAGTGGTGCTGGTGTTGGTGGTAGTGGTGGTGGGGCTGGTGTTGGTTTGGTGGTGGTTTAGTAATCGTGGTGTTGGTAATTGTGGTGTTGGTAAGTGGTGGTGTTGGTGGTTTGGTGGTGGTGATGCGTTTTGGTGGTGTTGGTCTTGGTGGTAGTGTTGGTGGTTTTGGTGATGGTGGTTTGGTTATGGTGGTAGTGATACTTTTGGTGGTGGTGTCGGTGGTTTGTTGGCGGTTGTGATTGGTTTTAGTGATGGTGGTGTTGGTGGTGGTGTTGGTGGTGATCTTGGTAGTGTTGGTGTTGGTGGTTTGGTGATGGTTGTTTTTGTGGTGTTGGGCTTCTGTGTGGTTACTTGCGGCTTCTTCAAACCTCTTACCGATCCCTCTGCTCTGCTTTGTGCGAGAGTATAGAGTGCTTCTCAGAAGAGAGACACCTACTGGGGATCTGTGAAAAAGAGCTTCATAGCTCATCGGATTCCCCCAGTCTACATGAAGAAAGATTCTGATGATTATTTGCGTGCAGTCGTACGAGTGTAACGACGACTTGACACACTTCTCTTGAGATGGCACTTTATTGAAGACACGGTGACTTGATATCAGGCGGAGACCCACCACTGCAACAGCCCCAAGTCTCCCGCGCATCTCCCCCTTTTATACCGACCGAGGCCACGCCCCCCTTCTCGATCTTTCTCGCTGAATCTGGACGCTCTCTCCACCGGCAGACTCCACTGTCCTCTTCCGTCGCCTTACCACGCCTCCTTCTCGAATATTCCAATAGCCACCAGTCCCTTAGCACTCACGACTGACTCCCCTGTCATTACCTCCCGTGGCCACTAGTCCCTTCGCACTCACAACTGACTCCCCTGTCATTACCTCCTGTGGCCACTAGTTCCTTCCCACTCACAACTGACTCCCCTGTCATTACCTCCCGTGGCCACTAGTCCCTTCCCACTCACAACTGACTCCCCTGTCATTACCTCCGGTGGCCACCAGTCCCTTCCCACTCACAACTGACTCCCCTGTCATTACCTCCCGTGGCCACTAGTCCCTTGCCACTCACAACTGACTCCCCTGTCATTACCTCCCGTGGCCACCAGTCCCTTCGCACTCACAACTGACTCCCCTGTCATTACCTCCCGTGGCCACCAGTCCCTTTCCACTCACAACTGACTCCCCTGTCATTATCTCCCGTGGCCACTAGTCCCTTCAAACTCACACTCACAACTGACTCCCCTGTCATTACCTCCCGTGCCCACTAGTCCCTTCGCACTCACAACTGACTCCCCTGTCATTACCTCCTGTGGCCACTAGTCCCTTCCCACTCACAACTGACTCCCCTGTCATTACCTCCCGTGGCCACCAGTCCCTTCCCACTCACAACTGACTCCCCTGTCATTACCTCCCGTGGCCACTAGTCCCTTGCCACTCACAACTGACTCCCCTGTCATTACCTCCCGTGGCCACCAGTCCCTTCGCACTCACAACTGACTCCCCTGTCATTACCTCCCGTGGCCACCAGTCCCTTTCCACTCACAATTGACTCCCCTGTCATTATCTCCCGTGGCCACTAGTCCCTTCAAACTCACACTCACAACTGACTCCCCTGTCATTACCTCCCGTGCCCACTAGTCCCTTCGCACTCACAACTGACTCCCCTGTCATTACCTCCCGTGGCCACCAGTCCCTTCGCACTCACAACTGACTCCCCTGTCATTACCTCCCGTGGCCACCAGTCCCTTTCCACTCACAACTGACTCCCCTGTCATTATCTCCCGTGGCCACTAGTCCCTTCAAACTCACACTCACAACTGACTCCCCTGTCATTACCTCCCGTGCCCACTAGTCCCTTCGCACTCACAACTGACTCCCCTGTCATTACCTCCCGTGGCCACCAGTCCCTTCGCACTCACAACTTACTCCCCTCTCATTACCTCCCGTGGCCACTAGTCGCCTCACACTGCATGCAGGCTCTATAGTCATTACACGAGCACCTACCACCCATCTCAATCTCGAGAGGGTTGCAAATTCAAATCCTCCTCGGTGGGTTGATTCATCCAATCGTTCCTCCAGGGTTGATACATTGAGTGCTACTTTGTTGGATACTCTTCTCACCTTTCCCAGCCATCACAGTCCCATTTGCTTTTGTTAGATCTACAACATGGAATTGAATACGTAAGTTGAACTTCTTTTGCATGGTACGGAGCCAACCGCGCTAATTGGATGTGGTCTATAATGAACTCCCAAGTTTCTTATCCCTTTACCGGTCATGAAATTCACAGCAGTTGCAGCGGCAGGGCGAGTGGCTTGCAATCAGAAGGTTGCGCGTTCAAACCCCGATCATCCCTCTGGGGTCCACAAGATGAGCACCCGCTATTCGGAGACGTCAACAACAGCGGTTGTCATATGGATGGACTCGCCCGCTACCAGAGCAACGTAGAATTTCGACTGGCAATTCAGAACCTATAAATATATGATGATGATGATCACCAATGCCCGGGTGCTCGTTTGAGAAGGAAAGCAGTCGAACTCTGAGTCGCGCATTCACAGTTTGCACAAGCTGCTAATTGCACGATCCCATATCTGGTCATGGAACGTCATGCTGGGACCGTTGGGTCGATTTTCTCTCCGAGTGTTTTACCGGCGTGTGAGGAAGCTGCCGTGAAGAGAGAAACCCCCACGCAACAATAGACAAGCGGACACAGGCTCTCTGCAGATGTGTCGGTTACCTATTTGCTGTACTGTTTTTCCTACAGGCACCTTGCCGTTATGAATAATAGCACTATGGCTATGCAGTCCACCAATATGATCCTCAAGCGATTTGATCATGTGCAAGGTCATATGTCTATTTAAAAAGTCTCCATAATATATATTCAACACTATGATTCTAAATACAACCATTAGTATTGTGACTGGTAACGACAACACTAGCAATGAACCATCTCCTCGTCAACCAAGGGCAGCAGCTGACAACTCTAAAGACCTCTGCTGTCACCGGGAGAAGGCTTTGTTCTTCATTTAAAGTGCGAGCTACAGAAGGGAGACGTGACATTCCGCTACAAACACCTGTGTCACGTTCCGTTATTTTTAGCTGGGATCTCAGGAGTGAGACACATCTGGTGTAAAGATATGCAACGGTGTAAACAGGACAAATAACACTGGTCAACACACTTTTTCTGGCATAAGGTATTCCAACGGTTTTAATTGTAATTTTCGGGTGCTGATTCCAAATCTGGCATCATTTTTTTGTCTATCACATCAGGTTTTTGAGATATCAAATATTGCATTTTCAATAAAAACTGCAGAAAAAAAATATTAAATAAATGTGGATATCTACATAAAATGATATTATAAACACACTATCCTAAAAATACAGCACCATATTTTAACACTAAAGCAGTCACTGACTCGCAACAACTTGCAATCATAAGTGACAGAGTTAATTTCGGGTAAAATCAATGAAAATGGGGTATGCCGATAGCATAAAAATGAGATGTGATAGAGCAAATCTGAGATCAGATTTGACATCAGCACCCTGAAATTAGTCTAAAACAGCTGCAAAAGTCCAGGCCAGAAAAAAAGTTTTTTGTTGTTGTCCAGTGTAATCCACGCCGATTATCCACGCTTGATATCGCTGCGTTGATGGAATATTTTTTTGCCGGGTCTATGCCAGAGTTAACATATCCCAGCCTTGTATTAATAATAAAAACAAACTGCAAGTCGTACAAATATTCTCCAGTCATTTAGGAGGTGTTCGCTTCACGTGAATGTTAACACTTGGCCTAATATAGTCGTGCGGAATATGTATAATAAACTATGTTTTTTATTTAACCAGATAAGGCCCACTGAGCTATGTAGCTCTTTTTCAGAAGAGACCTGGCCATCACAAATGATAGCTCAAATGAAGTGGCTTATCGCGTGAAAATTTATAGCAGCCAAATACTCTAAACGCCTTGGTGTTGATTCTAAATGTGGAGGGAAAAACCGAGAGGACCCGGAGAAAAATCCACGCGACCACAGGGAGAGAGACACGCAAACTCCAAATATACAGCAGCAGGCGTCAGGGTTGGGATAATACCAACGACCTCCTGCATACCAGGCGAGGGGGTAACATCTCGCCACCGCGGCACCAGATGTAATTTCACAGTTTCATTTTGTTGGTCTGGATGTGCAATGGAATATGGAGATCTAATATACGATTGACTCAGCTGATTTGTGTAAACGGTGTAAAATTGTACAAAAATTTCACTCCGACTAAATTAAATATTCACCCTTCGGGGATTTAGTTATCAAAAGTCATTCCTTTTATTCCTGCAATGCATACAAATGGGACTGCAGCGCCAGGTTGAAAATATTCTGACAAATTAATTACTTGGGAAAGAGACTTACGCATGAGCGTGTGTGTATAGGCCGTGTATCTATATTTGCATGAAAAGTACCTATTTGAATTACATTTTTATAGAAATTCTCTGTTAGTAATATTGTTTTGATAAGCTACAGCCTCGAGATAAAGGAGCAGGCCCTACAATTGCTCGCTCACGCCACTGCTGGCAAAAGGGCTTCCACCAGAGGGAGCTCTAGAGAACCTCTCTAGAGGGTATTTGGCCTACTCTTCCATGCTTGACCATACGTCCTGGAAGTGGGGGTACCCACGCTTTACCCCATCACACGCGGCCTGCCAATCAACTAATGTAGTGTACTGATTTATATTGCTGGGTGGACAGAGGTGGGAAGGGAGAGATTTAAGAATCTTGTCCGTTGTGTTAACTGCCGCGCCCGGAGGTTGAACTGACCACCTGTGGATTTCCGGGTGCATTGTGCTACCTTCGCTCCAAGGCCACAAATTTAAATCAGGTTGCCGGGTTATGAACTGATTCACCCCCTGTTACGTTAATCAATATAGTTATTTAATGATGTATTAATTATGTAATAAATATAAGTGGGTTTGATGTAAATATCGATATTGAGTAATTAATTGTTAATCTTTAAATCACTTACTAGCAAGCTTATTGGGCGCATCGAGCAGCTGCACACTGACACGATGAGCCCAGCAAGCTGGGTTCGATTGCAGGCCAAGACCAGCCCCCCACACCGACCAGCACGGTGAAGTATGCTCACGCAGCCCCTTTGACGCACGCGCCATGGGGGGGAGATCTTCATGCGACGATTGGCTGAACCGTCACGACTCTGGATCATGATTCTTTGGAAGGATGTTTCTTTTCTTTTGACAATGAGGGGGTTGGGGGTGAGACGTGAACCCATAACATCTAACACGTGAATCGTCAACATAATCAACCTTCCGGCGGCATTTTTTTTTTAGAATTTTTTCATCAACGAATCAATTCATCGTTGCACCCCCCCCCTGCATTGTGGTGAATTGCAAAGCCGAAACATCGCCGAGTCTCGAGATGCCTTTGTCAACACGACCCGCGCCGCAATGCTAAAACCACCACCCTGGGACTCGTGGAGACTTCCCTTGTCCCGCTCAACACCTCCTCGTCTCTACAGCACCCACCTGCCTGCCAAGTTGCTTACCCTATCACCCTCCCCGCCGCACGCGTGCCCTACAGAGCTCAACCTGTATTGCTTCGTGTCTCCAGCACTCACCTACCTGCCATGCTCCATTCCCAACCTCCAAGTTGCTTTGCCCTGTCCTCCTCCACCCCGCACGCGTGTCCTACTCTCAGCAAAAACCTGTTTTGCCTCCACACATCTGCAACACTTCGGGACTTGCATGGTTTGTCCACCCCATCTTGCCACTCAATTGCCGAGCATCAGTCCCGCTCAAGCTGTATACGTGTACTCAACTCTACCAACAACTTCTCGTCGAACAGTGGCAGGAAAGGAATCCGAGGGACATTAGCATTTTAATTGCTGCTCTGTGCATGTCAGAGGGAGCGGGTGCACGCGTGGAACATCAGGGTTGCTGTGCAGCAGAGGTGGGACAAAGTCATTGTTATGCAAGTCACAAGTAAGTCTCAAGTCTTTGCTCTCGAGTCCCGAGTCAAGTCGAGTCAAAGATGAGGCAAGTCCAAGTCGAGTCTGAAGTCATCAAAATCATGACTCGAGTCTGACTCGAGTCCAAGTCGCATGACTCGAGTCCACACCTCTGCTGTGCAGAGAGCATGAGGGCATGCAAGAGTAGACACACACACGCACGCACGGTGGGTATACAATGCCTGTATATCAGGAGTGTGCGTGTCTCTCTCCCCGTAGTCGTGTGGATTTGTCTCCGGGTCCTCCGGTCATTTTCCTCATTCAGAATCAACGTGCGTTTTAGAGTATTTAGCCGCGATACATTTCCACTTGATCGAGCTGTCATGTGCGATAGCCAGGTTGCTTCTGAAAAAGAGCTAGAGAGCTCAGTGGGCCTTACCTGGTAAAATTAAAAAAAATAATGTTTCGTTTAAAACACAGAACCGTGGTTCAAGTTGGGTTGGTTGGCAGAGATCGTGATGACGGATTCAAAGAACAATTGATCCTTATGGCGGTACCCCGGGGTGCCAAATGATACAAACTGGCCGAGACAATGAAATGTTTTATTTCTGGGACACTATTTTTTTCCCAGGGGTGTACTTCACTCCGCGATTGGGGTACCAACCAATCCGACATCAGTGCCACTCCGAAATGTCAAAACGCAGCTCACAAATCCTTGAAAGATCTGGGCAAAGTCCCATCGGTGAGCTCCTCCGGCAGACAAGGCTGCGTTGACTGGGTCATGTAGCCCGCATGCCCAGCCACCGCATGCCTAGACAGCTTTTGTTCGGGCGTGGCACGGGCTAGAGAAGAGATGGAGTGATGTGGTACAGGAGGACGTGGAGCTGAGTGGACTTGCCGATGACTGGTACCAGCGGTGTCAAGATCGGCCTCTGTGGAGGAGGCTCGTGAAGGACGCTACTGGGTAGTTGGAGGCAGTCGCCCTCCAACAACAACGGAGGGCGGAGGAGCGACGCTCACAACAACGAGCAGAGTGCCAAGTGGCTAAAGCACAGCAAGTTGGCACAGTAGGGGGCACAGGTAGTGCATCAGCCAGTCATCTCGGTCATCTCAGTCAGTCAACCCGTGGCACCTGGTCTGCCCCGTGACCTCCTGCCAGCGGGCGTTCGACACTTCACGTGGCCTCAAGGTGCACATGGCCTGGCACAAGCGTCGTGGTGAAGTCACCGCCACTTAGTGGCGAATGGCGGTTGTTGTTGTTGTTGTTGTGTGTGTCTGTGTGTGTGTCTGTGTGTGTCTGCGTGTGTCTGTGTGTGTGAGTGTGTGCTAATTTGCAGGGAGCGGTAGTGTAATGGTTAGCGTGCTACACTACGAACCCGGCCACCTAAGTTTGATTCCCGCTCACGGCCAACACCGGTGACGATTATCTGAACCGGTCCTCGGCCTCCAATAGGTCGACTCAGCTTCAAGTGAGTACCTGGTGCGGTGTTTAGTAAACATCGCCACTGGGGAGACAAAGGCGGCCGGGCGTGGTGCTGGCCACCCACCCCCTCGTGTGCCGTGCCGGCCTTCATAGGTGCTCGCGAACAGCACTTGCTCCTACAGTCTGTTAAGGCTATGCGGGGGATCTTTTTCTTGTATTGTGTGGTTGCCTGCCCGTGGTACATTATGTGGAAGTCATAGTCGGCCCCTCAGTGAAAGATTCTGAGCCCTGTCTTTATGGAAACACAGTGGGTGCTGCGGTTTAGTCGGGGGTATTCATCACAGTCTGGGGTCTTATGCCTCCCTCCCTTCCCTGTTATCCTCTCACAGTTCTGTGGGGAGTGTGAAGGGAGAACGTTGATACATGCGAGGCTTAATTTCTCACTTAGTATTTTCCAGGTCGTCGGAAAGAATGAAGGAGAACACGTGGCTAGTAGCCGCAAGGGTTGGGACATATCGTGTTGTATTCTTTCATTATTATCATCATTTAGACAACGAAAAAAAAACTACTCCTATTTTAATGCCTCTGGGAAGACTTCCAGATTTCCTCGGGAGAGCAGCTGCCTCGTTAAAAAAAAAAGAAGAGCATGATCCTGGGAAATCCATGAGAGGTGGCAACGCTGGCTGCTGTAGCAGTGCCTCTACGCTCCGTTGCTCACTCCGCGCTGCGGTAATCCGCTCTGGGGAAAATAAAAATAACCGTAATAACCAGCGCCGACTTTTAGATACTTTTTTTTTGTTTAATCCTCCCGTTAAAGTGAAAGGGGTCACACTCGGACCACGGACATTTCACTCACGACATGTTTGGGTCACGCGTCCGAATTTCCCGGTCACCTTTTCGGGCGACTGTACTCAGAGCCGTCCCCTCTGCGGGCGACTGCCCCGGGCCCCGCATTTTTTTTGTGTGGGGGGGGGTGTCAGTTTGAAGGCATCGGGGGAGGGCGGGTGGGGGGGCACGTGGTGGGATTTGCCCCGGGCCCTGCACCACCACTCCGCTATGCACGGCCCTCACTGCTGAGAGGGTAGTGGATTTCAGCCCTCCGAAGACGCGAAACCTATCATATCGGCCGATGAAAGAAACGCTTTTAAATGGGGGGGCTTGGGTTAGGGGGAGGAATGGGTAGGGGAGCACCTGCAAATTATGTTTTCTCAATTCAGCTGCTAATTATCTCCAGCAAGCGTGCAGCGATGCGGGCACATACAACCGCGCTGAATAATTCACGCGGCCCTTTGGTTTATTGTTTTTGTTGAGGTTATATAAATTAATAATCGCCTAAATAAAATGCACAAAGCGACGCGCGCTTTCTCTTTCATTTCTTTCTTGCACAGCCCCCCTCCCCGCCCCCCATCGTCGCCACCGCCGCCGCCTTGAGCTTCTGCTCTGAGCGAGCGGGTATCTTGAAATATTCCCCAATTGTGTTAGTTGCAAGCGGCGGTGGCAAAATGCAGAAAACTAAAAATGCTTGCGGAGCTTTAATAAGAGGCGGACATATCCCTACAATTGTTCATTATTATTTTTGCAGCACTGTTTATTGCCCAGGGTTACATCTTCTTTATATATATATATATCTCTGGGGGTGGGGAGAGGAGGGGTTGGACGGAAATAAAAAAAGAAAATAAAAACTCACTCACAGGTGTTAACAAAGATTTCCCATGAATATTTGAATTAATGAATTCAAATTAGCGTTGCCAGCTACGCTCGTACGCCTCTGAGACTGCGATTCTGTGCGGGCAACGCGCCCTGGCAGGAGCCGTAAAGGGAGGTTGCGGCTGGCGATGGGCGTAATTGCTCGCTTGTAACGGGACCTGTGGGGGACCCTTTTGTGTTTCCCTTTTAGGGTCTAAACACCTGTTAGGCCCCTTGTCGGGACGCTGCCGCATCGCCCCGTGGTGGCAACGGCTCGCGCACCGGACTTGCGATCCGCAGCTCCCACAGCCGGTTCGATTCAGTCTAGCCCGGAGCGACAGCTATAACACTGGTCAACAAACAAATTTTTTTTTTTTCTGCCCTGGATTTTGCAGCTGTTTTAGACTAATTTCAGGGTGCTGATTCCAAATCTGATCTCAGATTTGCTCTAACACATCTCATTTTTATGCTATCGGCATACCCCATTTTCATTTATTTTACCCGAAATTAACTCTGTCACTTATGATTGCAAGTTGTTGCGAGTCAGTGACTGCTTTAGTGTTAGAATATGGTGCTGTATTTTTAAGATAGTGTGTTTATAATATCATTTAATGTAGATATCCACATTTATTTAATATTTTTCTTCTGCAATTTTTATTGAAAATGCAATATTTGATATCTAAAAAAACAGATTTGGAATCAGCACCCCAAAATTACCTTAAACCCGTTGGAATACCTTATGCCAGAAAAAATGTGTTGACCAGTGTAACACGGCAGTGCGCGATTGGTCGGCATGTCTCCACGCGTGGTCAGGTAGAGTACGGGACTCTCCCGCCTCTCTTCCGACGTGTCTGGCCAGCATGGATGATTAGGGTAAATGGCAGCAGTGGCTTGAGCAGGCAATTGCAGGGCTGCACCTTTACCTTCACCCCCATCTCATCAGCACAGTCTCACGATTTCCTTGATCAGGGCTGGATTCACTTTGAGGGGGGGGGGGGGGGGCGAAGGACTGTTTTCTATTCATTTTTTTTTTGGGGGGGCTATTTTTATATGTTCAGCTCCTTCCCTTGACTGTTTCACAACCACCCATGCCAAACGATACCATCGCTCCGTCGTTATTGATCTACGTTTTCCCGATTTAGTTTTTTTTTAGACGGGATACACGCATCATCGTGCTAACAATCAACAAAAAAAATCAACTGAAGTATTATCATTTTTGGCACATCACCGGCAGTAACGCACATGGTTATGGCTTTAACTATCAAATTAACGATAGGTATTACCATCGCGGCTACCATTATATGTAAACACTGCTCTATTGGCCGATAACACCTCAATATATAGAGGACCTCAATTTAACAACTTAATATATAGAGGACAGGAGAGCTTGGGGAGGGCGGGATTTGGTGCCGGCTCACCGCCAGGTTGCTGCCTTCGCCGCTCGCCAGAATCAGAATCTGTATCGAGACTGCAGGAGGAATCCGATGAGCTACAAAGCTATTTTTCACAGATGTACAGTTCGGGGTCACGTGGTGAGAGAGATTATGGTTCCTTGCACCTCTTCGGTCGTTCTCAGAGAGTGCGAGCGATTACGCCGTTACAAGTAAAAATTATTATAGAGCGGTATTTTTTTGTTTGCGGGCCACCTAAATATTCAAAGCCCCAGGCTGCTGCCCCTAGAGCCCTCTCTGCTAATCCGAGGCATGATCCTTATGTTACATTCATTTGCGGTTCTCCCCATAGACTTGTATGGAGAAAAAAATACATATATATATAAGTGACTAATGAAACATACTGAAATAAAATTTGTACCCAATTGTCATAGGGATTGTTTTTCTTCACACATCATCATCGGTGATGATTAATTCAATGCCAGATGATGAAGGTCAGTGATTGGAAAGTCATAAATGTTAGCCCTTAGGGAGAAATATATAATCATTATAACCATACTTCACAGTTTACAGTCGTTTGTTAATCCTCTGCAGGACGAAGGAACAGCCTTCCCACTCCATCTAGTTATTGTGGTTATTGGACCATACTTCACCATGCCAGTCAGCTCAGTGACCATGCGCCACTGATGTTGGCCATGAAATGGAATTCCATAAAAAGCCATGGTCATGAATCGGAATGACCAGATTCATAGAGCAGCGTGTTAACCACTGCACCACCACTCCATCTCAAGGATTACAGTAATATGTAAAAACAGAAAATCCGAGTTAAACTGTACAATGTAATCGTATTGTGCAAATTTGTTTGCTATAAAAAAGGACCATTGCCCGAAATGGCACCTATTTTTTTACTTTTAAAGCGACAGCATTAGTGACTAAATGTGTTTGAGTTTTTCGTGAAATTGTTTGGCAGTTAGCCACACACGGTAAATTTGCATTATATGCCATGGACATAAAACGCAATCTCTAACCATAGCTGAACATTCAAACAGACAATTTTCATTCTTTGTAAATTATCGTCTGCATGCTTCATTACGGTTTATGTCCGTGCAGACAGCTGTTTAATAATAAACATGCATTTGAGTGGGTTTATACATTTTAAGTGGACGCAACATTTAATCACATTTCCTAGAATTAAATTGAATTTAACTTATATCTCCAAATAAATATAAAACCCCCGGCATTTGGGCAATGGATGTACCATGTAACTGAATAAAATAAAAAAATTCAGGCTTTTTTTTTATAGTAATACAATTTTTGGAGAATTTGTTTTACTTTCCTTGTTCCGCGGCTTATGCGAATAGCCTGAAATACCGCCACATAGTAACGTGGCAATTCCGGCACGTCGTAAACACGCGCAAGAGCTGGCATAACATCGTCACAAGAAGTGTTAAACGCACAATAGGAACTCAATGAGTGCACCAAACCAGCCAGCCTCGTCCACCACACGGCCCGGCATAACTTTTTAATTTGCTGGCTTGCTAAAAGTAGTGTATCTGTATTTGTATTTTAAGTGATTCGTTAATCTTTCCTACACTTTGCACCGCTATTGTGTCTTTTGTATTTTGTTTGTTCTTACATTGTGACGTTCTGCCTCCGCGCCACTTCTAGACGTCTGTGTAAAAGAGCTTTACGGCTCATCGGATTCCTCCTCCGGTGCCAATAAATATTCCGATAACTGTCGGTGGCTAAACGTCGCCGCCCTCACGTCCGCCCCGAGCGCGCGAGGAGGCACACTTACTTGCCCCGCTCGAATTTGCCAACAAGCGGTGTGGTCCCGAGAAAACAAAATATATATATATACATCACTTGATAAGCCACATTAACTCCTCCCTCCGTCCCAGTAGGCACGTGCTCGGCAGGGACGCGTTGAAGCAACCTCGGGCCAGAAGTCGCAAACGGGTTTTGATTCCTTACCCGTACCCGGCTGCACCAGGGTCGCAAACGGGTACCCGTACCCGGCCGTACCCGCACCCTACCCGTACCCTATGGGTAGGGTACGGGTATCGGGTACCTGATTGCGACCTCTGGGATGAAGCCATGTTGCAGGCGTGGGTGGGTTAATTCTAGGAACTTGAATTGTGAGAAGAGACAAGACGTTGGGAAATGAGTGACAAACGGTTACTCACCAGTGACTCACGGCCTACCCGTACCCGTACCCCGCCGCACCAGGGTCGTAAATGGATACCAGTACCCGGCCTGGTTGGCTTCGAGACAGATGATATTATTCCAGCCACTTAATGCCGTTCTTTCCTCCTCGCCACCATCCCCCCATCGCCCGTTCCTATTTAAAAAAAAGTGCTCGTAGACGCGCGTGCACCAGCGCCGTTCGTCTGAGCCGTGAAAACAATTTAAGAGGCGGGAAGGTCGGCCTAGTAGTAGTAGTTGTTGTTATTGATTGCACAATATTAGCTGGGATGTGCTTTTTTTTCATCGGCGCCGCAAATTTATGAAGGTCTGGCGGCTAAATTGTTTAAGCTGAGACGGATGATGCCGTTCCGTGAAATATTTAAAGTTTTTCTTTTTTATTTTCTTACGTTACATTTATCCTTATTATTGTTATTGAAAAACCAAAGCGCAAATATGCTCGGAGAAAGTTGATTCAGCTGATTGATTCTCATTGTTCAATTTTCACTTGGTTGTTTACCCTACATTGTTGTTGAAATCCCATTTAATTAAAGACACGGTATTTGGTAGAATGTCTGGGATTATTTTTTTTAGTTAACTATTAAACACCCTGCCGATACAAATACGTACAGATACATGAATTGCATTTTCCCGGGAAGCGGTGGTGCAGCCGGTTAGGCCCAATTCGCTAAGAAACTCGACAAACATGAGTTTGACTCCCATCCACGGCTAACAACAGTGGTGAGGGATATCCGAACTCAAGGCCGTAATTATAATATATATTTTGGGGGGACACATCCCCAATATTCAAATATGCTCAAAATGTCCCCCCCAATATATTGCTATAAAATAGATTTCTGTTCATATGATTGTGGTTATGGTTGTACTTTATCAATCCCTAATCTCTGCCATTACATACAATGAAACAAGAAAAGGTAAAAAAGAAAACAACAGAGCAATGTAATGCAATTCACTATTAGACATTATTGTAAAACATAAATATAAAGTCCTTCCCATGTGTTAGTGATTTAAAATATTTTAGACAGGAAATGTAGAGAAATTAGTTTTCAAATTTAGATTCTTTTTCTTTCTGGCAGGTGACCCCCAGACCCCCTGGAAGATTTAGCGCCCCCCCCAATGTTGACTCCATGGCTACTGCCTTGTCCGAACTGATACTGGGCTCCCTCTCTGTTCGTACTGACCGGCGTGGTGAAGTATGGACAAACAACCTCCGCCATGAAGCTGTCACAGCGTAGTGGAAGACCAAATCGGGCAACGGATTGACAAAGCTCTGCATGTCGCTACCATCAAATCTATTCTCAGTTCGAGACTTTCACAACCTTAACATAGCCACTCCCGTGCCCTCGTCGAGGAGGCCGCTCTCCTATCTTACAGTTACATGCTAATTTCTCACATTAACATCACTAGCCCCGGCCACTTCTTTATGACCCTTGGGCTACACCCATTTCAAACCTTGTAAAACAATCTGCCTCAGCAGCAGACAATGCTTTCCCACCTGATGACGGACGCTTGTGTTGCGCCCGAAACGTCGTGATTTATTTCATGTTCTACCCACGTGACTTTACCGAAAGAACCAAAGAGTATGGATTCCTGCAGTCACGAAAACTTCAAATCAAGATTTTACAAACTGTTACGGGTTTTTTTTTCGAATAGAACGGCTTCTCGGTGCCACGTCTAGGCCTAGAGTCCAATGCCAGCGTCAGTGAACTGATTCCTCAAAACGTGCGTGCGTGTGTGTGCTCTTGGAACGGAGCGGTAGTGTAGCGGTTAGCGCGCTGCGCTATGAACCCGGAGACACGGGTTCGATTCCCGCTCACGGCCAACACCAGTGACGATTATTTGAACCGGTCCTGGGCCTCCCCTAGGTCGACTCAGCCTGAAATGAGTACCTGGTGCGGTGTGTAAACATCGCCACTGGGGAGACAAAGGCGGTCGGGCGTGGCGCTGGCCACCCACCCCCTCGTGTACCGTTCCGGCCTTCATAGGTGCTCGCTAACAGCACTTGCCCCTAAAGTCTGTTAAGGCTATACGGGGGATCATTGTCTTTGTCTTGGAAGGGCTGCTGCCACAGGGACATAGCGGTCAGAGGTGGCCCGGCTCGATCGGGACTCCTAGTTAAAGCAAACACCTCCCCCCATATCCCCTGCCAGCCTTTTTCCTCTTAAAAGTGAACAGCTGTGATCGTCAAGGTGTACGCGAGGTGGGGTAAAGTGGAAGAGTAGGCCTAAATATACTAAAAAAATAAAAATATAAAATTGTACCAGGTAAGGCTCCACTCAAACTATATAGTCCTTTCTCAGAAGCGACATGGCTATCACAAATGATAGCTCAATAAAGATGGATAATCACCTGAAAAATTCGAGCAGCCAATTATTCTAAATGCATGTTGATTTTAAATGTGGAGGGAAAAACCGGAGGACTCGGAGAAAAATCCACGCGACCACGGGGAGAGAGAGAGACAAGCACACTCCAAATATACAGCAGCAGGCGTCAGGGTCGGGATCGAACCCACGACCTCATGCATACCAGACGAGGGAGTTAACATCTCTCGCCACCACGGCGCCTCTCTAGATCTCCTTCTCATAGAGGCCCTTCCGCCAGCAGTGGCTTGAGCCACGCAATTGCAGGGCTGCGCTTTTACCTTGTTCGTATCGAAGCGATCCCACGCTTGATCGTGAAGCGCATTACGCAAAGCGTGAACTCTTGTTCGGTTCACCACTGCTGTTATCTTGCAACAGCGTCTCCAGTATCGGGTCAGCAAAGTGCAGGGCAGAGTTTATTTTTGAAGTGCCTTCCAAATTCTAGCGGGTGCAGGGATTTTGTTTTTCAATTCACTCTGCGACCGGTTGCTCATGGACACCCATCGGAGATATGACCAGTGACCACGATGGTCGTGTGCAGAAGGTTAAAATCAAATCATTGTTGAAGCGCAGCCCTGCAATTTCTCGCTCACGAACACCGCCGGCTGGAAGAGCCTCCACACTCGAA
This sequence comes from Lampetra fluviatilis, assembly GCF_964198595.1. Lineage (NCBI taxonomy): Eukaryota > Metazoa > Chordata > Hyperoartia > Petromyzontiformes > Petromyzontidae > Lampetra > Lampetra fluviatilis. The sequence continues at coordinate 6,280,864 of NC_136314.1, forward strand.
GGTGCTCTTAGGGAACTTCTCACCACGGTTTTTTTTTTTTGCCCTTCTCTTCTTCCAACGCTGGCCAAGATGCCTTGGAAGCGGTGGGGAGCACCCACACTTCATCCCGCCACATGTGACCTGCCGATTGACTAACCCGTTTAGAATGGTCGGTGGATAGAAGCGGTCGTGATGGGTCGGGGTGGGGAGGGGGCATTTAAGAAACTGGATCCATTGTTTCAACTTCCGTGCCGGGAGATTGAATCTAACTGTTGACCTCGAGATTGAATCCCAGTGTGCTAACCATTGCGCCCAGTCGAATTGTGTTCCCAGTGTCAACGTCAATTTTATACATTCCGATCTACAGCCCATTGTCCATCCACTGCTGGAGAACGGCCTCCCCACATCTCGCGACGGTCACGGCGGTTGTTTGACCATACTTCACCATCCACGTCAGTTGCGGGTTAGTGAAAGGTGGGACAGGGGGGTGGGGGGGTAGTACCAAATGTCACGTGTCATTCCCCAACGATGTCAGCCGTGGGCGAGAATCGAACTCAGGTCGCACGGTCCGTATGCATGTTGCATTTCTCTTCGCATCGTACGTAGCCTCCTACCTGAGGCGCGTGGCTATGGACAACAAACTAAACAAAAAGGAGTTCTCAAAGATAATTGATTTTGAATCTCGATTTAAAAGTACACAGCTCCCAGTGGCCTCCTAATGTCGGAAGGAAGAGAGCGTTCCAGACGGCCGCAGAAGCGCATCTCAAAGCACCCGCGCGATGCGGTGACCACCGTGTCTTTGTTCGATGGTTGAGCCAAAAGCTGCCGCTGCTGCGATTATGACCGGAGTTCGCGCGCGATGGTTTGGTGCTGTTGCGCCGGCCTTTGCACCCGCTGGTCGGCCCACCGGCGGTGCTGCTCAACAACAGTTGAAGAGGATTGTATCGTGAACGGATCGGTGGCTCTTGGCAGCTATTCTCAATTGTCGTGCTCTATGCAACGGTCACAGATACTGTAAGTCTAATCAAGGACAGAGTCAGTGATTTCTGCAGACAATTTAAAACTCAACACTACTGTGCTTTGTTCTCAGAATCTGTTTTTTTTGTATCTGATTTGGCAATCGGAACATGATCTGGTGTTGATCAGGTCACATTCTAAGCCAAGCTTTGTTCAGTCTGTTCTCGCAAGTTCGATTATTACTGTTTTTGCTGTGGAAGGCTGCTCGACTTACAATCAGAGGTCAATTCAGCCGATTACCAGCCTCATGCTTGATAAAATAAGTACCACTTTGCGTGGAAATTTCGATTTAAAGCTTTCGTGACTGCAGGGATTCATCTTCTTGGTTCTTTCGGTAGAATGGAAATAATAAAATAATAAAAATAAAACATAATAAAATATTTTATTAGGTTTTATTTTTATTACTTTATTAATAAAATGTTTTATTATGTTTTATTTTTTTATTATTTCCATTCAACGTGACTTTACCGAAAGAACCAATAAGATTTGCGTGGAAAGTCAAGAGTTTTTGGACTCGTTCACCCAATTGAGGGTGGCCCAAAAGTGAGGATACAATAGGGCTATTTCATTTATTTAAACACTGACATTAAAACATTTTAATAGTTTATTCTTTCAGTTAATATTTGATCCATTATCATAATATTTATCCACTTTTATTCTTCCTGTGGGGTGACCTCAAACCATCGTTTACAAAACTCGATCAAGGGCGCTGAATTAATTGAGACAACGCAATAAAATTAGACACACGTTGTATTAAACAAATTCCGAAATTAATTTCAAAAGAGAATTTCATGCATGCATTCATGTTCATGGATGCCAGTTTGAACATTTGTTAAAGTCAATGAAATAACCCAATGTGATTTCGTAAAATAAATACGAGAAGCCTTTTGTTGCCCCGACTTGAATATAACTTGCTGAGGAGCACCAACAGAGATTGGTACACGAATCTGTCGTCATCATCATCAGCCATGGACAATCCACTGCTGGATGAAGGCCACCCCTAAGCCACTACCTCTCGTGATCCTGCCATTTTACCGATCCACCCAGCGTCGGCAAGCGAACGGATTCTATCGCTCCATCTCTCTTGCTGGACGTACTGCCGGACGCATTCCGTCCCCTTGGCTGCCACTCCGCTAGTATCCTTCGCCATAGGCCCTCTAGCCGAGACGCGTTATGTCACGGCGGGTGCTGATCCCCTGATTAGTGAAACAGGTCCCGGCTAATTGGTTTTCATTCAACGTTATTAATTATTAAAAAGCCACGCTACGTGACACAAGTGCTTCGCGTTTCTGTGCTACGAATCCGACACACCCAGTTTGATTTTCGGCCGTAGCTAACAGGGGGAGAGTCGAGTGTTTTCAGAACTGGCTGCGGTGCCTCCTATATTGACGTGAACTGACCAGCGTGGTGAAGTATGGTTAAACGTACAACCGCCGTGACCTACGCTACATAGGGAGGCCGTCGTCTAGCCAGTGGGTTGACACAGGACCGTGAATCATTTTAATTAAAATTCAATCTCAATCCATCAGGATTGAAATGAACTCAAACAGTGTATCATATTCAATTTGTAAAAAAAAAAAACATGGACCGGAGACAGATCAGAATTAGATTAATGTTCCCATCTGAAACCACGTGATCGGTAGCGTCACCACCTCCCGAGGTTCCGTGGGAATCAGAAGAGTTAATATTTCACAATACTGGAAGAGGGGAGAGCTACGTATGAGCGCATTGTCCGGGAGTGGAGCATCGTTACGCAACTGACACAGTGGAACTGTAATGTATTAAAGATTTCCCAGGGTCCCAGGAGAGTTGCCTCGAAGTAGAGGACATCCTGGGAAAACCAGGGCAGTTGTAAACCGTGGTGATTGTATCCAATTACGAATGAACTACGATCCCCGCTATTTACATACATTTATCAATACGAAAGGGCAGTCGGATTCCCAAAGTATCATAACCCCCGCGGATCATAACCTCGCGCATTTCTAATTGGAGGGGTCATTGCCGTGCATAGGAGAATTTGTGCCGGGCCCACGGTCGTGTTCAGCCAAGCGTAGGCCGCTTGCGATCGCCGGGAGGAATTATTTTCTCGAATGTTCCGGTGGTGGTGGTGGCGTGGTGAATCCAGAGGTGGCCGGGGCATCGTGGCGCGCGATAGGCCGACTGAGAATTGGCCCCGGAGGGAGTGACTCGCGTGAAAATAATGAGTTGCATATCAATGTTTAATATTTTTACATTTCCTGCGAACGAGCTTGCAGACAGATAATCAATTCGCCGTAGCCTTTTGAAAATATTTTATTTCGCTAATTGCAACCCATAAGCAGGGGGGATGGTGGGGGGGGAGAAAGAAAAAGCAATATTTGAAAAACAGAGGATCCTAAGATCATTTTTGGGGGAAATAATTAAAACCTTGTTTGCACGTTACATTTTTCAAGGTCCAATTAAATCATACGGTAAAACACACGGCAGAGATTTGGCTGAAAATAATCTTACAGTGCCTTCCCATCAATGAATTTTAGCCCCATATTCATTGTAAAATAGACCACATTACAGTTAAGCCACCCACATAAATGTAAGCTCCTTAAACCCACCTCTAACTGTTAGCTATGAGAATGACTTTTGTGCGCTAATAAATTGTGTCATTTTTCTTCCAGCAGAAATTATGCAAACAAAATTTTGGCGTTGAGCAGTTCTGTTAGTGGCCGGTGAACACAACTCCACATGCCTATGGCCGTGATGTTTTCCTGGGTAAACACGTGTAATAGTTATAATAATAAAGAATTGTGTTTGAGATAGCACCCAATGAACCGCGACATCTCAGAGCACTTTACACGTCACCTCAAACATTTTAAAGGGCAGCCCCAGCGTCAGCTACCCCTTGCACAGCACAAGGCAACATGGCACCAGCCAGAAAGCGGGCATCAGAAAACGGGCATGGGTCTGCCAGTAGGAGGGAAGTCGGGGGACGATGACTTCTGTTGCTGCTGTGTGTGACCCCAAACTGAGTTCCGTAATCTACAATCGCCCCAATCGAGTCGAAATATAAAGTGCATGACAGCAGCTTGCCCTGCCCGCTGTGTGACCTTGGCCACTGAACAGAATCAGAATCTGTATTTTGTTTATGCGCGTTGGACGTCTTCCTCGCCCGTACGTAGCCGCCCGTCCTAACTTATCCTGGAGAACATCAAATCCGATGAGCTACGAAGCTCGTCGTTCACAATCGCTCGCCGCCCTCTGCCCGCCCCGCGCGCAGATCCCGCAGATCAGCTACGCGTCGACGGCGCCCGAGCTGAGCGACAACAACCGCTACGACTACTTCTCGCGCGTCGTGCCGCCCGACTCCTACCAAGCGCAGACCATGGTGGACGTGGTGAAGGCGCTGGGCTGGAACTACGTGTCGACGCTTGCCTCCGAGGGCAACTACGGCGAGAGCGGCGTCGAGGCATTCATCCACTCGTCACGCGAGACGGGTGAGAGGCAACCCCGCACCCTCCTTCCCCTGGGTCTAAGTTGTCATCTGTCGCGGTCTCGCGATGAAATGAAGCACCCAGCGGCTGCGAGCGAGTTTGTTCTCATCGTCACTGCATCTAAATCTAAACTACGAACACATTTTTTTAACTTGCAGTTTACCAGCTAAGGCACCAATGAGCTACGGAGGCTCATTTTTTTTAGGAGCAACCTGGCCATCACACATGCTAGCTAAAGGAAGCGGCTTATCATCGCTTGGAAATTTGTCGCAGTAGCCAAATACTCGAACACGTGGGTTGATTGTCAGCGCGGAGGGAAAAACAGAAAGGACCCGGAGAAAAAATCCACGTCACCACCAAAGAGAGAGAAAATCGTACAAACTCCAAATATTCAGGCGTCAGGGTCCGGGATCGAATACATAACCTCCTGCATAGCAGGCAAGGGAGTTAACCCGCCACCACAGCACACAACGTGAAGCCTGAGATAAGTCACGTGGTTTTAGTTAAATTTGAATGCCAAACGTTGTTATCTTTAACAGTCTTGCCACTCGGCCGGAAATGCCACGCACTTTACAAACTTGTTCGTGATTTTATGCGGCCCGATATATCGATAGAATTCTGACGGGTAAAGATGTTCACCGGTGCGAGATTCAGACTTCTTAGTACTGAGTTCAACACCCAGTACTCAAAATTGCTTAAATTGAAGTTACTTAATTTGTTATGTAAGTATATTGAACTTATTTCATACTGTACATAGCCAACCGTGCTAATCGTAGGTACAATTATTTATCCAGCAATATAATCATAATAGTACTATGATTATCACTTATTTATCCAGCAATATAATCATACTAGTACTATGATTATCACTTATTTATCCAGGAAAAGCCATGCTGAGTCCAATGACTATTTTTCAATCGGGTCCGGCGGTTATTTAAAAAATAAAATGTATTCAGCCAATTAACGATAAGTATCATTGCGCAAGGAGGCAACACTTGATCCAGATGGAGATTAGCCCACTTGCTGTACTGCCCTTCTCCTGGCGAGCCAGAGTATGGCGCCATGTGCGTTATGCGTTGTATACATTGTCACAATGAGAAGACATAATGGCAGACTTTACTTGAGCAATGTGCACTTGAATAACCTTTAAGAAATCTTAATGTAAGCAATCTGAAATCGAATATTCTTCCAGAATCGTCAGAATTATGTCGCGGAAAACCCCACGGTTCAATTCTTGTTCAGAATCGGCCATCCAGAATGCACTCCCGTCATTCGTTCACCAGTGGACAGTTACTCTTCACTCGCTGCAATGGTTTTCATTTCAGTGAACTTCACTCATTGATTCCTCGGCCCATGTTGAGGACACAGTCTATCAGACTGACTGTGTCGTCTGATCCACACTGTATTCAACCACCACCACCATCACCACGAAACTGTAGGTCACAACTCACCCACTCAGTCACTCGCCCACGCACTCACTCACTCACTCACCCATACACCCACTTGCTCACTCACCCACAAAATCACGCACCTACTCTCACTCAGCCGTCCACCCAACAACTCACTCATTCACCCACCTACTCACTCACCCACCCACTCACTCACTCACTCACCCACTAGCTCACTCACTCACCCACTCACCCACTCACTCACTCACACACTCAGTCACTCGCCCACGCACTTACTCTCACTCAGTCGTCCACCCAACAACTCACTCACTCATTCGCCCACCTACTCACTCACCCACTCGCTCACTCACCCACTCATTCACTCACCCAGGCACTCACTCATTCACCCATCCACCCACCTGCTCACTCACCCACAAAATCACGCACCTACTCTCACTCAGCCGTCCACCCAACAACTCACTCATTCACCCACCTACTCACTCACCCACCCACTCACTCACTCACCCACTAGCTCACTCACTCACCCACTCACCCACTCGCTCACTCACACACTCAGTCACTCGCCCACGCACTCACTCACTCACCCATACACCCACCTGTTTACTCACCCACCCAATCACGCACTTACTCTCACTCAGTCGTCCACCCAACAACTCACTCACTCATTCGCCCACCTACTCACTCACCCACTCGCTCACTCACCCACTCATTCACTCACCCAGGCACTCACTCACGCACCCATCCACCCACCTGCTCACTCACCCACCCAATCACGCACCTACTCTATCTCAGCCGTCCACTCATTCACTCACTCACCCATACACCCACTTGCTCACTCACCCACAAAATCACGCACCTACTCTCACTCAGCCGTCCACCCAACAACTCACTCATTCACCCACCTACTCACTCACCCACCCACTCACTCACTCACCCACTCGCTCACTCACCCACTCATTCACTCACCCAGGCACTCACTCACGCACCCATCCACCCACCTGCTCACTCACCCACCCAATCACGCACCTACTCTATCTCAGCCGTCCACTCATTCACTCACTCATTCATCCAGCCACTCACTGACCCACTCACCCATTCACCCACATTCTCACTCCCGCACTCACTCACTCACATACCCACTCACCCATTCACTCATTCATCCAGCCACTCACTGACCCACTCACCCATTCACCCACATTCTCACTCCCGCACTCACTCACTCACATACCCACTCACCCATTCACTCATTCATCCAGCCACTCATTGACCCACTCACCCATTCACCCACATTCTCACTCCCGCACTCACTCACTCACATACCCACTCACCCATTCACTCATTCATCCAGCCACTCACTGACCCACTCACCCATTCACCCACATTCTCACTCCCGCACTCACTCACTCACTCACATACCCACTCACCCATTCACTCACCTCAATGACCCACTCACTCGCTCACCCAGCCACTCACTGACTCACCTACCCATTCACCCATTCAACCACCTCACTCAACAACAACCGCCATTCACTAAGTGGCGGTGACGTCACCACGACGCTTGTGCCAGGCCATGTGCACCTTTTAGTCACCCACCTCACTCACCCACTCATCCACCCATTCACAGTCACTCACCCACTTACTTACCCACCCACCCACCCACTAATCCTCCACACTGCAGTTCACAAATCTTCTCTTTCCGATTTTTCACTCGTACTGCTAGACAATCAAATTCCATGCCATCGCCTCCTTTCCCAAGTTCTTATAAATATACCTTCATGAATTCAAGACACGTGTTGGCACTTATCTGCTGCAACTTTAATGAGCGCCGTTTCGTTGCAATCTGCTTGATATTTTTGGCCTCGGGGCCCTGTGTAAAAAAAAAAATCACGTGATGTAAGAATGCCAAAATCACTTGAAATCAAATCGATGTGTTCCCTTGAAGGCGGCAACTTTAAAGGGTGTTCTTGCGAAAGTTAGCTCGCGCACATTACGCACCTCAAATCAAACTTTGATTGGTTTGAATCACCTTAGGAGCGCCCCACCACCTTCAATGCGGGAGACAATCACAATAAGTGAAGTCAAGGGTCCGAGTGACATTTGTCCTGATTTTGCTGTAAAAATATTAAATCTCAACCACCTAACAAGAAAGCAGTGCACACTCAAATGTCAACCTCTTATTGATAAAAACAAAAAATTGTAGCTTTAACATAGCATGTACCCGGAAGTTATGACGTGGCTAATTATGTTATAGGCAAATAGCTGTTTGTTTTATTTCACACTTGCTTGTTCCCACACTTTATCCACGTAGATGCCACGGGTTCTTCCCAACTCGCCATAGCTGACTTTAAACGGCTCTGTTGGCGCAAAGTTTCCAATCGAGGGAGCTCTGGACAGCTCCCTCCTCGTGCTATATTGGCCTAACCCTTCACTGCTGTACCCACACTTCACCCATCACGTGCAACCTGCCGATCAACTAACTGTGGTGCTCCCAGTTACGCTGCTCGGTGGACACAGGTGGTGTGATTGGGGAGCTAAGAAACCTGTCCCGTTCTTTGTTTGTATGTCTTTTGAACTTCTGCGCACTTTGAAATCTAGATTGAAAACCCATTTCTTTCGAATTGCTTTTGTGTATTTAGTTTGCCGTCCTTCTCCCGCACCTCCGATCCACGTGGTTGGCTACGTAGGTATGAAACAAGATCAACATATATATACATACATCCATATGCACGTAGCCAACCGTACCAATCGTAGGTGCCGCGCCAGGAGATCGAAATCTAACCGGCGACCTCCGGATCACAAGCGCGGCGTGCAAACCTTTACACCGTGTTCTTTGGAACTTTCGGTAAAGTCACGTCGATAGAAAAATTTTATGTAGATAAAAAATAAAAACTACGACGTTTCCATCACAACAAAAGCGATCGTCATCAGGAGGAAAAAAGGGGGAAGGCCACTGAAGGAAAATTATTTTAAAGGTTTAAAACCCTTGCGAGCCTACTGGCTATCAACAAAGATTTGTTCATGAAGCCATCCATATATACAGAAACAAACACAATTTCAACCGAGAGGATGGGTACAAACTCAGCAATCATTGGAAGAACGTCATCAACCACTTTAAGTCATAACTGGTTGTGATGTTGTTAATTGGTTTTTTACCCTTCTATCTGGCAACAAAACTGGCACCTTTTTTTACATGGAGTCATGTTTGCATAGACCACAATACCTGCAGCCATAATGCAAACAAAAAACATAACTCTGATAATTGTTACCAGATAGAAGGGTAAAAAAACAATTATCATATTTTTTACTGGCAAATGAGGTTCCAATGGTGTAAATGCTTACCCCGAGCTCTCATACTCTGATGGTTCATTGTCTTTGAGTTGTGCGCCTTTTGGCGTCATCTGGTCCCACCCATGTGAGACTAGGCTCTAAGGAAAGCTGTCTCGGGTGTGGACCAATCAACTTCAAGGACAGTGCATATATTATCAGAGTTATGTTTTTTGTTTGCATTATGGCTGCAGGTATTGTGGTCTATGCAAACATGACTCCTTGTAAAAAAGGTGTCAGTTTTGTTGCCAGATAGAAGGGTAAAAAAAACCAATTATCATATTTTTTACTGGCAAATGAGGTTCCAATGGTGGTTGTGATGTTCCTTTCTTGTCACCATCCGAGTCTTTCTTAGAACTTTGCGAGGCTCACCATGGTGCTCTCTGACCACGGGGTACTTGTGCCCCGCCCACTTCGTTCTGATACCAGGACGCTTGTGCCACGCCCATTTTTAAACCTTTAAAATAATTTGCCTTCAGTGGCCTTCCCCCCGTTTCCCTCCTGATGACGATTGCTTGTGTTGTGGTCGAAACGTCGTAGTTTTTATTTACATCTTTTTTTTCTATCTACGTGACTTTACCGAAAAGATCCAAAGAATATGAATTCCTGCAGTCACGAAAGTTCTAAGTCAAAATTTTTACACCGTGGCTAACTTAACTTGCCATACGTACTACCCGCGGCTGGATAACGGCCTCCTCACACAATGCCAGTCACAGAGGGATGGCTTTACTGTACTTCACCACGTTTATTGGTGCGGGATAAATGAAGGGGCTTGCACTGGACGTGGGAGAAGTCAGATATCGTTGGCTCGGTGCGCTAACCGTCATACCGCTGCTACAGCCGCCCACCCCCAAGTCTGCTTACAAAGCACGCGGTCGCACCGTTAACAGGCGAGTCGGCTCGTGGAGGTACAATCGCAAAGAAATGCTCCCGTCGATTTAGCGTTTTCACCAGGAACGTGCGTACGGGCACGTGCGACACAATGGACGTCGAGAGGGTAATGATTATTATTATTATTCTGATCTTAGATGTGATTTTATAATTACCGTTCATGAGTGCGAGCTTGTTACTCAAAATCCTTTTCATCTTGCTCTTCGTGAGTTTGTATGGGGTTGTTTTTATAATCACGCGAGAGAATGTCATAATTAACCAGCGTGGCCATTGATAAACGTGTTGGTAATCTCCGCGTATGCTGCGATTCCCGTGATGGCCATTGTTTTTTTTTTACAAAACAACAAAGATACCCAATTTGTCTGCATTGACAAAAATCAGAGGCATACAACGGCAAATCAATGAACACGGCCAAACGTGATGATCACCACGAGGCACGCTATTCACCCTGTGGTTTTAATGAGATGCAGTCCTCACATTGCTGGCTGAGCTTACTGCTGGCGGAAAGGCTTCCAGTAGAGAGAGCCTCTCCAGAGCGTATTGGACCTTTTATTCGATGCTAGCCCGACTTATTTAAAGATGTGGGAGTTACGTATGTATGTTTAACTTCTTCCGCACCGTACGTAGACAACCATGCAAATTGGAGGTGCGGGGGAAAGGACAACAAACGAAACACAAAGCGCAATTCTAAACAAATGAGGTTTCAAATCTCGATTTAAAAGTGCATAGCTCCCAGTTGCTTCCTAATATCGGAAGGAATAGCGATGCAGTGACCGTCTTTGTTAAATGGCGAGCCAGAAGTCGCTGCTGCGAGAATGACCACAGTTTTCTTCTTAGGTTTTTTCCGGTAAAGTCACGTAGAAAGTAAAATAAAATAAAAACAAAAATCACGACGTTTTCGGAGGCAACACAAGTCTCCGTCATCAGGTGGGACCGTCACAGCCAGATTAGCTGCTTGATACAGCTAATGATTCCTTGCAGTCACGAAAGCTTCAAATCTAGAATGAATGACCACAGTTGTTTATGCTCCTTGACAAGAACAGCAATGGCATTGTGGTTCATTTGTGGCGAGCACTTTTACCCCTATCACGCGCCGCTTACCGATGGACCACCTGCGGCTGTGTGCCTCGTCATGCAGCCCGGATGGACAGAGGAGGGTGGATTTTAATGGTTTCATCTGCCACGCGGGGAGGATGGAACTTGTGACCTGTGCTGACCTCTGCTGACCATTACGCCGTGGAAGGACGTGAACACGTTCCAATTTATTTGAATGAAAGTTATTTGGAGATGAGGGGGAGGGGTTGTGGGGAGGGGAAATATCTACAGGGCAGGTAAATATGTAGATATCCTTTCATAATAATTTACAAAAATGCACCCTACTCGCAGACAGGATACAAATGATCACGCCGTTTGTGTTTTGCGGAATAATGCCACTGTTGACACGTGAATATGAGATTACGTTTTTAAGGGTCGAGTAAGCTGCGGGTGATGGATTACATCTCATCGTCACAGAGGGCTGCAATGAGGAGGTCGCTGCGAGGCAACAACGAGCAGGTCACGGCGCCGCTTCCAGTTGCGTTGACGTTGAAGAGAAACTATTTCTATTCTGGGAGTAAAAATAATCACAATTGAAGCTTTTTTTATTTATCCAGGTAAGGCCCCCACTGTGCTATGTAGTAGTTCTTTTTCAGGAGCGACCTGGCTATCAACAATGATAGCTCAAACGGAGTGGCGTGTCATCGAGTGGAAATGTAGAGCAGCCAAATGCTCTGAACGCGTGATGTTGATTTTAAATATGGAAGGAAAACCCGGGGGACCCGGAGATAAATCCACGCGACCACGGGGAGAGAGACCACAAACTCCAAATATACAGCAGCAGGCGTCAGGGTCGGGATTGAACCCACAACCTCCTGTATACCAGGCGAGGTAGTTAACATCTCGACACCGACCATTGGATTGCAAGTCCAGTGTACTCACCATTATTGTCAAATGCAGTGGCAGCATCTCCTGGCACGGCAGTTGAAACAACGTTGCAATGTTCTTAAATAACCCCCCCGCCACCGCTGTATACATGGGTACGCCGTAAATTTTGACTTAAAACTTTCGTGACTGAAGGAATTCATATTATTTGGTTCTTTCGGGAAAGTCATGTAGATAGAAAAACGTCATAATTTTAGTTTTTATTTTAATTTAATTTTTTATTAACTTTTTTTTTTATCTACGTGACTTTACCGAAAGAACCAAAGAATATGGTCTTATTGACAGGTCACGTGGCTTGGGACGTGAAACATTAAACAATGACGAAGATGTGGGTATTCCCACCTCTGCTAAGATCACCTTTGAATTGTAGACCGATTCTCCTCTCCCTGGAGCTCCCTCCAGGAGAGGTCCCGCCACCACCAGCAGCTGCGTGAACAAGCAGTTGCAGGACTGCGCCTCTGCATTTGAGTAATTTACAGTCGTTTGTCGATATTCACGTCACGCGGTTTTTATCGGCCGGTCATTACAAACGTTTTGGATTTTTCCCAGCAATTATCAACATCGCTACCCAGAGCAGAGAACGTGGTTATATACTCTTAGGTTTTTTCGGTAAAGTCACGTAGGTAAAAAAATAAAAATAAAAATAATAAAAGTAAAATAAAAAATAATTTTATATTTTACCTACGTGACTTTACCGAATAAACCTAAGAGTATGAATCCTTGCAGTCACGTAAGTTTCAAATCTAGAACGTGGTTATAGTCCGATAGCAGTGAGTGTGGTGCCCTCCTCCACCGCTAGATTCTGTTCTGTGCTATCCACGAACCATGCAACGATGCGACCCCATCAATAATTGGGGGGGGGGGGGTCAATTCCATTCAGGAATCGCTGATTTTTTGTTATTCATTTTATTTTAACATGTGCTGAGCGTCTGTCCTGTGCGGAGATCACGTGCAACGGTAACAACAAATACAAAATAATAAGTCGTAATTTACACTTGTAAGGAGCATTTCATCCAAGGATCCCAATGTGCCACCGCGTATGGAAAGCAGGGATGTAAGACAGAGCCGACACCATAAACGACTGCAACTGTAATGACTCCCCACCCTTTGTCAATCCGCTGCTGCGTGAATGCCTGCCCATGCCGTGTCCATCGAGCGCCGTCGTGTGACCATACCTCACCGCGCTAGTGGTGGTGGAGGTGGGGAGGGGGGGGGACCCAGGACCGGTTCACAAATCGCTCGCAAATCGATGTTAGCCGTGACCACGAATCCAACTGGGTCTGCCAGGTACACGGCGTGCAGTGCTAACCACTGCGTCTCCACTCTACCCGCTTGGCCGCCGATGCACAAAGAGCTTCCTAGCTCAAATGGCCCTCGCCCCGGAAAAAAAAAAAAACTGACTGACTGGTGGACTTTAATCAGCGTCAATTAACTGGTTAAATTAACATGAATAGCAATGGCCCTCTCCTCCTCAGGGAACGCACGACTATAAAAGCCGGCTTCCTTTCATGTCAACCGATGCCTTGCGCTGTGATGTGCTTGCCATGAAGCGGCGGTGTCTCATGTAGTGACAGTATTGATATATACTAAAATGTGTCAATTTGCTGCTGAGGACCGAGACACAAGGACAGCGATCTGAAATGTGGCCTCAACAGAGTGCCTGCGAACAGACCGTGCTGTCGGCGAGCACCTATTAAGGCCGGCACGGCACACGAGGAGAGTGATGTGGCCAGCGATATGCCCGGGCCACTCTGTCCGCGACTGCCGATGTTGATCCACCACCGCACGAGCTGCGAATTCAAGGCTGTGCCGACTCGCCGGGAGGCCCAGGACTGACCCCAGACAACACTCATCACTGACCTTGCCTACCATTCGCTACTAAGTGGCAATGATGTTGTCGCGTCAATGGTGAGCCCGACTAGGTGTACTTTGGGATGACGGAGGGGCTGGGAGTCTGTTAATCCGAGTCTGATAATCCGATGTCATGAGAGCAAGGCCGTAATTTTTATATATATTGTGGGGGGAGGGGGGGCACACCCCCCCCCCCAATATTCAAATATGCTCAAAATGCCCCCCCCCCAATATATTGCTATAAAATAGATTTCTGTTTATATGATTGCGGTTATGGTTGTTACATGCAATGAAACAGAAAAGGTAAAAAGAAAAAACAGAGCAATGTAACACAATACACTATTAGACATTATTGTAAAAAAAGAAATCTTATATGTTAGTACATTTTTAATATTTTATGCAGGAAATGCGTTTTCAAATATTTTTTTTCTGGGGGGGGGGGGGAGGACCCCCAGACTGCCTACAAGATTTGGTCCCCCCCAATGTTGACTCCATGGCTACGGCCTTGCATGAGAGCGACGCGAGTGCTGAGAGTCACGGCACACGGCCTGACCAGGGAGCTCTACTCTCGGAGAGGCGAGCAACTCCCCAATTGGTTTGCGAGATAAAATTCTGATTATGGGGTTCCCCAGCCCATCATCATCTCTGGGGGTTGATAAATAAGAGTACCACTTTGTTGTGAATTCAACAGCGGCTGTATATTGAATTAGACTCTCCCCTGCCATAGTAATATGGAATGTCCACCGCTGGCTGGTAGGCTGTAAAGAGGAGATGGGCACTGACTGCCTTGATGCAAGCTGATTGGGCACAAACAAATAAAGATCCTCCATATAGCCTCAACAGACTGTTGGGGCAAGTGCTGTTATAGCGAGCAGCACCTATGAAGGTCGACACGGTACATGATGAGGTGGGTGGCCAGCACCACGCCCGGCCGCCTTTGTCTCTCAAGTGGCGATGTTTACACACCGCACTAGGTACTCATTTGAGGCTGAGTTGACCTCGGGGAGGCCCAGGACTGGTTCAAAATAATCGTCACCGGTCGCCGGCGTCGTAGTGTAGCACACTAACCACTGCGCCGCCTCTCCCCACAATTTACCATACGCGCACACACAACAACCCTGGGTGCTCGAACTGAAACAGGCCCAGGACCGGTTCATATCATAATCATCACTGGTGTTGGCCGTGAGCAGGAATCGAACTCGAGTCGCCGGGTTTGTAGTGCAGCGCGCCAACCACTACACTACCGCTCCCCATAAATGTGCACTCACGCACGCACACCATGCAGGGAACATTTAATGGCTTGCATTAGGGCATAATCGAGCGAAATGCCCCAGCGCTCGATGTATGCACATTTGTGGAGGGGGTTGACTGCCGGTCAGCACAAGTAGATATTTAGTTCGGATTAAAGGGCTCGTGGATTACGCAGAGGCCGCCGAATTTATCCAGCGACGAGGCCCCACCACGTGCCTCTGCGGGGCGAAATGCGAACACCGGCTCCACCGCTGGAACCCACGTGAATCTGAGGGGCGTTCGTGGAGGGGCTCCACAAAATCGTGCTGATGATAAATTGCACGCGTAAAAGCGAGGCCGTCGACGCTTTTGTGGTCAACACTCCGTAACGGGCTCACGGCTCTTTTACGCTTGGGCAAATCCATGATGTTATCGCGGGTTTGCGCGAGCAGAGGCCCCGCAGACCTACGAGCGCGAGGCAGGCAAGCTTCGGGGAAGTGAGGACAAATGGGTCCGGCAGATAAGAACTAAAACGTCACTTCATATCGAGCGGGATTATAGGAAATCGTGGGGGACGGCTGGTGGAGTGGAGGTGGAAGGGGCGGTTGAAGTGGGAGGATTTGGTGAAGAGATGGCAGGAAGGAATTCCAAAAGACAGCGACAGAGAGTTCTAGATTTGAAGCTTTCGTGACTGCAAGGATTCATATTCTTGGGTTGTTTCGGTAAAGTCACGTTGGTAAAAACATTAAAATTAATAAAAGTAAAATAAAATAAAAATCCACCTGAAGACGGAGGCTTGTGTTGCCTCCGAAACGTCGTGATTTTTATTTTATTTTACTTGTATTAATTTTAATGTTTTTACCTACGTGACTTTCCCGAAACAACCTAAGAAAAAGCGACAGAGAGCCCTGCCGATGGAAGAGACAACAGGCGCCGTTGTTGAGTCGTTCAGCGAGGTTTGTGAGACTACGGCGTTGTGCGGGGGACTCTAAAGCCGAGGAGGACTCGGAGCCGAGGAGGAGAGAGGAGAGGAGTGCTGTGTGCCTGCCGTGCCGTGGTGCTGGGTTGAGGGGCGCAGTGCAGGTGAGTGGCAGGAGCAGCCAATCCGGTTGAGGTATCAAGGAGTGAAGTGTCCTGGGACAATGGATGCAGTAATCGTCGTAGTAGGAGCAATGCACTAGTAGTGATATCGTAGCGACTGAACAAGTGTGAGATGTATATTGTTGGTTCTTTCGGTAAAGTCACGTAGAAGGGAAATAATAAAAGAATATGAAACAATAAAAATTCTCACGACGTTTCGACTGTTTAATATTTATATTATTTTATTATTTCCCTTCTACGTGACTTTACCGAAAGAACCAAGAATATGAATCCCTGCAGTCACGAAAGCTTTAGATCAAAATTTAAGAGTGAGATGGTGACTGGAGTGAAATGCCGAGTGTAGGACCATCCAATGGCATTGCTTGACTTTTGTACGTCTCATTAGGAGCACTGTGAAACGATTCAATCTCCGGGTGTGGCAGTTTAAACAGTGGCACAAGTTGATTAAATCACCCCCCCCCACAAACACACACACACAATGACAGCCCCTGTTTACCCGGAAGTATAAATGTCCATAATAGAGGTTTTTTAATGGGATAGATCGCGTAAATATATAAATGTGTCGTTAAAACCCGCCACCACTCGACACAGTCAACTAGTAAGGGTTGTCACGTAAACAGAACGTGGCCAATTCGTCACTCGTACAGCACCACCGGTGTGTTGGAGAGCCAAGCCACAACCTTGACAATCTGAGAACGACGTTTCACCAGTAATTACAACTAGCTTCATCAGGCGACAGCCACATTCATATATTTACGTGATCAAACCCCCAAAAAACCCTCTATTATGGATGATATTGGTCGCGAAAGGCCCCCTACCACGTGTTAAAGTATAAATATGTTCACCACACAGTTAGTGGACGGGCAGATCACATGTGGTGGGGGTAAAGTATGGTTACTCCCTACCTCATCCATCACATCTGGCTGCCAGCCTCGATGGGTAGGTGAACAAGTGAGTCAAATTTGACTACCTAGAGCAGCTCTCTTTAGTGATACGCCCTTTCCACCAGCGGTTTTGTGAGCTAGAAATTGCGACGCTGTGCCTTTGCGTTTTACCTTGAAGTGTATTGAACACATTGTCTGACCACGGTGACACCACGTGGTTTTAAAAGGAAATAAAAAATAAATAAAAAAACAGATGACGTTTCGGGCAATGGACCTTCCTCCTAGCACGTCGACCTTTCGCGTCGTACGCAGCCAACCATGCTAATCGGAGGTGCGGCGGAAGAACAACAAACTCGACACAAAAAGCAGTCCTAAGGAAATTAGCTCGTCGCTCAAGGTGACTTTAACGTACCGCAGCTCCTAGTGACTTCCTCATATCGGAACGGAGAGCGTTCCAGACGGCCGCTTTCAGGCGCAAGATGCGGTGACGACCACCGTCGTGAACCACGACAGGGGATCACGTGGACGCGGCTCCGAGAGTCGTTGATCTCCCGCATCGCGTCGCTAGCGCGGAGAGCAGGAAGAGAGGGGGGAGGATGCAACACAATGACCGCGATTGTTTTCAGCGCGGGGTCCGTCCCATCGGGCTGCGTGCAGCTCGCGCGTGACGCGCCGGGGCTGTTTGTCGTATCGAGCCGTGCTTCCCTGAGCTCCATCTCCCTCGTTAACCCAGAGGCCCTTGCTTGTCTTGTAGAGTCTCCGTGACAGTGCACTGTGCCTTAATAAACAAGCGATGTGAACATTTAAAGCAGCCCAATGCTGCAAAACGTACGTTGATTCTAAATGTGGAGGGAACAAACTGGAGGGCCCGGATAAAAAATACACACGACCATGGAAAGAGACAGAGAGATGCAAATTCTTATTATACAGGTGGCCAGGGTCGAGAACGAATACACGACATCCTGTATAGCAGGCAAGGTAGTTAACATCTCACCACCGTGCAGGCTGATCTATGTGGCCAACGTCCTCTGGGGTGCTTTCGTGTAATAGTATTTTTTTCTGTCACTTCCTATTAGCTTCAATGCAGCGCATCACGCAGGGAAACACAGAGCCAGGGTGCACGCAGAGTCCAAGCGAGCTGCATAGCAACGTGTGTACCAGCCGTGGTCTAGAAAACAGCGGAACAAACGGGGCCAAGTGAAGACAGGTAAGGGAGGGGGAGACCAGGAAACGTAGAGTAGGGAAAGGATATCGGAGATTGACACTTTTAAAAACTAAATCCTGTTTACACCATTGGAACCTCATTTGCCAGTAAAAAATATGATAATTAGTTTTTTACCCTTCTATCTGGCAACAAAACTGACACCGTTTTTTACAAGGAGTCATGTTTGCATAGACCACAATACCTGCAGCCATAATGCAAACAAAAAACATAACTCTGATAATATATGCACTGTCCTTGAAGTTGATTGGTCCACACCCGAGACAGCTTTCCTTAGAGCCTAGTCTCACATGGGTTGGAACAGATGACGCCAAAAGGTGCATATATTATCAGAGTTATGTTGTGTGTTTGCATTATGGCTGCAGATAGTGTGGTCTATGCAAATATGACTCCTTGTAAAAAAAGGTGTCAGTTTTGTTGCCAGATAGAAGGGTAAAAACCAATTATCAACTAAATCCTGCTTAAACAAATGGTCCTAGCCTTTTCCACCATCACAACTTCCAAGTGGCCATCAGTTTTGCTCATTTCAGGTTCGATTAATTTCTCGGCCGTCATGTAGGCAACCGTTCAATCCAGCCCGGATTGAATCGCGTTACGCACGACGCAGTTTTTTATTTATTTAAATACAGCCGAGCGCAGTTACCAGAGCACTCAAAAAGAACAATAATTGTAACAGACATCCAATCCCGCTGCACCATTGAGGCTCGGAGTTGTTTATTGCCTGTGCTGCCGCCGCCGCCGCCGCCGATGGGCCGCTTTCGTCTGTGGAACAATTAAATATGCCTGCTATGCGCGGTGCAAAAGGGCCTCGTCCGACGATCGGAAGAGAGAGAGAGGGTGTGATGGAGCGCCCGCAACCCTCGCCCATCCATCCGATACGACGCGCAGCAGGTGCGGGTAGACCGAACGCACTGGAGGAGTACTCCTCTCCCGTTCCACACGAACGCGTTAACACAGAACAGGCAAGCGCAGCTATTTGGGGAGCGGAGGGGGCGGCGGGGAGAAATATTAGAATAGATCGAGCGCTCCCCCTCTTCGGTATATGGGGGCAGAGGACTTTTCCCGCCTCGCCTCCCGAGCATCTGAACGCTCGTAAATGGATTTTTGTTCGGCCGTGAGATTCACGCAGCAGCCGCAAGCCCCATTCTCGCGTCGTCCTAGTCGTCGTTGTTTTTCTTTGTTGTTGTTGTTGCTGTTATTGTTGGCGCGGATTGCATCGCAGAGGATGACGCGGGTTTTGTTTTGCAAAAGATCTCGGCGACATGCAGTGGCGGCTGCTGCTGCTGCTGCTCCGATGCCGTCGTCGCTTGCTGCTGCTGTCGGATTTACTCAGCTCCATCCACACCGCCCCACCCCTCCACGCCCCGAGAGCTTCCCCAGCTGCGCAATGAGGATCTGAACATTTTTGCATCAATAAGGCACAGGCACCCAAATGGGAATTCACTCACGCGAGCTGTCAGAGCAGCTAAAGAGAATTTGGCCAACCAAATGGAAAGCAAAGCGTCTCTCCCGGCACGCGTGCGCGTGCGCGCGCACCTCACTACGAAATGCGCGTCTGACGTTGAAAGCGGCGATTTTTCACAGCTCCTTGCCGGTTCACTGTCTAAGTGGAAATCAGAAAGGAAAAAAAGCGCTTTGTTGTTTAAAATGCATTGTTCGCACAGGATGTATTGTTTCTCGCTCATCGACTGGTAATAGATTACGCTTATTATAATAACAACAACAATAATTAACAAGCCTTTGTCCGTTCATCCACCGTTTCTACGTCATTGGTAGGGATCGTTTGACCATACTTTACCATGTCGGGTCAGTTAAGGTGACTGAGGGCCCCAGGATAGGATCAGATATCACGCGCCACTGATGATAGCCACGACCGGTAAATCAAACACAGGTCACCCTAAATACAAATGTGTTGTTAAACCCGCCACCACCCGACAAAGCCAATTAATTAGGTTCGTCACGTTAACCAAACGTGTCAATCTGTGCCTGCTTCAGCACACCGGCGATTTCTTGCTGCCTGATGATGCTGGTTGTAATTACCGGCGACACGTCACGGTACTCGAATTGCAAATGTCGCCGTGGGTTTGCTCTCCAACGCACAGGGGTGCTGTACTAGTAACTCATTGGCATGTACTGGTTACGTGACAAACCTTACTATCTGGCTGTGTCGCCTGGTTCGCGAGTTTAACGACAGCATTCATATGCACGGGATCTAACCCAAAGAAACCTCTATTATGAATAACATTAGTCCCGAAAGCCTCCTCCTAATACGACCGCGTGTTAAACCGACAGGTCGCTGCGTTGACCACATCCGCCGCCACCAGCAGGTTCAAAGCGCTGGCTATCACTGGTCGACCGGTCCATTCGAAAGTTTGCACCCGTGCATTGTGTGCCCCTTTCAGGAAGTTGGCAAAGCTAGACGTGCGACTGCTCCATTGCCAAGGCTGAGTGGGAGTCAAGGTTGTGGCTGACAGATGTTCACTCGGACACCCACTAGTCAAAAACCTCCGGGATTTAAATCTTCACCTTCAAAGCACCGGCCGGCTGCGTTGCGTGGAACATTGCGCATTTCACGGCACATCCAACCCACTGCGGTGGCCTTCACGCGCAGATCTACAGGGAGAGCACCATTTGGTGGGATTGCGCGCGTGATTGCGCGCGATTACGCGATCGTGCGCCACTGCGGAAACAATGAACAGACAGTCGACTAAATGGTCGTGACTGCCTGTGGACTCGTATGTGAGTCTATGGGTCTCTATATTAATCAAGTAGTAATTAAGTCTATGAGCCTCTATGTGAGTTGATGAGTCTTGATGTGAGTCTCCATGTTATTCTAAGTGTCGATTTGAAGCTTT
Organism: Lampetra fluviatilis; assembly: GCF_964198595.1. NCBI lineage: Eukaryota > Metazoa > Chordata > Hyperoartia > Petromyzontiformes > Petromyzontidae > Lampetra > Lampetra fluviatilis. Next base: position 6,302,071 of record NC_136314.1, read on the forward strand.
CGTGACTGCAGGGATTCATCTTCTTGGTTCTTTCGGTAAAGTCACGTAGAATGGAAATAATAAAATAATAAAAATAAACATAATAAAATAATTCTCACAGTGAGAATAATTTATTATTTTTATTTATATCTCACAGTGAGAATTATGTTATTGTTTTATTTTTATAATTTTATTATTTCCATTCTACGTGACTTTACCGAAAGAACCAAGAAGAGTATTCTAAGTGTTCTTGGTTCTTTTGGTAAAGTCACGTAGAAGGGAAGTAATAAAATATTAAAAATAAAACATAATAAAACAATTCTCACGACGTTTCAGCTACAACGCAAGCAGCCGTCTTCAGGTGAAGAATGAGACACTGCCAAGCTAGGAGCTTATATATAAGCTGAGTTGGAGGTGGAAGAAGAAGAGAGCCTTAACAAAAGAATGTGCATATCAAGAGGAATTTAGCATATTCATGGTAAATGCGTAGGAGGTGGGCGGGGGGGTTTCAAAGTCATATTATGCCCATGCATTATGCAGGATCAGCAGCACCAAAGGGAGGGGGGGGGTAGCATTAACAAAGGGAGGGCATGTTAATAGTATGTAGAAGCAATGACACATGTGAATGGGAAAACGGTGGCAGGAGATCCGCAGCGGAGCAAATAAAGCCTTCCCTGTGGAGAACACAAGATACACAGTTAATGCCAGTGAGTGGACTGCGGTCTGAAAGTCACCATAAACGTGAACAACAATCAGTTAAGATCCGAAGTGGTTTATTACGTCCTTCCAATGATTGCTGAGCCAGAATCCATCTTCTCGGTTGAAATTGTCTCTGTGTTTGTATATGTGGATCGCCTCATGGACGAATCTCTCATGGTAGCCAGATGGCTTGCAGAGAACCTCTGTCTTGGAGAAGTCAATGTCATGTGAACCCACTGAATTGTAACAGTGATCTGCCACGGCTGAGGTGTTTGTCCTACCGTGTTTCAGGTCAGCTTTATGTTCACGGATGCGGTCCGAGACATGTCGTTTGGTTTCTCCAATGTAACTGCTACCACATAGGCAACTTAGTTTGTAGACGCCAGGGTACTGTATGTCTGGTACCACGTCTTTTACAGACGGTTACGTCTGTAAAAGACAGTTACATTGGAGAAACCAAACGACATGTCTCGGACCGCATCCGTGAACATAAAGCTGACCTGAAACACGGTAGTCGCTTCTGAAAAAGAGAGATGTAGCCGAGTGGGGCCTTACCTGGTAAAAATAATATTTATGATAGAATTTCAGACTCCACAAGCACCAGCAGAGGACACAGAGAGAGAGAGCACGAGACCTCCCACAGATTTTCAGATGACTTTGGGGATCTTACAAAAGGCCTTGATTTCTGGACTGGAGAGCGCTCGCAGGAGGTGTAGGGGAACATAAGAGGGTGGGGGTGGGGGGTGTAAGTGGTGGTGAGTCCACGGGCGATCTTGAAGATGGCGTTGAGCGCGATACGAGGGGGAGACGCGGTGCGTGCTTTGTGCACTGCGATACGAAATCAGTGACTCGAGACACGGCGAACACAAAAGAGGCGAGTCGATATCGGAATGTGTCCTGGGTCTCCGCTTGGTTTGGCTCAGCATTAAGTGAGTACCACAATGCAGTTCATTGAAATATCGGCACTGGGGAAATGGATGCATTGCTAGGGGCTCACTAAGGTCGGTGCGTGCCTCGACCAACTGCGTGGAATAGGTTTGTTGTTGTTGCTTAGCGTGGCGAAGTGTAATTAAACCAAGCACAGTTTAAGTAGGCCTTCGTCTGGCAGTGAGGTTGACAATGTCTACAAATTATTATCAACTGTGTTATTGCTCGTTTGGGCACCTCCATATGATCTGGCCTCCAGTAAGAGAGCACCGCATTCAATCAAAACTCCCGACTTCATTACCGTAACCTCCCACGGATGGATTACGCATTCCGTGATGGCATCGCCACGCTCTCCCAATTTTCACCGGGAGGTCCGAAAAAACATTGTTAAATTAGCATCCAAACGAGTGCACTGGGGGGGACCGTCGGCTGACATCGGCTGTCAAGCGGACGTCACTTCCCTGACGAGCGCCCTGAGCTACGTGACGTCAAGCGGCTCGTGCCCCCCCCCTCTTCCTCCTGCTGCTACCCCTCCTCCACCCGTCTTCCTTTGCCTCCTACTCTTCACCCCCCTCGTCCTCCTTCTCCCTCTTTCCCCCCCCCGCCGCTCCTCCTGTTTCCACCTCCTCCACCTCCCCGGTGTCTGGGCAAATTCATCTGGGAAACCTCCTCTTGCCTTGTAACTAGAAATATTTGTGACACAGTTTGAGGACAACTCCGGGGATTTGAGAGAGGGAGCCGCTGGAGCGATGGCGGAGACGGGCAAAACGCAATCCAAGCAGAGCGCCTCGTTCCCCAAATAGCTCATGGGTGACAAAACATTTTTTTACCTTTTTAAATTATTGAGAAAAAAAAGATTAAAAAAACCAAAGCTTTTAAATACGAACTTTATTTGCACTCGAAATTCGAATATGCATTATGTTGATCCCCAGAATTAATCACATTTGATGTGCCGGTTAAAGGTGGGTGCCGTCGTTTCGATGTTTGTCTTCATGCAAGCCACCCATTTTTATTGAGCACATCGAAAGCGATAGATTCTGCGGTCAAAATAATATTATAGAGTGCAAATAAAAGTGTGTGCATTGAAAAGCTTGTTTTTCACCCAATTGTTCATATGGCTCTGATGAGATGACAATGATGGCTTTGCCTGTGTCAAACCTTGACCCTACAATAAATGGAAATCATGCGCATTGCTACACAAAAACACTCGACGTTATGAAATGTTGATGGCACGCATCACGGCTATTACAATTAGAATAACGATCATGCCGATTGCAAAAGTCGTGAAATGATATTCATGACAAGAAGAGACGTATAACGCGTTTATAAGTGTCGTATTCGCGATCATGAAGCACTGCACGGTATGAAAGACGGTAGTGCTATAATGCACGCATATGGACAACAGTGCATATCGCGAATCCGTATTAAGCATTGCATAAATATAGCACTTTAAGCATTTATATCAACAATAATCATTCGAAAACGTTGTCAATCAAAATCAGGATAACATCACGGGCATTTAATTGTAAGACATGATCACGGTTTTCCCCTGCTCGCTCAACTTCAGCATAACCACGTTGCCCTACGCGCGTCAGAACGAGCGTGTGCAAAGCAAACGATAACACTAATTATTAAGATTATGAATATGTAATCATTTGAGCAATAGTAGTGATTATAATTGCTGGTCTTGCGCTTAGAGGGAACCACAGCGTCTGCTCCGGCGTCATGACGGAGCGGCGATGACAGCACGTGACCTCTCATTGGTCAGAGGCTGTCCAGCAGCCGCTCTCTGATTGGCCGAGACGTTTGCTCCTCCCCCCCCCCCCCCCCCGTTTGTTGGGCGCGACTATTCGAGATTTCAAAAAGGGGTGAAATGGACAAAGATTAATTAGTAAAATTTAATTAGAATCACGAATAGGCGCATGATCGGCGGGACCTGGACCGTTTTTTTTTATGTAATCAACAATCATCATTGGTTTGGCCATGTTTGTTTGTTGTAGTACGGAGTTAGACTGATGGCCTTCATCTAAGTTGTCTTGAGGTTGTTGTTGTTTGACTTGCATCCAACTGGGATTTTTGCACACAGCGTTGGTGTACGGTGCTTTTTATGGAATATTTTGCCGCCTTTTCCTGGATTTTCTGTTTGCACTTAGTCACATAGTCACTTTAAGATGTTTTCTTGTTCATGTTTTTGTTTCATGTTTTTGTTTGTTGCGGTTGCACCCGATTCAAGAGCCGTATGGCTCACAGGGCTATACCAAATTAATGAAACTGAAAAAATTAAACTGACAACTGAAAAAATACTGAGTTGTCACGTGGGGCGAGTCTGAAGAAAATTTTAGCTCGTTAGGCTTCGTAGATCCGAAGATATTAAGCGTCCAAATAAGATGAATAGACAACACGGCAAGTTCTATAAAAGTGTGTAATAAGCATAATAAAAGTCCATAGAAGAGGTTATTTTGGCTTAGATCGCGTAAATATATAAATGTCTTGTTAAACCCGCCACCACCCGACACAGCCAACTAGTAAGGTTTGTCACGCAAACAGAACGTAGCCAATTCGTCACTAGTACAGCACTAACCGGTGTGTTGGAGAGCCAAGCCACAACATTTAAAAGCTGAGTACGACGTTTCGCCAGTAATTACAACTAGCTTCATCAGGCGACAGCCAGATTTGAGAAGTCTTACTGTTTCGTTCCTTACATAAAGGCGTGACAAACCTTACTAATTGGTTGTGTTGGGTGGTGGCGGGTTTAACGACACATTTGTATATTTACCGGATCTTACCCCAAAAAACCTATATTATGGATGATATTGGTTGCGAAAGCCTACGTGTTAAACCAATAATAAAGGCGTGTAATAAGAATACGAGGGGATCTTAACAGAATACGCTCATTAACGTAAAAGCGAATGATTACCCCTCGAGTCCGTATCTGATCTGCATCCCTCTGTTCTCATCTCGTTCGAGTAACTCCGCCTCCGTCTCCATTGTCGATATCGCTCTCTCCCATTTCACTCCGCCTCCCGTCTCATCTGCACTTCTCTTGTCCGTGCGAAATCTCTTCTGTCGTCTCACCAGGATGGTTTCTGCGTGTGCCCCCTCCACCCCCATTGCGTCACGGCCACTGCTGGTCTCAGTGGTCTCTCAGGAACCACTTTCAGGCTGCCCAGGCCCTTAACAACAACGTTTCACCCAGAGATGAATGCACGACAACCTGCCGTTAAATTTCGATTTAAAGCTTTCGTGACTGCAGGGATTCATCTTCTTGGTTCTTTCGGTAAAGTCACGTAGAATGGAAATAATAAAATAATAAAAGTAAAACATAATAAAATAATTATATTATGTTATTATGTTTTATTTATATTATTATAAAATAATTATATTATTTTGCTATGTTTTATTTTATTTTTATTATTTCCATTCTACGTGACTTTACCGAAAGAACCAAGAAGATGAACCTGCCGTTAGTTGCACCTTGGGCCCGATGTGTATCTGTGGCTTTTTAATGTAAAATGAGGCACGCAGTATAGTCTGCAACGCTCTTCCTTCAGATGTTAGGAAGCCAAAGACAGTGCTTTCCATAAATAAACCACAATGCCTTGCTGATCTCGTCAAAGAACATAACCACCACGCAAACCCCGATCATCCTTGCAGTGGCTTTTGACTGCTAGCCATTGAACAAAGACGGGCACTGCATCTCGCGGCTTTCAGAGGCGCTTCTGCGGCCGTCTGGAACGCTCAGATGATATTCAGAGGCCACTGAAGCTACACACTTTGAAATTAACTAGATTTCAAACAGATTTCTTTAGAACTGCTTTAGTGCTTAGTTTTTATTTTCCCTTCCCTTGCACCTCCAAATAGCACGGTTGGCTAGGTACGGTGCAAAGGAAGTTCAACATACATACACTACATCCGAAAATCACCGCTGTTATATTCAGCGCTTAGCTTAAGCCAGAACAATATAATACAATCCATGAATACGGTAATGAGAATAACCTATCTGAATTATGTGACTGTCCGATGTACGGTCCACACTAGTCGCTCAGGGGTTGCAACCCTCACTCTGAATCGTGACAGCGCACACAATCTTGAAGGGGGCAAATTGAACAACGCCTGTTACAAAGCGCGCCTCTGCCGTTGGAAGCGAGATGGTGAGACGTCTTTTTTTTACGTCGTTAGAGTCGCTACGTCCGAGGTACATAAAAAAAAACGGGACTCATCATGGGAAGAAAAAGATGAAGGATGTCTCTCGTTGTCTTACACTATGGGAACCTCATTTGCCAGTAAAATATGATAATTGTTTTTTTTTACCCTTCTATCTGGCAACAAAACTGACACCTTGGTCCAACCCATGTGAGACTAGGCTCTAAGGAAAGCTGTCTCGGGTGTGGACCAATCAACTTCAAGGACAGTGCATACATTATCAGAGTTATGTCTTTTGTTTGTATTATGACTGCAGGTATTGCGGTCTATGCAAACATGACTCCTTGTAAAAAGATGTCAGTTTTGTTGCCAGATAGAAGGGTAAAAAAAACAATTATCACGTTGTCTTACGTCATGGATTGTCAACATTATTAGTATTACTACGCAACTGACAAAAGCCGGCACTTTGAATGTCCAAAGACGGCTCACAGATTTCGCCACGACGGTGGCTGTCTCAAAAGAGGATGACCGTCGAAATATCAGGACAAGTTTGGCAACCCGAGGTAACCACATCCACGAACGAGAGATGCTACCGGATGTGGTTGCGCTGGGTATGGATATATTTTCTATTTGACAAATCTGGACAGATCTGGCTGAAACGAGTCCCTGCTTGCATGCCTGCTGTTGAATAGCAAGCATCAGCTATTGAAGGACTGCAATCATCTTAACCACACGAATGAGATACTGGAGGGGATTTCTTTGTTTGATCTGACGACACTGTGTTTATCATTTACCCGTGCTCAGTCACTTCTGTCAATGTAAGGGACGGACGTGACGGAGGTGTGTGCGTGTGTGTGTGTGTGCATGCGCGTATGAGGGGAGCGGTGGTGTAGCGGTTAGCGCTACGCTACACTACGAAACCCGGCGTCCCGAGCTCGATTCCCGCTCATGGCCAACACCGATGACGGTTGTCTGAACCGGTCTTGGGCCTCCCCTAGGTCGACTCAGCCTCAAACGAATACACGGAGCGATAAACATCGCCGCTGGGGAAACAAAGGCGGCCGGGCGTGGTGCTGGCCACCCACCCGTTTGTGTACCGTGCCAGCCCTTCATGTTCACGTGCTCGCTAACAGCACTTGCACCCAGGGCCGTATTCAGGCACGGGGCTTTACGGGTTGCAGCCCAGGGGCTCGAGGGCCTCCAGAGATGAAGTGAAAAGTTATTTTCAATTTGTGAATGCTGAATTGTATTCGTTGTTAGTTAGCCTTGTAAAAGTAAAAAAAAAATCTTCAACTTTAAATTTCGATTTAAAGCTTCACACTGTCTTTCCGACAGACCTGTTCTTCACCTGAAGACGGTTGCTTGCGTTGTGACCAAAACGTCGTGAGAATTGTATTTTATTATATTTTATTTTTATTAATTTATAATTTCCCTTCTACGTGACTTTACCGAAAGAACCAAGAAGAATAATTCAACTTTGTTTTTCTTTTGAAAATATTACTGGGGGGGGGGGCTCACAGTCCCCGTAGCCATAGAGGGGCCTACCAAATCTTAATCCGGCCTTGCTTGCACCAACAGTCTGTTAAGTCCATACGGGATGATGTTGTGTGACCCTCCCCCACCCCGCCAAAGGTGTTCGACAGTCCTCCTAACTGCATCCGTTGCACGGCAAAAGGAACGGTTGCCCCCCACAAACAGACGCGGGGTCAACACGCAGAGCGACGGTTTTGACGCTTTGCCTGTGGCTTGTGGCTTGCTCGCTCTCCGTCAGGCGGGGTGTGCATCGCGCAGTCACTCAAGATCCCACGCGAACCGAGGCCCGGGGAGTACGACAAGATCATCAAGCGTCTGCTCGACACGTCCACAGCGCGCGTCGTCATCATGTTCGCCAACGAAGACGACATCCAGTACGTGGGGGGGGGGGGCTTGGGGAATGACGATTTACTCTCGCTGCCTCCCTCCCTCCGTTCGTTCGTTCGTTCTTTTGCTCGTGGCTGTTTGCTGTTTGCACCCCTTCCTTTTGGGGTCTTCCCGGGGAAGACGCATAAGAACTGTCTCAGCCGAACTCCGCTCTGTGCACCTCCGATTAGCACGGTTTGGCTGTGTACGGTGCGAAAGAAGTTCAACATATATACGCACGTGAATGCGAATGTTTTTAGTTCGTCGGCCATTTGGCGTTTTCTCATCTTATCTGCCGTAGATTTATAATTCCAGCGCCCTTAGCCGAGGCGCTTTACAAAAATTATAAAATTATACGTTAAATTATCCCGGTTAACAAAGAGTGTGGTGGGGGGGGGGGGGAGCGGGGGTTACTAAAAGTCGTGGTGTAGCTATGGTGACAGTAAGGAGGACAGTGGCTCAGGACGGATTGGTGAGATTTAAAGGAGATGAACAAGATTCAGAGATGAGTGAGCTGTGAGCAGCGGCCTGCAGCACGGGTGACGCTTCGCTGCACGGCAGACGCAAGTTGGAGATGGTGGCAACACCTGATGACGGACGCTTGTGTTGCGCCCGAAACGTCGTGATTAATTTTATTTTATACCTACGCGACTTCACCGAAAGAAACGAAGATGTGTTGTGTTTACTCTCCAACGCACTCAAGTGGGAACCAATTGGCGGGCAGATTTTGTTTACGTGGCACACCTCACTAATTGGCTGTGTCGGGTGGTGGCGGGGTTAACAACACATTTATATTCGTGCGATCTAAGCCAACAAAATACACCGTTATTATGAATTATTATGAGAAACGAACTGGGATCAGCAAGAAGTGAGAGATGATATCTAAGATGAGTCGGTACAATGGGGGCTTGGTGTCCGTTCCCTGATCACCATTGCATTCACTTATAATACATTTTAAAATAACGCACCTGACTACCTGTAGCTGTGGAAAATGGAGCGCACAATTAGACGTGCGATGAATCGCAGGTGAGCTCACAGCAGCTACAGTGAGACAGCGCAAGATGGGGGAGCAGGTGGAGGTGTAGGCTGGCGATGAGATGGACTGATGCAGTATGGGAGGATGTGGAGCTGAGTGGACCTGCAGACGACTGGTACCAGCGGTGTCAGGATCGGCCTCTGATGAGGAGGCTCGTGAAGGTCGCTGCTACTGGGCAAGTGGAGGCAGTCGCCCTCCAGCAACAATGGAGGGCAGAGGAGGGGACGCTCACAACAACGAGCGGAGCGCCGGGCGGATAAAACACATAAAGTTGGCACAGTAGGGGGTACAGCTGGTGCAACTACCAGTCATCTCAGTCAGCCAACCAATGGCACCTGGGTATGTCCCGTGACCTCCCGTCAGCGAGCCTTACGACACTTCACGTGGCCTCAAAGTGCACCTGGCCTGGGCACAGGCGCCGTGGTGGCGTCACCGGCACTGAGTGGCGAGTGGCGGCTGTTGTTGGCATTGGTGGCTACCGAGGCACGAGTCCAGCAGCTGTGGAGTTTGGGCAGATGGCGGAAAGCGTGAGGATGGTGATGATCCAAAATAGAGGCTTTTGGGTTACATCGCGTAAATATATAACTGTGTCGTGAAAACCCACAACCACCCAACACAGCCAACTAGTAAGGGTTGTCAGGTAAACAGAACGTGGCCAATTCGTCACGAGTACAGCACACCGGTGTGTTGGAGAGCCATGCCACAACATTTACAATCTGAGCGCGACTTTACCTCTATGGTGATGATGATGATAATGATAAGCCACTTCGTTGAGCTGCCATTTGCGATGGTTAGGTCGCTTCTGGAAAAGAAGCTAACGGCTCAGTGGGCTTTACCTGTGTAATGTGAGGATATATCCGGGTCGCTGACGGATCACAACTCGTCACGATGATTGGCTCTGCCGGTCCTGGTCCATAGCCAATGGGGGGAAGCCTAGGGGCGTGGCCCTGACGTAATGGGAAGGTGACAGCTGTAAGTAGAGGATTGGTTCTGCTGGCTTTAGCCACAGCCAATGGGGAGACAAGTCAGGGGCGTGGTCCCGGAAGCCTACGATGGAGTCTGGAAGATTCCATAGAGGCTAACCAGGATTTGATGGAAAGGTACCACGTGACCCGGGTATTAAATAGGAGTGGAGACGAACAACACGTGGTCAGAACTGGAACGAATGGAGCGGGGGTCCAGGCTGCCACGTGGTCCAGGCTGCCACGTGGTCCAGGCTGCCACGTGGTCCAGGCTGCCACGTGGTCCAGGCTGCCACGTGGTCCAGGCTGCCACGTGGTCCAGGCTGCCACGTGGTCCAGGCTGCCACGTGGCTGCGCGCGTCTCTCTCTCTATCCCTCTCACGCTGTCTGTCAGCAGCATGAAGGAGTGTTGTAAAGAAAGACAAATAAAGACCGGATTCCAGAAGTCGCTTCCACGACCTTTATTACACCTGTAAAGATACCAAAACTATCTATAGTTTAGTTGTACTTGTGTTTTTTTGTTAAGTGCTTAGTTTACCTTCCTATTGGTTATTGTTGCCAATTTTTCTTACCCACCCCGACTGGACATCTGTGAACAAAAGAGTGGCACAGCTCATCGGATTCCTCCAGTCTCAATCGAGATTCTGATGAGAGAGGTGTGGTGACATCAGCTCCTATTCATTTTGATCCTGAACTCGCTTGGATAATTTTATTTCATTCTCACGCGATAACAAGAAAGCCGTTCGATAACGCATCGATTATCCAGCTTGCTCGTTTACCATTTCGTGTTGTTGTCCATATATCATAATCACGTTTTAATAAATGTAAACTGGTTACATCGAAGGTAATGTGTTTACGTAAAATTACGAATTAATAACACCTCATCACTACACGATGGCACTCTGGAGTGCATGAATAAACTATGAAACAACAAATCTGCAATTAATCCTCTCACCAATATCGCATCACCGACTGTCGCGCACGTGTTTGACGATGCTTTATTATTGCATTCTCAAAATGGGAAGGGAATTCCCCCACCCCCCACCCACCCACCCCAAACACATTCCTGCGGGGGGAGCTGGTTGGAACGTTGGGTTGCTTGGTCAATGGCCAGGGTCAACGGCGGCGTGGTGTATTCCTCAAATATGCCCGACTGCGAGGGCGGGCACAAGCCGGCGTGAGTAGGTGAAACGTTGAGTTTTATAAGGGTACCACGGGGTGACCAGCCCCTCCCCACCCAGCCCTACCCCTCACACCCCCCACCCAGCCCCACCCTCCCCACCCAGCCCCTCCCTACCCTCCTCTCCCGACCCAGCCCCTCCCTGCACGACGGAAGGACGGACACAATAATCCCCTGTGGGCTGGTGTAACCAGGAGGTTCCTACCAGTATTAATATGTATTAGGCACAATGGAAAGACATCGAATAACAGCACAGGGGATAGAGAAACGTTAAAGCTGATAACAATAACGTAGTGACCACGCACTAACCAGAGTGGTGAAGTATGGCCGGACAACCCCATACCGTCACGGTATCTCAAGGCCTTCATCCGGAAGTTTATTGACAAAGGGCTGGACGTTAAATTGTGTAACCAACGTTCATATATGTATGCGTATGTATATATACACTGAGTCAACTTCGTTATGCTATTTGACATGAAAAATTCATCTCTAAATGTGGAATGTCAATATGGTTAAAATATAGATAGATGTAAATCCAATGAATACAGAATGTACGATGTGCATGCATGTACGCACATATATTTAAGTTGACTGAATGCGTACATAAATCTGAAGTCTTCTTTATTTTTAGATGACACGATAACAAACATAACTACAATGAGAATCTAAGATCAACGTTTGGAATTGCAGGAAAATGTCAAATAAAAACGCTAACTGGCATATTTTACAGCTGAAGTTGTGGAACAAGTGGTGGGTATGTCCTTTAACATTCTTATTCTCATTGATGGTACTCGCAGTCCCAACGGGGAGGATTTACACCGGTCGGTGAGGACTGTGAACTGCAGATGAGCAGCACTTCACTTTGACCTTTCTGCACCGAATAGCAACGTTGGGGCAGAATCAACCGTGGAGAGACGACGTTGACTTGGTACAGGGGTTGACTCAGGACAAGGTTGACTCGGTACGAGGGTTCACTCGGTACAAGGGTTGACTCAGGACAAGAGTTGACTCGGTACAAGGGTGGACTCGGTACAAGGGTTGACTCGGTACAAGGGTGGACTCGGTACGAGGGTTGACTCGCTACAAGGTTGACTCGGTACGAGGGTGGGCTCGCTACAAGGGTTGACTCGGTACAAGGGTTGACTTGGTACAAGTGTTGACTCATCACAAGGGTTGACTCAGCACAAGGGTTGACTCAGCACAGGGGTTGACTCGGTGCCGCTGGCATTGTTTAAGACCGGGAATCAAATGTGTTCGAGGACCAGGTGCCCCCGACGCCACCCACAGCACATTGGAAGGATTTTGAAGGTCCTGGCAGCCCATTTAATGCCAATTCTAATGATGCTTTGAACAGCCTACAAAGCTGTAGTTTGGCAGGATACCATTGAGCCTTTGCTTATAACTGAATACTTTCCGCAAAATATGAGACTCGATAAGTATTTGTACCGCGTTGCATGCGATCAATACACCTCTTGTATACGATTGGGGGATTTTTTTGTATCAACTACTCAAAAATTGGCCATAATGAACTAATTTTGTCAAGCAATTAGAAGCATTACCGCTACACAAAGGCAAATATCCCCCATATAACCTTAACAGACTGTACGGGCAAGTGCTATTAGCGAGCATCTATGAAGGCCGACAGCACACTAGGGGGTGGGTGGCCAACACCACGCCTGGCCGCCTTTGTCTCCCCAGTGGCGATGTTTATACCCCACACCAGGTACCCATTTGAGGCTGAGTCGACCTAGGGGAGGCCCAGGCCCAGTTCAGATCATAGTCACTCAGTTCGCAGGCCGCTGGCTGCTATGTTACCGCTCCCCCAGCTGCACGGATTCATAGGCACACACACACACGTGTATATACGTAGGCATGTGCATACGTAATAATTTTCCTCGAAGGCAAATTGATGACCGGTGGTCGAGACTAACGGTGGAGTCGCAGCCAAAGGAGTGAATGCGCCAACAACGATGTCAGCCGTGGGAGATGGAGATGGCTTGGGGGAGGCGTTCATCCAGCGGTGGATTGACCATGGCCGCTGAGGATGTTGATATATGCACATGGAGCGTGACACCACAGCAGAAAAATTGGTTCGAAACGTGTTCTGCTGGTCACTGTTCATTATTTAAAGCACACAAACACGCACAGGGACGAAATACCAATTTCAAATTATGCCAAAATTCCAAACGCCCGGCATAGATAAAGTTTTAGGTAATCCCAAACCAAATATTAAAACAATGTTTCAGATCCATCCAACAATGATGTGACATCACGGGAAGTTGAGTCATCGGAAGTTACATTACTCCCACACATTTCCTGGTGTTGACGATTATTTTTGCTGAAATTATAAAAATGTAAAAAAGTTAAAATTTACGTTTACTGTTTTTTTTATTACGTGTATAAATATATTTAAAAATAAACATAATGCACGTACAGAGCTTTGTCGGTCCATTGCTGGATGAGGGTTTCCCCATGCCATGCAGCCGTAGGAGTTAATTGACCATACTTCACCACGCTCAGCAGTGTGGAATCAATCATATGCAGTGGCAAAACAATCAAGACTCATGCAAAGTTAATGAATTTAAATCTGAAAACACAAACGTATCAAATCCCAAATTGCGCATAAACGAAGATATCCCATGTCCAATTTTTGTTTTAATGGAAAAAAAAAACTCATCCTGTATATATTCGCTGAAGTATTTATATTCATTCATTAGCGTGGAACTGGCTGCCCCCCCCCCCCCCCCCTTGAATGAATGAGCCACCCAGCTGCTCAACCACATGCCTGCACCCGCTGATTGCATTCACCGTATGCACGCCGACGTTTCCCGTAACTCAGAGATGCCAGTCGTAATGATGGTGGGCCCTCCTTCGCTGGCAGAAGCCACAAACCCAGGATCCCACCACCTCCCCTCCTCTCTCCACCGCGTAACAAAAGACTCCCTCTCTCTCTCTGCTGTCCACTCTCCGCGTGCTCTCTCCGTGCGCCGGTCACCTGGGCACGCTCAATCACTCGCTCCGCGTTTTACTGCCTTCGGCGATTCTTCGGAGCTCGCAGGAAATTACCCATGAATCAAAATGAGACGAAGGCGACGCAACAGAAAAACAGCGTGGGTGCGATCGCGCGCGCGTGTGTGCGTGTAACGGTAGTGTAGCGGTTAGCGCGCTGCACTACGAACCTGGCCACCTGGGTTCGATTCCCGCTCACGGCCAACACCAGTGACGATTATTTGAACCGGCCCTGGGCCTCCCCTAGGTCGACTCAGCCTCAAATGAGTACCTGGTGCGATGTGTAAACATCGCTGCTAGGGAGACAAAGGCGGCCGAGCGTGGTTGTTGGCCACCTACCTCCTCGTGTGCCGTGCCGGCCTTTATAGGTGCTCGCTAACAACACTTGCCCCTACAGTCTGTTAAGGCTATACGGGGGATCTTTATCTTTGTCTATAACCACTTTTTATGGGGAGCGCGGGTGTAGTGGTTAGCGCGCTGCGCTGCGAACCCGGTGGCCCGAGTTCGATTCCCGCTCACGGCCAGCACCGGTGACGATTATCTGAACCGGTCCTGGAACTCAGCGAGATCGACTTAGCATCAAATGAATACCTGGTGTGGTGTGTAAACATCACCACTGGGGAGACAAAGGCGGCCGGGCGTGCTGTTGACCACCCAACCCCTCGTGTGCCGTGCGGCCTTCATAGGTGCTTCACGCTAACAGCACTTGCCCCAGCAGCCTGTGAAGGCTAAATGGGGGATATTTGTATACCACTTTGGGGAGCGGTGGGGCTTTGCTTAACCCGCTGCATTTCGAGTTCAATTATCGGCCATGGCTACCATCAGTGGTGATTATCTGAATTGATCCTAGGCTTCCCCTAAGTCCACTCAGCCTTAAATATGCACTGTGGAGATGAAAGGCAGCTTGGTGTGGTGCAAGCCACACTTTAATGGGTGCTTGATTACAGCACGAGCTCCCACCAGTGACACGGCACCATTGCTTGTTCGAGCAGAGGGACACGTATGGATGTACGTATGTTGAACTTCTTTCGCACCGTACGTAGACACGCCTCCGACGCGGATAGGTCATCCACACCGCTCGTGTAACAAACGACACGCAGATCACGTGTGTGTCGTCATCTGTATCGTTAATCTGAATGTACGAGGCCCTCTTTGTCAACTCATTGCTGGTGAAAAGCTGCCGACGCCAAACAACCAAATCCTCACTGCCACAGGCCCACCCAAAATGCAACGTGCCAGTGAGGATTTGCATGCATCGTGGTGTTTGCTCACATGACTCATCAACTCACGGTGCCTTACGTCTCGTCTCATGTCAACCATTTCAATGACCTGCTATAATCTAGCCCAGGGTACCTCCAGTGGCAGCTGTCTCTGTGTGGCACAAGATGAACGAATCACCAGCCTGCAAATGGGTTAAAGTCTCGCATAGAAATCCATAAGCTTACACGGAGACCCATAGACTCAGCCAGACACCCGTAGACTCAAATAGAGACCTATAGATCGACGTAGAGACCCACAGACTCACATAGAAGCCATAGACTCGCATAGAGGCCCATAGACTCACATAACGATCCAAAGACTCACATAGAGGCCACATCATTATTTAGAGATCCATCGACTTACACGGAGACCCATAGTGTCACACAGACACCCATAGACTCACACAGAGGCCATAGACTCATTTAGAGATCCATAGACCCACATAGACCGATAGACTTATGTAAAAATCCATAGACTCACTCAGATACCCATAGACTCGGATAGAGACCCATCAACTCACATAGACGCATTGCGTCGCATCGTGGTCCATAGACCCACACGGAGACCATAGACTCATAGACTTATATTTTATATATAATGGGAAGGACATCGCATGGAATGTGTATTTTTTAATTGTCTTAAAAACAGCATCAACATAATGTCCAGAGATATAAAAGGACCAGGGGTGCACCATTCCCAAAGTGGGAGCACAAACAATCACAACAAGCGTAGCGCCTCCCCCTCCCCCCCCCACAGATACGATATAGAAAATAATATCGGAGCGAGACAATAGAGAACAATAGGAAGAGGTGAGATGGGAATGTGACGGGCAGAAAATACACGATGGGTGACGACGATGGCGAAGATGAGGCACGAATCAACAGCTGTTATGTTTTACTCCTTCAAAACACCACGTGTGTGTGATACGTGGCCGAATGTCAAAAGGTGGACGTCCGAATGTGAAGTATCAGCGTTGTTGCTCCCCGCAGTGCGCGAGATGACCTTCTGATCATCACACGCGGTTCATTCCGAGGAATCCTTACAGGGAGTTGCCTATGCGTGTCCTTTGCCCGTTGACATCGACGCTTCGTGGCGTTAGCTGGGAGGGCATATTTTAGTTTGAGCACCCACAACCGATCAACGCCGATTTCGACGAATTTCCACTCGGAGATTTCACGCGTGCGAAACGTCATCGTCGTCATGATCATCAGCCACGATCAATGCACCGCAGGGCGAAGTCGACCCCAAGCTGTCGAGATCTCTAACAGTCCGTCGATGTCGTGATCCACCCGGTTTTAGCACTCGAACTGATTTGCATATCATATTGTGTTGCAAAAAAAAGTTTCCCACGTGAATCAAAACGCATTTGCTACGCAATACATCGGCCGCGCCACCTGTTTGCGAGTGTCTAATATCAGCAGCATGAATTCAAACACAATCAGACTATTGGCTGGTTTCTACATACATAGTCTCGTCAGCAGAGTCATCCTTGATTGAATCAATGCTGGTGGGCTTGCCCATCTTACAGGCAAGGACCCTATCTTTGCGATATGGGGTCCTAGATTATAGACACTTCCTTCCCAAGGATCTTCGTTCTAATCCAGGGGTCCGGGAATACTGTTGGCACTGCACTCCGGAGCCGCGTGCGGCTCTTTAAGGACTGCTGCTTCGTGACACTTACTCATTAAGGACTAACACCGTCTCATATTCACGTTGCGTTGTTACGGCTCTTAAAATATTGAGTATTTTTTTTACTTACCACCGCATTCGAACAAAAATGTCTCCCCTCGTTAATTTTGGTTGCCGGCCGCTGATCTAGACCATTAACAATCTCGCCCGCCCGCACCGGTGCCATTCTCTGATACATCTACATCTTTGGATGAATTATCCTGCATCGCGGAAAGGGGTTTCCCGTGGAATGCGTGAACACGCTCAGCGGGGAAGGGATTCGGGGCGGGTGCAAGTGCTGCCTGGGATTGAATGGTTGTCCCGCGTCTGTGTACACACACGAGCTTTAATGGGGAATGTCATTATTTTGTAGGCATGCATTGCACTCATGAATGCCACGTGCCCGCTTGCTTTATAACGTCACTTGCCGCCCTGTGTGCCGTTGCCCGTTAGCACAGGTCGGGCATAATTGCACAGACGTTATTAAAAGGAACCACATCATTAATAGTGGGTTGAGTTTTGTCTTTTTCATGGATTAGACGTAAATGCAAATGTTGCCCCGGCACCGTCGCTGACATGCATCCGTGTGTGTGTGAATGTGTGCTGTGTGTAACGAACCTGGCGACCTGGGTTCGATTCCCGCTCACGGCCAACACCAGTGACGATTATCTGAACCGGTCCTGGGCCTCCCCTAGGTCGACTCAGCCTCAAATGAGTACCCAGTGCGGTGTGTAAACATCGCCGCTAGGGAGACAAAGGTGGTCGGGCGTGGTGCTGGCCACCCACCCCTTCGTGTACCGTTCTGGCCTTCATAGGTGCTCGCTAACAGCACTTGCCCCTACAGTCTGTTAAGGCTATGCGGAGGATCTTTGTGTGTAACGAACCTGGCGACCTGGGTTCGATTCCCGCTCACGGCCAACACCAGTGACGATTATCTGAACCGGTCCTGGGCTTCCCCTAGGTCGACTCAGCCTCAAATGAGTACTTAGTGCGATGTGTAAAGAAATCGCCACTAGGAAGACAAAGGCCGCCGGGCGTGGTGTTGGCCACCCCCACCCCCTCGTGTGCCGTGCCGGCCTTCATAGGTGCTCGCTAACAGCACTTGCCCCTACAGTCTGTTAAGGTTATACGGGGGGTCTTTGTCTTTGTGTGTAACGAACCTGGCGACCTGGGTTCGATTCCCGCTCACGGCCAACATCAGTGACAATTATCTGAACCGGTCCTGGGCCTCCCCTAGGTCGAGTCAGTCTCAAATGAGTACCTGGTGCGGTGTGTAATCATCTCCACTGGGGAGACAAAAACGGTCGGGAATGGTGCTGGCCATCCACCCCTTCGTATACCATCCCGGCCTTCATAGGTGCTCGCTAAGTGCACTTGCCCTTACAATCTGTTAAGGCTATACGGGGGGTCTTTGTCTTTGGAGCTGCAGTGTAGCGGCTCGTGACCTGCGCTCCAAACACGGCACCCGTGTTCAATTCCTGCTCCTGGCAGTGACGTTTATCTGAACCGGTCCTGGATCTCACGGAGTTCTACTTAGCCTGAATGGATCACGTAGTTTGACTTAGCCTTAATGAGTACCTGGTACGATGTGTTAACATCGCCACTGGGCAAGGTGCTGGTCACCCACCCCCTCGTGTGCCACTCCAGCCATCAAATGTGCTCGCTAACGGCACTTGCCCCAAAAGTCTGTTTCGGCTATACGGGGGATCTTTGTCCTCGTGATAATCATCGGGCGAGTGTTATGCTCAAAGATGCTCGTGGATTATTATTTTGTTCAGTTTTTTTTTTCCTCCTTCATGAATCACGATGCGAAACAAGGTAGGCCGATATGAGCGTTTGTTCTTTCCGCACGCGGAAATGTGTTTTTATCTGCGCCCGTATTAACAAGGCTCATTTTCGCTGCCTGAAAACGGTTATGCTAATGGTGTGTTTATTTCCCCCCACCCCCCCCCCCCATGTCTCTTTGTCAACACGGAGGCATTGCATTTTAATAGCCCGGGCATCCTGCTCAGGCAGCTCTCTATCGCGGTGGCAGTGGGTAGGGGGGTGGGGGACATTTAAACGCCACGTGCAAAGAGAGAGAGAGAGAGAGTAAAAACAATTGATTAGTTATGGCTTGTCACATTACCCGCCGCTAACAAGCCAGTGGGCGGTCTCTGCCAAATGGATTCAATACATCAAGCTTAACGACACCTCGCTGCATAGCGCAACACACACACACGAACACAACGGCAAGTATGAGTAATAGCAGCAGTGGTACAGACGGGGGGGGGGGGTGTCTTGCTATTGATGACACCGGCTGTTGGAAGCAGCAGATTGACGGATATCTCCGATCGGAGGCCTTCGCTCGGAGGCCGTTTTGAAGAAGTGGCCGGCGGCGTCGTCGCCTGCGTCGTGGGATGCTCGTTGGGGCGCGATGGCAAGATGTCATCTCCCTCGCGAGATGTTATCTCCCTCGCAAAAGATGTTATCTCCCTCGCCTCGTATGCAGGAGGTCCGTGACGCCTGTAATATTTGTAGTTTGCGTTCCTCCCTCTCTTCTCGTGGCCCCGTGGATTATTCTCTGGGTCATCCGGGTTTTCCCTCCACATTTAGAATCAACGTGCATTCAGAGTTATTTGGCTCCTATAAATTTCCACGTGGTGCTAATTATTTTCCACCACGCTACCGAGCCGCGCCAGGGCAGCACCGAGCCAGCCCAGCGTGGTTCACAAGGCACCAAATTATTTTTCCACTGCGGAACCCGAGCCGTGCCACCGACGTCGCGTGCGACGAGCGCGTCGAGACGTGTGTGGGTGGTGTAGTGCAGTGGTTCTCAACCCGGAGGTACACGGCCCCTGAAGGCTATGTGGCAATGCCCCAGGTGGGTACGTGAGATCATGTATAAATATGTGAAATCATATCGGACGTAAGAGTCATTGGTGAAAAATGATGCATAGATCTGGCAATATAAAATAACTACGATACAATTTGCATCGATATGGTAACCTGGAACGACATGAAAGCACTTTCTAAGCTCCCTGATTCTGCACAATGCAGGTTTACAAGAGCAGCCAGTAAACTAATGACGTCTCGCGCGCAGAGCGTCCGCTGACTTTGTTTTAATTTGCTTGCAGTTACTAGCAGCTAGTTCGGTCATACCTCTCACAAAGTGGACAATTGGTTAAAATATTGATGTTCATTATTCACACGTTGATTTCTGACTTCTCAGAACCACGTTGGGTCAGGCAAGGATGGGGGGGGTGTACTCGTTTTAAACAAAATTCAACAACGGGGGGGGGGGGGGCTACCAGTAGCCAACAAAGGTTGAGAAGCACTGGCGTGGTGTGCGCTGGTGTCCTTACCGTGCACTCACCGAATGTCACGCACAATGTACGCGTCATTATCCCCGCCCCTGGCCCTGCTTGGCCCCAAACCATATTCAGACACCGCGTGGGGTCAGCGTATCCCGGTTTCTGGTTCTAGCGCAACTGGTAAAACAGCCAGTGGAGAACCAGCCGATAGAAATGTGGGAGGTACTGCTGGCACGTCCATATAACCTTGCACATGTTTCGATTTAAAGCTTTCGTGACTGCAGGGATTCATCTTCTTGGTTCTTTCAGTAAAGTCACGTAGAAGGGAAGTAATAAAATAATAAAAATAAAACATAATAAAATAATTATCACGACGTTTCGACCACAACGCAAGCAGCCGTCTTCAGGTGAAGAATGAAATACTGCCAAGCTTGGAGCGTATATATAAGCTGGGTTGGAGATGGAAGAAGAGCGCCTTGACAAAATAATTTGCACCTCCAACCCAGCTTATATATATGCTCCAAGCTTGGCAGTGTTTCATTCTTCACCTGAAGACGGCTGCTTGCGTTGTGGCCGAAACATCGTGAGAATTATTTTATTATGTTTTGTTTTTATTATTTTATTACTTCCCTTCTACGTGACTTTACCGAAAGAACCAAGAAGATTGCACATGTTATCCCGTGGATACAAAATGCAGGTTAAGAGGAAGAATCGAGGCGCGGTGTCCTATAAAAAAAACGTGATAACCCACACGCGAATAATCATTAAAGCACTCATCAATAACATTCCCTTAAAAGAAAAGCAAATACAATCGGCGACATTTTGGGCAATGTATTTGTCAGGTAATCCATGCTGGCTTCATTCCAAAACTTTGTGCCCTACGTTTTGATAACCCGTTGGAGGTTTATCGCGACATCATCTCCCCCCCAGTTTTGTTTTTATTCATCTCCAGCTTATTGAATAGCCACTCGATAGGCTAACATGGTGCTCACGGATCACGGTGCTCGATGATTACGGGACAGGAGGGCTGGCGAGTGGCGATGGATCTCGGCCACATGCCGAGGAACTTTCGAAAACGGTGCCGTTGGCTGGCTCTGCTCCGAAAACTGCGGCCCCTTATGAGATAAACAATTGCACAGCACAAATGCACGGACGGATTAAAACCTGCAGAGTGACACAAGACGGATGTGCAGCGGCAAACCAACAAGGGTTGGATTGTAATGAGTCACGTTGGTCGCAGTGACTCACAACAAAGACGCAGATTCCTCCGTATCGCCTTAACAGACTTTTGGGGCAAGTGCTGTTAGAGATCACATATGAAGGGCGACACTGTGGCACACGATGGAGGGGGGGGGGCAGCACCACGCCCGGCCGCCTTTGTCTCCCTCGTTGCGATGTTTGCACACCGCACCAGGTGCTCATTTGATTCTGAGTCGATCTCGGGGAGTCCCAGGACCGGCTCAGAGAATCGTCAATTGGTGTCGGTGGTCGTGAGCAGGAATCGAACTCGGGACACCGGGTTCGTAGCGCAGTGCGCTAACCGCTGCACCACCACTCTCCTCTTAGCTTGCAACAATGATAAAGACAAAGATCCCTCGTATAGCCTAAACAGACTGTTTTGACAAGTGCTGTTAGCGAGCACACCAATACAAATACCAATACCCGACATTCTCCACTCAGTGACGGTGACATCACCACGGCGCCTGTACCAGGCCAGGTGCACTTTGAGGCCACGTGAGTTGTCGAAGGCTCGCTGACAAGAGGTCTCGGGGCAGACCCAGGTGCCACCGGATGGCTGACTGAGATGACCGGTAGTTGCACCAGATGTGCCCCCTACTGTGCCAAACTTGCTGCATTTTATCCACCCGGCGCTCCGCTCGTCGTTGTGAGCGTCGCTCCTCTGCCCTCCGTTGTTGCTGGAGGGGACGACTGCCTCCGACTGCCCAGTAGCAGCAGCGTCCTTCACGAGCCTCCTCCACAGCAAATACACACACGGACGCGCGCGCGCACGCCTACGACGGAACGGAACGAGCGTGGTTGACTGTGTTCGCTTGTTTTGTGTTTTTTGTTTCCGTTGCAGTCGAGTACTGGAAGCTGCCAAGAAGGCGAACCAGACGGGCCACTTCATCTGGATCGGTTCGGACAGCTGGGGATCAAAGATCGCTCCCATCTTCCAGCAGGAAGACGTGGCCGAGGGAGCCGTCACCATCCTACCGAAGAGGGCGCGCGTTGAAGGTGAGAAAGCACAATCCAACGATCGTTTCGGCTCATTCAATTCTTAATCTTGGATGCAGCCGGCATGACATCTTTGATATCCGTGTCACAGGCTCATGCATGGCCGTGTTTCCAAGGAGGCGTCCAACGCTTTATTACTTAGAGAGATCGATAAGTCATCTTTGTGAGCAAATATACATTATCCCTTGCACGGGTCTCCCTGTAACCACGGCTAGCATTTCAGGGGTGTGCCGCCCAGGCGTGTGCCGCCCATGGGTGGAAAAAACCCGATTTTTCCAGCGAAGGGCATCGGGTTTTTTCTTTAATACAATTACACCCGATTTCGGGGAAATTAAAACCTGGTTTAATGAATACGAAACTCTGATGCAAGGCTTAGGCTGCTTCCTCGTCGGTGCTGCTATTATCGTACTCGGGGCCGTCGGGCACTTGGTAGTCGTAGAATGCGGTGGGCAGGTTGGTCTTGATGAACACGAGGAGCTTCTCCTCCACAATCGTGGGCGCCAGTGAGTTCCTTAACTTGGAATGGATGAAGCCCATCGTTGAGAAGTGCGGTTCTGCAATTAGAACCAATTAAACCGGATTTCTCCCAAACTCAGATGATCGGGTCTAATAAAAAAAGACAATTAAACCCGATTGTAAAAAAAACCGACTGTGCCACCCTTATTCTTAGGTTTTTTCGGTAAAGTCACGAAGGTAAAAAATTAAAATTAATAACATGTAAAATAAAATAAAAATCACGACGTTTCGGAGGCAACACAAGCTTCCGTCTTCAGGTGCCACCCTTGGTGCTGCCGTGCGTGGAGCGGCGTTTTTGTTCGCGGGAGGAAACCGGTGTCTCTGGTTAAAAGGCGCACTTCTCACACGAAAGGGGTCTAGGACACTCAAAGGTCCACACAGATGGGTGCGCGAACACAGCTGCTCCACTCGCCACCTCCTCGCAGTCCCAGCTGGTTTGGAAGTTTCACAAATATTCGTGATGCACCAATCCTCTCCACCGTCACGCACGAGTATAGCCACGTGCCACCATGCGTGGCTCAATCGCTACGTAAATATTTATTCCTCGTGTTTTGTCGTGATAGAATGATGGAGAGTTTCTGCTCCCATTATACTCTGTTGGCAAAGCCCTATCTGCGTGCGTGCTCTTGTTGCTCAGCTTTGTCTCATTAAAACAACATATATCTATTCCCCCCTGGAGGGTATTTGGCCTCCACTTCAATGCTGGCCAGACATCGTGGAAGAGTTGGAAGTTACTCACATTCTACCCCACCACACGTGACCTGCCAACCGACTGTAGCGTGTCCATTCAGCACTGCTGGCTACTGGGTAGACAGAGGTGGCTGGCGGGCGGGCGGCCGGGGTTAAGCGGTTTGGGGTGGAATCCAAGCACCTTTGCCGATTCAACTCCCGTGCCGGGGGTGATGCTACCGTGCAGTGTAATAATGGTAAGCGCACTGGACTTGCTATCCAACAGTGGCCAGTCAATTTTTTTATTCCACCACCCCTCCCCCCCTGGCCTTTAAAATCAGTATGAGCTCGCTGCTAACACATAGCGGCAGAGTCAAAATGATGTCGTGCCGAGTTGAGCCTCAGCGGTGGGTTTGGTGGGATTTCAGTTTCAAGATCTGAAATGTTTTTACCCAATTATTCAAATAATTGGATCCTGCATCCGAGACTGCCCTTTGTGCTGGGCACCGTGGGAAGCGCAATGTTAAATTGGAATACTGTGAAATTATGTAGATGGGTGGCCTTTCCTTTTGAGAAGGAAGACTTTTTTTGCGTGGAAACACGATTTTTAAATCGCTATCCCGAGCCTGTGGACTATCAGTCGCCTTGGAGAGAAATAATTGGAAAGCGAAAACAAAAGTATCCGAAAATATGTGGTTCGCTTTGCAGATACATCTTTTAATATTCATGGGGGGGGGGGGGGGTTACTCTTAATACCGTTCTTCGTATGTATTTTTGTTGGCACGTGACGAGCAAACGCAACGCAATTAATACGAGGCTCAACATTGCCACGTCGGGTGGGGTGCCTTCAGCGGACCAAGAGCACTTCGCTGGCACACACACGCGCCGACACCTGGGATCACGACGTTGAGCTTTCGCAGCCAATAACGGGGACCGGTGGCCAAAAGCCAAGCTCTCACAGCGTAGCCGCGACGCTGGCCTCGCTACGTCGAGATGGAAATCATCCACAGCGATTCCCACCTTCCAATTCCATGAGCCAAGACCGGCGATTCTCGGAAACAAGCCGCCACCATCCACCCCGGACGCACGCACGCACCGTGGAGAAGCGACGCCTCGACACTGAATCGACGACTCAGAATCTGCTCATTTAGAACGGAGAAATCCGATGAGCAGCGAAGCTCTTTTATGCACACGTGTCCTGTATGGGCGGGTCGGCAAGTTACGACAACGAGACTGACCAATCACGGTCGCGCACGTGGCGAGCACGATGAAAACTCCCCCGGCGTGCGTAGCACCGCCGTAGACAAATGCACCCTTCGCTTGCAGAGGTGCGGAAGACTCCTTTGTAACTTTCAAAATGTTCTGAACAACGACTGCTGCTCAAGATGCCGTGGCCTTGGTGTAACGCCGCACGCGCTGTCAGACGGTGGCGGCGAACGCGAAAATGTGTCGCCTGGGTAAAAATCACACGCAAAAAAAACTGAAAGTGACGTTCATTTCTCAAACGCGGGATGGTTTTCGTGCTCAAAATACTTCGCAAGTAGATACTGGTTGTGTGTGTGTGTGAGAGAGAGAGAGTGCCTTTGTATGTTTCCGTGTGTGTGGATGAGTGAAGTAGTGGCAGTGTCTGGCAGCAACACCTTGTTTATGAACGCAGTGACCTGGGTTTGATTCCCGCTCACGGCCAACACCCGTGACCATTATTTGAACCGATCCTAGGCCTCCCCTACGTCGAGTCCAACCTCAAATGAGTAACTGGTGCGATGTTTAAATGTCTAGATTTGAAGCTTTCGTGACTGCAAGGATTCATACTCTTAGGTTTTTTTCGGTAAAGTCACGTTGGTAAAAAAAAAAAAATAGGAATAAAATAATAATAAATGAAAAGGAATCAATTAAATCACGACGTTTCGGAGGCAACACAAGTCTCCGTCTTCAGGTGGGACCGTCACAGCCACATTTACTGTATCAAGTGAAGGGAAGTCCAAGAGACAAAAACAACCTAAGAGTATGTTTAAATGTCGCCACTAGCGAGACAATTGCAGCCCCCACGTGGTGCTGGCCACCCACCCCCTCGTTTGCCATTCCGCCTTCATAGGAACGCACTGCAGCACTTGACCCAACAGTCTGTTCAGGCTATACGGGGCTATTTGTCTTCGTTTCTGCAATACTACTGTTTAAGTATTATTTAGTTTTAGGAGTAAACAGCCAAGTGGCTCGGCAGGAGAGCGAGGAGCTCGCAGAAATTTGCGATTTCATATCCTAGCAGGGGGTTGTCTTAACGCATCATACCTCTTGGGTCGATAAAACTAGTACCACTTTGTAGGAAAAGGGAGAAGTGGTTGTCCTATAGATAGACACTATAGGAATGTGGACTTTCCACATGTGTAGTGACATAAGAAGGGAGGGGCTGCTGGGGGCTCTGGGTTCCCAGGTGGGTCCAGACGCTTAAGCCTCTGGGCGCCAGGCGTTGAGTTCCCAGGGGGTCCAGACGCTTAATCCCCTTGGCGCCGCCAAAGGGGGGGGGGGCTGTGTGTGCTCTGTGGGATATCTGGGGGCGCACACGGCCCCACCCCTCGTTGGACCAGGCATAAAAGGAGAGCTCCCTGGACGATCGGGGCCCAGTTGTAACTCAAGACCCAAGACCCACGACCAGCCATCTGAAGACCCTGGGATGCTGTGAGAGCCAGCGCTGGGACTCTGGAACTCCCGACTCTACGACCTTGTGAGGGCGAGTTCCGGAGCGTAGCCAGAGTAGAGTATCTAGGCTGTGTAGCTAGGCTGTGTAGCTAGGCTGTAACAGAGTATCAGGACTGCTGGACTGTTGGAGTGTTGTATTGTAATAAAGAAGTTACCTCTACAAGTGTCTCCGGAACCTCTTACACATGCCTATAGCGGAAGGTGAATAGCAGCTAAGATGCCCATTTGTTGAACAGAAAACGTTCGCCCTCCGTGTGAATACAAACACCACAGAGGATACAACCCACAGTTCGTTCACCTGTGAACATTGGATGTGCAATAGATCCAGTTTAAAGAAATATATAAATATACCCATTTGAGCAGGAAATCACCTTGACTTGTTTTTTTTTTCTCTGATGGAAGCCTCTTAAGATTTTGCCATCTTGTTGACAAACTGTTTTGCTCTCTTGCATCTGAGTTCAGCCGAAACCAAACAGTGGCATAATCCCTCACTCTCTCTCTCTCTGCTCCATACATTGCGGTATTTCAGTCCGAAACATAATTGGACGTCGATGTTTCTTATTTTAATTAACTTCGTCTCACAATTACAATTGCAGCTGTTGGTCGACGAGCATATCCTGATGAGTTGATGAGTTAATGATGACGTCACCCTGCTGCTGCTCTATATAAGAACGGGAGACACAGCAGAGCCTCACCATTCTGGCGAATCGCCCGATGATGCTGGATGCAATTACCAGCGAAACGTCGTACTCAAACATTGTAAATGTTGTGGTTTCACGCTTCAACACACCGGTGGGCTAAAGCAGTGAACTATTTGTCTTTTGTCAACGTGACACTTTTTTACTGATTGGCCGTGTCGGGTGGTGGAGGGTTACGACACATTTATAAATAACGCCATCTAAACCCAACAACGTTGATTATGAGCATATCCTCGTGGGACGTTGTAATCACACGCTTCCGATTGGCTATTACGGTTTCGGCCAAGATGTTGTTTTGGCGCTCGAGTAAAGGTACGAGGGCCCCTGCGTGGTGACGTTGGTTGGAAGTTCAATGAGGCTACAGCTGCCTGATTGAGGTAAATGTCCTTTGTCATTGATGGCTGACGGTATAATCCTTCCTTTTCCAACTGCAAAGTGCAAAGGAGAGTGAGTTTTTGTTTGTTTGTGCCTCGCTGCCGTCTAAACACGCAATCAGGAGCAGCATCCATCGCGTACGAGGCCTCCCCTGAGCCACACGCGTTGTGAGAGTACTTTGGCCGCTGCTATCAATGTCCACGTGATGACGATAGGCCGCTGCGATGAGCGATCATTCGTGACAGCGAGGTCGCTTCTGAAAAAAGAAACGCACAACTCAGTAGACCTAAGCTGGTAGAATAAAAAAAAAAGTTAAATTTCGATTTAAAGCTTTCATGACTGCAGGGCTTCATCTTCTTGGTTATTTCGGTAAAGTCACGTAGAAGGGAAGTAATAAAATAATAAAAACAAAACATAATAATATAATTCTCACGACGTTTCGGCTACAACGCAAGCAGCCGTCCTCAGGTGAAGAGGACGGCTGCTTGCGTTGTAGCCGAAACGTCGTGAGAATTATTTTATTATGTTTGGTTTTTATTATTTTATTACTTCCCTTCTACGTGACTTTACCGAAATAACCAAGAAGATTAAACCCTGCAGTCACGAAAGCTTTAAATCGAAATGTGTTTTATTGTTTATTTTTAATTTCACGAGACAGCCGCGGATAATGTTTGGTTATGAAGATGACGACGATGACGGAATGTACAGGGGGTTATTTATTTTTTCGTTATCCGGCGTGTCCTACATTTTTTTTCCGTGGCTTTTCCCTTCGTCTCGTTGCTCCTTCACGAGCCCGAGAAATAATCCCGGCGCGACTTTGCTTCCCGCGTTTACGAAGGAACCGCCAATCGAAGCATGAGATGTTCCCCTGGAATGTCTGAATGGGGGAAAAAAAACGGCGTCAATCCAATTTTACGCGACGAATTACAAAATTACAGGTAAAAAAAAAATGCGAATATGGCCAATTTCGCGGTGAAGGTATTACAACAAAGAATAAGGAATAACAATATCGGCAAGAGCTGATGTGAAATGATGTCTGTGCGTATGCGTGCTGTCACATAATGAAAGTGTGATATATAAAATGGGCCTCTGCGCTCCTACAAGAGGAAGCTCTACTTCTCTCAGATCTATGAGTCATTTCAGCACCAATGGAATTGTCCGTCTCTAGATTGTATTTATGTTCGGTGATACCCCGAAGAATATTCATCCATCGAAAAAGAAATGTAATGAATTTTGATTAAACAAAGAAAATCTCTTTTTCTTCGGGGCTTTTATTTTAATCACAGCCGTTTTTTTGTAAACAAATGCCACGTGGGATGAACGGTGATGCACCGAGAAGAGCAACAGCAGCAGGTACGAGTGCGATGTTGACGTTTCAAGTTTATTTTGTTTAACCAGGTGAGAGTCTGATTGGTAATGATAGTCTCGCGCTTTTTAAACACATCTTGTTCGTGTCATTATTATCATCACATGATTTACCCACGATGGCCTCGTGTCCATTTTGCAGGAGGGTCTTGGCGCCAGTGTTCACAGTGGAGTGATGATTGCCGCGTGTAATCTCTCCAATTGAGCAATTTGCGGGAATGTTTTCTTTCCTTATACATTTAAGCGCTTTTGGACGGGTGACGTCGGCTCACCGTGGCCCATTGCGAACGACGTCACGGGGTCTTTAACGTCCGCCGTGAGTCGGATGGCGCTTCGGAGTAGCGGTGTCCGCTCGCCCTCCAAGACAGAGAACGACTCGGAGGCGCAGCGGGAAGCCACAGACAAGCGGCGAAGGCAGCAGTAGCCAGGTGGCCGGTGCCAACAATTTCCCGAGCTCTGCGGTCCTCTATATATCGAGGAGTTTTCAACCAAATAACCCCTTTCCCGTTCTGAGATTAATACAAGTTGCAGGTCGGGGTGTCCCGTTCACCGCTGAACCTCGCAACGCGCAGGCAGCCCATCGTTTATTTCATTTTGAGAGGTGTAGTGCCGTTGTTTATGAAGACGTTGTACTCTCCGCAGAGTGCTCTAGCAACACGACCACACTTTACGGCAGCTGGTGCTAAACTGTGCCACACGCCCTCCCGCACGGCCTTGTGGGAGCCTCCGTACCGATGACGTTATATTATTTTATTTTTATTTGGGAAGAAAAACTGATGACGTGCACATACGTCATCGTAAAACACAAAATACGCATGCGAGGGGGTAACACTCTATCCCATAGAGATGGAACAAGTGGAGTCCACGTGAAGATTAGTCCTCGGTCTGCTGTATAGTCTTCTCCTGGCGAGCCAGGGTACGCCACCTCGATGCGCACGGGTAGAAGGGAGTTTCACAACATCTGTGTGTGATCTACCAACCATCACTGCTGCCTGCACAGTGCTGGATTACAGACAGCCACGTGCACCACTCACCACCCACCACTCACCACTCACCACCACTCACCACCACCCACCACCACTCACCACCACCCACCACCACTCACCACCATCCACCACTCACAACCACTCACCACCACCCACCACTCACCACCCACCACCATCCACCACCACTCACCACCACCCACCACCACTCACCACCACCACCCACTACCCACCACCACTCACCACCATCCACCACTCACCACCACTCACCACCACCCACCACCACTCAGCACCACCCACCACCACTCACCACCACCCACCACCCACCACCCACCACCACCCACCACTCACCATTCACCACCCACCACCACCCACCACCACTCACCACCACCCACTACCGCCGACCAACCACCACCACCCACCCACCACTACCCACCACTACCCACCACCACCCACCCACCACCATCCACCACCACCCACCACCCATCACCACCCACCACCACCAACCGCCCACCTAAGCAAGTAATTCAATAATAGAAAACATATTGCGCAGTAATTATAATACGGAAACCATTCGGGAAATAGATGGCTTAATAACTGCGATGTAAATATATAATTACACGTATAATGTAATGTGGGAAGCCAAACACAGTCGCGAGAAAAAAACTACAACATTCCGGCAAAAAAACCGCGCTTATACTGAAGCCCCATGTCTGTATGCTGATAAAACATCGTTGTCCTGACACATGTGGCACTTTAAGAATGAGCACAAAACCCTTTAGCTCTCTGTCGCGTTGTCGAGTCGTGTGCGTGGGCACGATGCCCGACGTTTCGCTTCGCATTCTGGGAGCTTCTTCAGAAACTGAATAATGCAGCTCTCCACCGCAGTGCCGGTGTGTTGGTGTTTTGCACAACGACGAGGCTTCCGAGATCGGAGTGGATCCGGCGATCTTGTCGTACGTGCCGGGTATGATTTTTTTTTTTATAAAAAACAAACAAACAATCAAAAATTGAAGGCTGACGTTTGTTATTTCCCACTTGCTCAGGCTTCGACAAGTTCTTCATGGAGAGGAGACTCGAGAACAACCGGAGGGACGTGTGGTTCGCGGAATTCTGGGAGGAGAACTTCCAGTGCAAGCTGGGCAAGCCAAGCACGCAACGGGACAGCAGCAGCAAGAAGTGCACAGGTGAGGAGGTGGTGGTGGTGGGGGGCAGGCTGGGCATGGCATCATCTGTGGTTACCACCTGTACTGGTTCTCCCAGGATCATCCTCTGGGAAATCTCGAAGTCTTTCTGTGAGATGTGAACCACCTCGCCTGGTATACAGGAGGTCGTGCATTCGATCCTGACCCTCACGCCTGTGTGTTTTTGAGTTTGCATGTTCTCCCCGCGGATTTTTCGACGGGTCCTCCGATTTGAACATTCAGACGCTGTCTTTCCGACAGACCTGTTCTTCACCTGAGGACGGCTGCTTGTGTTGAGGACGGCTGCTTGCGTTGTTCATTATGGTCGGAACTGGAGTACATCACTCAGATCCCAAACTAGGCCGCTTCTCTTCTGTGCTCTCGTGAGGCCAACACCACGGCGAACCTCCAATTCTGGCGTGGAACGTACAATCGCAAAGCTGTGCCTTTCTGGACTTGCGATCCAGAAGTTCGCCGGTTCGATCCCATCTCCAGGCGCGGCAGTTCACCGACCTCGCGGCTTCTATCCACCCAGTGGTATGTCAACTTGGTGCACCGCAGCCACCCGTTCGGCAGGTCACGTGTGGCGGGGTAGACCGTGGGTGTCGCCACCTTTTTTTTTTTTCCTAAAGACATCCGGCCAGCGGCCAATGCCCTCTGGACCTACCCTTCCACCAAGCAGTGGCCTGAGCAAGAAACTGCATTGCTGCGCTTTTCCCTATAGCTTCGTGTGCAGGCAGAGAGAAAGAGGGCCGATGATGAATTGATATGCGTGCGGCTGCTTGCAAAAGCGGTTCCCCATCGCATTCGTGATTCTGTTCATCGCGGCGGCGGTGTTAGTCATTGCTAACGAGGGGAAGTCGTGCGGTGCAATGACCTTCACCTCCCCAGTGCCAGTGTTGATATTACATACCACGTTGTGTGCTTTGCACGCCGCACTATGAACCCGAGCAGCCCGAGTTTGATTCCCAGCCGCGGTAAGTGACTGGCGTTACCGTCTCTCCCTGTCATCCATGTGCACTGACCAGTGTGGTGCGATTCAACGCTTGCGTGTGATGATAGCAGCAGCAGCAGCAATATGTTCAGGAGCTAGAGGTCTGCTGTTCGCTCTCCACATCGAGAGGGCTTCAGGGGTAAGAAAGAGAAAGTTCGTGTGGTTTTGCAAGTCTTTCGTTGAAGGAGGGCAGGCCCCAGTGGTTTACTAGATGGTCCCATAGTTTGGGTTGCGTGGCCACAATCGCACCGCCGTGGCTCGTGTCTTTCATTTTCCATTCACGAAGGAGATGCGCTCATCGGCCTGTTGACGATGTTCTGATGGGGTCGATGGCTCCACCACCAGCGCCTTCGAGGAGGAGTGTCAAAGCCAGGAGAAGGTGCGATGTTGTTGAAGTCACGGCTGAAGAGTTGATTCCAGACGTCCGCGTTGTTCCAGATGCGGAAGAACGCTGGCAGCATTCTCCCGCATCTGGGTGAGATTCTAGGATGGTGACAGCAGCAGCAGCAGGAGCGCGATCCCAGAAGGAGGATTGGGACTTGAATTGGAGGCGAGGGACATTGTGGAGGTCCGGGTTGATGGGTAGATTGTCGTTGGCAAGAAAATGTGTAAACTCTTTTGCAGTCTGCGCGATATCTCTGGGGGACATTTGGCGGTTGAATGTTTTTGCCAGAACAGGGAGCCAGGGGGTTCGGTTTCAGTTCCAGTGTTGAACTTCTGTGGCACCGTACGTAGCCAACCGCGCTAATCGGAGGTGCGGGGGAAGGACAACAAACTAAACACAGAAAGCAGTTCGATAGAAATGGGTTTTCAATCGAGATTTAAAAGTGCATAGCTCTAATGGCTTTCTAATATCGGATAGAAGAGCGTTCCAGACGGCCGCAGAAGCGCATCTGAAAGCGCGCGATGCAGTGACCGCCTTTGTTCGATGGCCAGCCGTAAAGCCGCGGCCAGGATGACCGGAGTTCGCGTGATAGTGTGTGCTCCACTCGTGTTCTCACACTGAAATCACGCCCGGGCCACTGAGATTGCTGCGAAAGTTCCCCCACCGCTGTCCCACCGCTCGCGCACTTGAACTCCCACGGGCGGACGTCCGTTTTGTATGCCCGTTCTACCACCGCGCGACACGCAACGGATTCGTATTCAGAGGCTTCGCGGCCTCAGCCAATAACTCTGCGCGCGGCTGTCGAATAACCGGCACTGGGGGGAAAGGAAAATAAAAAAAAATCAACCGCGTAACTCCTCCCGCACCTTGCGCTATCTGGTGCCCGCCGTTGCACCAGCTGGATAGTCGCTTGGCAATGAGCCTGCCCCCCCCCCCCTCTACCCGCCCCCCCCCAAGAGAGTCTCGTATCCCCGGTCTCCCCCTAGCCCCCCAAACGCCGCCCCTACCTCAGCTTAGGCCGACGTGTTGAAGCGCGAGATTGCCGCGTGCTGGTTGTTTTTTTTGGCCACGCTCTCGCGATAACGCCGATCGTTGCCTTATCTCGCCGTGGTTTTGATCACCTGCAGGGGAGGGCCGCGTGGGCATAAACATCCCTCGCAGCTCGGGCACGCGTGCACACAACTTAGACTCGGGGGTGGGAAGGGGGGGGGGGCACATTTTTCACTTTCACCTTCCCAGTCCCTGGAGCGTCGGGATGGCGAGTCCGACAGCGGCTGTGTGTGTGCGTCGGGCGTAAACAACAACAACAACAAACACGGAAATCCTTCGCGGGCGTTATTTTATAATCCGAAAGCTGAATAGGGAATTTAATTTGAAAGTGTTTTTATTTTCTTTACTTTTTCCATTCTTCATTTCTACCTGCGAGTCGCATTTGCATTTCAATTAACCAACACATTTTTTTTTTACGCCGCCCACGTTTATTTTTTTTGCATTTTTCGCATGGAGTTGCCGTCCGCGACGTGACATCGGGTAACGGTGAGGCTCGGATTCGCGAGAAGGTTTATTTTTTTCCGTTGGTTGTTTTAAGTTGCGGCGCTGAAGCCCTAAATCCTAGCGGGGGGAAAAAAATTCCATCGGTTATCTCGAACGGACTGTTACAGGGCTCGGACAAGGCGTTCAACATTGTCATTTTCTCCCCCTGACTTTCTGTCGACTTTTAGACGAAGCGATAACGCCTCACCATTATCTCCCGAGTTTTGAACCATCCACTGGAGGGTGTGCTGCTGATGAAGATAGCGCCAGCTATTGATATTTATTGAACCGGGATAAACTGTGAAAAACACACACAATGCCCAATTCTTGGGGAAATGTAATATGAAAGTTAATCTGCCGGTCCGGAAAATATATATATATATACTTTGCTGTCAGAATATAATTTGACGCTGTCGTGCACGTTTGTGGAAATTAAAAAAGAATGAATTTATAAAGGACTTGACAGTCAGTGGAGACTTTCTCCCGCAAGTTATATTCCAACTGCGTTGTCGGCGTCGCGACACAGGAGGCGGGGAAACTTTCGTTTGGAAAATTCTGCAGTCATCAGCGCCGTCACCCCGTATCCAACAGAATAATCTCAGAAGATGTCGCCGTAGAACTGTTTTCTGAGTTCACTTCAATCCACACGCCGATTTTATACACAACGGGGGGCATTTAAAATAGTTTTTTTTAAGCGAAGTGAAAACCAAAACATTTTACGGAATGTGTTTTTTGTGCAGTTCTAGGTGACCAGGCTAAGACCATTGGCACCAGTTGAGGGCCACACATCCGGAAACACATTCCTGCGGAGGGAGCTGGTAGGAACGTTGGGTTGCTCGGTCAATGGCCAGGGTCAACGGCGGCGTGGTGTATTCCGCAAATATGCCCGACTGTGAGGGCGGGCACAAGCCGGCGTGAGTAGGTTAAACGTTAAGTTTTATAAGGGCACCACGGGGTGATCAGCCCCTCCCCACCCAGTGCCACCCTCCCCTCTCCACTCAGCCCCCCCCTCCCCACCCAGCCCCACCCCTACCACCCCCACCCAGCCCCACCCTCCCCACCCAGCCCCTCCCCACCCTCTCCACCCAGCCCCTCCCCACCCTCCCCACCCAGCCCTTCCCCACACTCCCCTCCACACCCAGCCCCACCCTCCCCACCCAGCCCCTCCCCACCCTCCCCACCCAGCCCCTCCCCACCCTCCCCACCCAGCCCCACCCTCCCCACTCAGCCTCTCCCCACTCTCCCCTCCCCATCCAGCCCCTCCCTCCCCACCCAGCCCCTCCTTGCACGACGTTCGGACGGACACAATAATCTCTCATCGGCGCTGGCTGTGATGACTCTCACGCTTGACATGCCTGGCCAGTCAGAAGACACACAGGCTGCTTCTCCATCAGACTAGACTCACGCCCAGGCCACTGAGATCGTATTACCCTCAAGGCTCTGGAACAGGGATTTCAGTTCCGGCAATGAACATTAAAAATAACCACTCGATGTTAAGTTGACGCCGACCAATCGACAATCGTGACGGACGTCCGTCTAGCACGTCTGCTCACGCGCCGTGCACAACTCTTCAAACAACCGCGAGTGTTCATAACGCGAACCGGCCAGCTGGCTTCACTCAGGACACTCAACATTGGCACGCGCCACGGTCTTCCCGGCACACGGCGGCGGCGGCGGCGATGACTTCAGCGAATTTCACGAGCCGCCAATCTCTGGAGATAATCGACAGATCGCATGGGCCGGAGCCTCGCGCGGCTCGGTAAGACGCCCCGGCCCGAACGCCGTCGTTACATTCTGAGTGCGCTCTGTGGCCCCGTGCGCACACGAAAACGGCGCCTTTCTGTTTCATCCCGAATATCGCTGGGGGGTCGGGTGGGGGGGAAATAAAAAACAAGTCTGC
This sequence comes from Lampetra fluviatilis, assembly GCF_964198595.1. NCBI lineage: Eukaryota > Metazoa > Chordata > Hyperoartia > Petromyzontiformes > Petromyzontidae > Lampetra > Lampetra fluviatilis. Next base: position 6,337,660 of record NC_136314.1, read on the forward strand.
CGCTATTTTTATTTCAAGGCCATTAAGTCAGCGGGCACGGCACTAGAGGGGTTTTACAGAGTGCGCGGCGGCACATCGTGTGCAGGAGACAAGGTGTCTGGGTCTGTCTGTCTGTGGCTGTGTCTGGCTTTTGTGTGTGCGGCGAGCGGTAGTTTAGCGGTTTGCGCGCTGTGCTATGAACACAGCAACCTGAGGTCGATTCCCGCTCATGGCCAACACCGGTGATAGTCATCTGAACCGGTCCTGGGCCTCCCATAGGTCGACTAAGCCTCAAATGAGTACCTGGTGAAGAATGTAAACATCGCCGTTGGGGAGACAAATGCGACCGGGCGTGGTGCTGGCTACCCACCCCCTCGTGTGCCGTACCGGCCTTCATAGCTGATAGCCGCTAATATCACTCGCCCCAACAGTCTGTTAAGGCTACACGGGGGACCTTTGTCTTTGTGTGTGTGTGTGTCCAGGACTGCGAGAGTGCATTGGGAGTTGTAGGTTAAATGTTCAGTACCTTGGGTGATAGGACAGGCGAACGAAGGGGTTGTGGAAGGAGGGGCTGCCGGTACGAACTAAACAAATACAACGCTGAAGCCTCTCAGCCACGGCATGGCATTGCCCTGGTGCATTCTTGTTGCCTTTGCGTGCGGAGCTGCGGATCTTTGTGCGTCACCCCCTTGTGTGCGTGGTCGATGTTCTCTGGGTTTCTCCCCTCTACTCCCACACGAAGACAAACCCTCATTCATGGCATTGGCCAAACATCCCAAATCAGAACCCTGCTGAAAGAGAGTTTTGAGACTCAGCGAGGCTTGTATGGGTAATTAATTAGCATTAGTATTGCCATGGGTTATTAGTTAGCACACTAGACTTGGAATCCGACGGTTCAATCTCCCAACCAAGCGGTGGGCGCCACGGTGACGGGATGTTAACTACCTCGCCTGTTATACCGGAGATCGTGGGTTCGGTCCCGACCCTGACGCCGTAGCGTACAACGGGCTGCTACATGCACTTGAATAAAAATGCACGCGTCACTTCACATAGCTCGCGACCAATCGAGACGAGGGATCGACTCGCGTAGAGCCCCGTACGGTCCGGCACCAGCTCTGGAACACAACGCCAGGCAGCCGGGCGCATGAACGCCGAGCGTTCGAAGGGCAAGGGAGGCATCCTCAATCCTCCCGCCTCCGCCACGGAGACGGGCGACGATAAATGCTTGGACAGGACAGGGAGCAGAAGCGTGCAAGATGCAGGGTCATTGTCCTCCTCTTCCTCCGATGCACTCTCCCTTCCTTTACCAACATTGCGGTCTTTCGGAAGGAAAAAAAAGAAAAGAGGAAGGGTTACCTTATTTTTGCTGCTTACAGACATCCTCGACGGACGCGCCGCCTTCCCCGGGTGCCGGGAGAATTGCGGTGTCAGCCGGAATAAAAGGCTCATTCATCACCGAGCCACCACCGCCGCTTCCGAGGGCTGCGAGCGCGCGAGATTGTGAGATGCGGTCAGGACGCCCCCTTTGTCTCTACCGCGCCCCGGCACGACACGGAGCCGGAGGGCTTCGCTGCTGAGCATCGCGCCATCGTTAGCATCGCGGCACTCGCTAGTTAGCACATGGATTGTCATTATCATCATCATCATCATCGTCAGCTAGTTAGCACATGGATTGTCATCATCATCGTCGGCTAGCTAGCACATGGATTGTCATCATCATAATCATCATTATTAGCTAGCTACCACATGGATTGTGATCATCATCATCATCATCATCGTCAGCTAGCTAGCACATGGATTGTCATCATCATCATCAGCTAGCTAGCACATGGATTGTCATCATCATCATCGTCAGCTAGCTAGCACATGGATTGTCATCATCATCATCGTCAGCTAGCTAGCACATGGATTGTCATCATCATCATCGTCAGCTAGCTAGCACATGGATTATCATTATCATCATCGTCAGCTAGCTAGCACATGGATTGTCATTATCATCATCGTCAGCTAGCTAGCACATGGATTGTCATCATTATCATCATCGTCAGCTAGCTAGCACATGGATTGTCATCATTATCATCATCGTCAGCTAGCTAGCACATGGATTGTCATCATCATCATCGTCAGCTAGCTAGCACATGGATTGTCATTATCATCATCGTTAGCTAGCTAGCACATGGATTGTCATCATCATTATCGTCAGCTAGCTAGCACATGGATTGTCATTATCATCATCGTTAGCTAGCTAGCACATGGATTGTCATTATCATCGTCAGCTAGCTAGCACATGGATTGTCATTATCATCGTCAGCTAGCTATCACATTGATTGTCATCATCATCATCATCGTCAGCTAGCTAGCACATGGATTGTCATCATCATTATCATTATTAGCTAGCTAGCACATGGATTGTCATTATCATTATTAGCAGCTATCACATGGATTGTCATCATCATTATCATTATTAGCTAGCTAGCACATGGATTGTCATTATCATTATTAGCTAGCTAGCACATGGATTGTCATTATCATTATTAGCTAGCTAGCACATGGATTGTCATTATCATTATAAGCTAGCTAGCACATGAATTGTCATTATCAGTATAAGCTAGCTAGCACATGGATTGTCATCATGCTCATCATTGATAGCGAGCAAGCACATGGATTGGCATCATCGTTAGCTGGCTAGCTAGCACATTGATAGTCATCATCACCATCGTTAACTAGCTAGCACATGGATTTTCATCATCGTTTGCTGGCGAGCCAGCACATTGATTGTCATCATCATCGTCGTGAGCTAGCGAGTGAGTGAGGCGCGGTGTCTCGCGGCGAGCTCGGCCGGCCGGAGCGATGAGCCGGCAACCTCGACGGGGGCATCGTGATTGCAGCCGCCTCGCCGTGTGGGCAACATCACCTGCGATTGCGCGTTCAATCTCGCCCGATTTGCGGGCGGGGTCGGTCCGTTAAAGCCCCTTCCGTCTCTTTTGTTTTTACGATCAGTGGAAACAAGAAGATGCTCGGTGTAGTCGGCACTTTGCTTCGTTCATCATTTCGTAATATTTTTTTTTTTACATTTTTAAACTTAGCTTTATGTAAAACCCCCACCTCTCGCTCACTCTCTCGCTCACTCTCTCGGTCACTCTCTCGGTCACTCTCTCGCTCACTCTCTCGGTCACTCTCTCGCTCACTCTCTCGGTCACTCTCTCGGTCACTCTCTCGCTCACTCTCTCGCTCTCCCTCTCTCTCTCTCGCTCACTCTCTCGGTCACTCTCTCGCTCACTCTCTCGCTCACTCTCTCGGTCACTCTCTCGGTTACTCTCTCGCTCACTCTCTCGCTCTCTCTCTCTCTCGCTCTCTCTCTCGTTCTGCACGCAGCCCTTCTCGCAGTCCGACGGCCTCCGACGGGTAGCTCATATCAGCATGCAGAGCTCCCCGTCATCTGCCACCGAGCACACGGCCTCCTCCATCGCCCACTGCTCCTTGAAGGCCGTCTCTTTCCAGCCTCAATAAACTAAACTATGAACCATTTTTTTTTTACCAGGTATGACCCACTGAGCGATATAGCTATTTTTCAGAAGTGTCCTGGCCACAATTGATACCCAACGAAGGGGCTTACCACGTGGTAATGTATAGCAGCCAGATACTCTGAATGCACGTTGTTGATTCTAAACGTCGAAAGAGAAACTGGAGGCCCCGGGTAAAAAAAAATCACGTGACCATGGGGAGAGAGACATGCAAACTCCAAATGTACAGCAGATGTCACGGACGGGATGAACCCACGACCTCCTGAATACCAGGCGCGGTAGTAAACGTCTCATCACCGTGGCATCCCTTCGCTACCACGAGTTGAGCCTGGGTTCGCCTAATCACCGCTGCGTAGGTTTTGGCGGCTGTGCTGCATAGCTGTCCAATGCGTTCTCATCAGAAACGAGGGTTCGGCATTTCGCTCGCAAAAAAAATGTCCACGAATAGCTCCCAGAATTCTGACGAAGATTCCAATGGTCGCCAAGGACAGGGGTCGGCAACCCAAATGATAATAAAATTTTCGTCGAATTTGGTGAAAAGTTAAATATTTCTAAATCCGCAAACAATGTGCTGGGGTTTAATACGAGACGGTGTTAGTCCTTAATGAGTCACGAAGCAGCAGTCCGTAAGGAGCGCACGCGGCTCCTGAGCCGCGGGCTGCCGACCCTTGGCCCAATACAGCAAGGCGCATTGCATCTGACTGTCTCCAGATATCAAAAACCAAAGCAATGTGTGTGCCTGGTTGCAGAATTACCACCACACATGTTTTTGTAATGGCTGGCTGTGCTCTGTAGTCATCTGGTGATGTGATTTTAAGAATTGACCTTTAAGAGTTTATCTTTAAGAGTAGCTTCGCTACCCACGGTGCTAGAATGTTCACTTCCTGAAGACGCTCTCAGCGTGTGGAGCAAAACGTCGGACATTGCACTTAAACGACAGGTCACAGCAACCGCGAGCAACACGTTGGGCCGTGCTCGGGTAGGAGCCTGCCTGGGAATACATTTGGGGGAAACAGAAATATTACACAATGATTCCTGAATGTGAAATCTCGAGTGCATGGAATGTTTGGTTAGGGATAGATATATATATGGCTAAAGGTAATAGATGTTTGTTGAGTGCTTGCATGGTGCCACCACCTTCGTGGGGAGGTGGAGAGTGAAAGTGTTCTGAGAGCCGGTGCATGTGACTTTGCTGCTGGTCTCATTCATTGCTTTTGACAGCAAACACGCCCTACGTCAATAACAATTCCCTCCATCCTACCCGCCGATTCCTTCCTAAAACACGCGCAACACACGCACGCACACGCGGCGGCACGCACACGCATGTTCACACCAGTACATGGATTGTGATGGTTGTGATCATCATCATCATCGTCGTCGTCGTCGTCGTCGTCTGTGTTTTCATCGCCATCTGTTGTTGTTACCGTTATCATGGTCGTTGTCATCATCATCTTAATCATTGGCATCATCATGATCATTGTTGTCATCACTGTCATTGTGATCATCATCATTATTATTGTTCTTTTCATCTTGACTTAAAGCTTTAGTGACTGCAGGAATTCATATTCGTTGTGTCTTTCGGTAAAGTCACGTAGATTGGTTCAAAAAATAAAAAATTAACCCGTAAAAACTAATTTCTTCACTATAAATCCTTTATATGCGTGGCATCGGGGCGGCTAGAGTCCTCTCGTCCTCTGGCTTGAGATGGCTGCCACCTATGGGTCAGATGATTGTGTGCCAGCATTAACCAATTGGTAAATACATATTTAAATTTTTTTTCCCCTAAACAGTGTAAAATTTTGGAAAACATTTTTCACGAAAATGTATTGTCACGCACAACGAGTCTGTGTGCAAAATGTCAGCTCGATTGGATCACGGGAAGTGGGTTAAAACACGACCGAAAGATTTGCACGGTCCTAAGCAAGCAAGCAAGCGAACTTAACATAAAAGATTTATTAAAAAATTACAAAAAACTACGACGTTTCGATCGCAACACAAGCAACCGTCGTTAGGTGGAAAATGGGGGGGGGGGGGGAGCCACTAAAGTCAAGCTATTTTAAAGGTTTAAAATGGGCGTAGCCCAAGCGTCCTGGTATCAGAACGAAGTGGGGCTGGGCACAAGTGCCCTGGGCCGGCACAAGCGGAGATGGTTATGTTAATGTGAAATCGGAGAATCCAGAGAAAGGTGGACGCAAAGAACTTGTGGTACGCCCCATGCAGGGGCGACACCGCACGAACTGGAATTGCTCGTCCCATCTTTCACGAAATAAAACTAACATCGGAAGGTGACAAGATGGAAACGTCACAGCGAGTTATGACTTTAACTGGTTAATGACGTCCTTCCAATGATTGAAATTGTTCGTTCTGATACCAGGACACTTGGGCTACGCCCATTTTAAACCTTTAAAACAGCTCGCCTTTAGTGGCTTCCCCCGCCTTTTCCACCTGATGATGGTTGCTTGTGTTGCGATCGAAACGTCGTAGTTTTTTGTTTATTTTATTATCTTTTCAACATTATCTACGTGACTTTACCGAAAGACACAAAGAATATGAATTCCTACAGTGACGAAAGTTTTAAGTCAAGACGAAAATAAGGATGATGATGATCACAATGATAGAGATGACAACAATGATCATGATGATGCCAATGATTAAGATGATGACGACAACCACCGTGATGATTGTAACAACAACACACAGCGTTGACAACAACGACGACGATGACGACGACGATGATCACAACCATCACAATCCATGTACGGGTGTGAACATGCGTGTGCGTGCCCCCGCGTGCACGTGTGCGTGCGTGTGCACGCGTGTGCGTGTTCTTTAGGAAGGAATCGGCGGGCAGCATGAAGGGAATTGATAGCGACGTAGGGCGTGTTTGCTGTCAAAAGCAATGAATGAGACCAGCAGCAGAGTCACATGCGCCGGCTCTCAGAACACTTTCACTCTGAGAATATCCACAAAGGTGGTGGCACTCTGCGAGCAATGATTTTACCGAAAGACCCACACAATGTGTTATTTGTATCCTTATCATCGTCATCATCCTATTAATTGTCATCGTTATTGTCATCATCATCGTTGTCATAATCTTCACCATTGCCCGCATTATACTTATAATTATCTTTCTTATGTGTATCGTTATCATAGTCATAATCGTTACCTTTGTTGTGATTGTCATAATCATAATTTTGACTGAAAACTTTCGTGACTGCTGGAATTCATAATCGTTGGTTCTTTCGGTAAAGTCGCTTAGATAAAAATAATGAAGTGAATATAAATGCGAATAAAAAAGATTTATAAATATAATAATGAGAATAAAAATTATTAATATTTCAAATTTTTATTTTATTATTTTCATTATTTTCATTTTTATTCACTTCATTATTATATTTTTTTTTCTATCTACGTGACTTTGCCGAAAGAATCAAAGAATATAATGGTAATTATCATCGTTAACATTTAAAGCTTTGGTGACTGCAGGGATTCATCTTCTTTGTTCTTTCGGTAAAGTCACGTAGAAGGGAAATAATAAAATAATAGAAATAAAACATAATAAAATACAATTCTCACGACGTTTCGGCCACAACGCAAGCAGCCGTCCTCAGGTGAAGAACAGGTCTGTCGGAAAGACAGCGTCTGAATGACATCATCATGGTTGCCATCATTATCATAATCAACATTACCTTCATTACCAAGCCATCATCATCACTGTGTAATGCGGATTGTTACACGACCAGTGATGGGAGTCCAGGGCCAAACAGCGATCAGTCTCAACTGGTGTAAGGCATGGTCGGGAATCGAACTCAGGTTTCAGAGCACAGTGTACGGAGCCGCTCCATAACCACTCCACCATGACGTATCCAGCTCTCCATAATATCTGTCATCTCTCAAACAACCCATTTATCTATCTCCTTCAAACCACAGTTATTGTCTAAATTTCGATTTAAAGCTTTCGTGACTGCAGGGATTCATCTTCTTGGTTATTTCGGTAAAGTCACGTAGAAGGGAAATAATAAAATAATGAATATAAAACATAAAACGTTGTGAGAATTTTTTTATTATGTTTTATTATTATTATTTTTTTATTTCCCTTCTACGTGACTTTACCGAAAGAACCAAGAATATGTCCCCCTTAGTGAGGGATTATTTTTGCAATGTGTCATATGAAAGGCTCTCAGAAGTAGCTCTGTGGTGTCTTCTTCCACGGGATGTCTCTAATAAAGGGAAGATGATGCATCACTCTGCCGGATGGATCCATCACTTCGCAATGTTGTATCAGTGTGTGCAACTGTTATGCAATTGTGCAAAAAATACAGAAAACGAAAAAAAAACATGGAATAATCTTTATTAGGATCACGATAGTTTACAACTATCATAGGGAAAGCTGTAAACTTTTTTTACGGTGCATGATTGACCGTGAAATTGCGTTTGCTGATAACGGACCGACAAACATTCTGCTTCTTAGGCCTGGTAATCTGATGACAGCGAAGCAAGAAAATAAACAAAACAACTTCCAGCACCTTCATCTCAAATAAACTACCCCCCCCCCAAAAAAACCATGTTCAGGTAACGTCATGGAAGCAATCTTACGCCGACGACCCGTAAAATGTAGATAAGGGTTTTTAATCATCAGGGAACGACAAAGCACATCAAGGAATGTTTAGGAGCTATATATATATTTATTCCTTCTCGTCTCGACTCTTGGCTGTTGATACCTTTCTAACCAGCGAGCCCGATGTAACAGAAGCCGTTTTGAGGATGTGGGAAGGCTGACATTAATCTACCGGATCAAAGGGCCCCATCAATTATACATGCCATGGCGTGGTTACCTTGACACCAACTCTCTTTTCAACATTATAATGCAGTCTGCCAGGAGATCATATACCCATGTGATGGATTTTGCTGATTTACCAGCGTTTAAAGTTGAGGTTTTTTTCGGTTGGTAAAAAATAAAAATCCTTACAGATCATTGTACATACCGAACGTGCCCGGCTTCGATTGTCTTATTTCCCAAGTCTTTAACAAACACCCCAGAATGTTAACGAGCGCTCGACGGATTTATGGTCAATCTCATAGAGTAGTATTACTATGATTATTTCCAGGGGTGCACCGGTTTGTCAATTAATGCGAGCACTTTGGAGCGTCGTTAATTTGTTTGTCGCGTGAAACGGCACGCGGCAAATCTCGCTGTGATTTATGCACAGTATTTCGTCATTTGTGTTATGTTCCGAACAGGAGTGTAAAAGTCACAATTCGTTGAAAAAAAATCGATTCCGTCTGAATATGACTGTAGGGTTTCTGGCAGCTGCTGGCACCACGTTAACACATTACCACGCAACCTACAGTAGGAACACACGGTTCGGAAAAAAACATCAATTCCAACTTCTCAAGTGACTAGATGCGTGCACAGTATCACGAACTTAAGCATTGATATCAATCAATAAACTGTTCCACCCCCGAATCATGAATATGGATGAGGATATTTTTGTGAGCGTTCATAATGTGCATTGCAACGCAAGTTTTTTTTATCTTTAATCAAATGCACATTAGCATCAGATTTTCGGTCCACGTTATAAAGTGTCTATGGCTGCTGGGTCATTGTATCTCTCGCTACGGACATCAAACAACCTTCTGTACTGAGAAGGATACATAATAGAGGATGTGTTTTTTTGGTTAGATCGCGTAAATATAAATGCGTCGTTAAACCCGCCACCACCCAACACAGCCAATTAGTTAGGCTTTTCACGTAAACAAAACTCGCCAATTAGTTGCTACTTCAGCACACCAGTGTGTTGGAGAGTAAACCCACGAAATTGTAACTTTATAACTGTACATTTTGGCAAATTTAAAACAAAAATACCCGCAAATTACTCGATTCGAATGAGCAGAGCAATGCCTCACCGCCTAGCGAGGACATCTAGATGGAGCCTCCTGAATAATCTGTGAGCCTTTCCTGGGTAAACAATCGTAACAACAACAACAATGATAATACGTTAATAATATTTTTTTGTATTGTTATTGAGGTGTGTGTGTGTGTGTGGTGTTTAACGCCATTGACAGAGGCCCTTGAACAACTGCGATAATTAGCATTTGAAAAAAAAAAAATCTAAAGCCTCCGAAACATCCGCTGGGAGACCATGGAGTGCAAATACGTCGGCAATTAGTGAAGCTTCTAAAGACGAAAAAGGTTAGACACGAGGGTGAGCAGAGCAGCGGCAGGCGGTGTGGCACTGAAAACCCGCGGTGGTGGAGTGAGGAGGGGGGGGGGGCAGTGCCGGAGGGGGGTCGAGATGGAACGAGGAGATGCCGAGGTACATCCACGCTGTGTCCTCGCTTAGCACGCGGCCGATGTGTTCACACTACAACGCGGTTTCGTTGAAACGCCGTTCTTCCAGGAGGGAACTACTTTTCGCGCGGAACGTTCACCGTTATAACGTGGGACGTGTACTGTTATAACGCGGTTTCTGAGCAGTCGACGAAGAACTACTTTCATGAGCTGCACGGCTGAGTGGTGTGATACAGTACACGGAGAGATACAATAACGCAGAGTGATACAGTAACGCGGCAGCGTACCCTCCGTTATGTGTCCCGCCATCTCACTGCGTGTGCGTAGTCGTGGTAATACATTGCATCTTGCCAAACTTTATCGTTACATAATTTATGGAGATCTTGTTTTCGCTTAATGCGTTTTCCGCTTAACGCGTTCGACCAGAACCTACTGTCTCCAATTTAAATAACTGACAAGTTCACGATCAGCATTTCTGGCACCTTCCATGCCCAAAAAATCAAGTTAAACGCATTTGCGAAGGCGCATGAGATTAGAGTTGCCACCTGTCCAGGTGTGGCTTGGTCCCAATCCGGGAATTGGCATCTGTGTCCGGGTGGCAGGAATCGATCTGGGACCGAGATCCGGTCCCGGCATCGTCGTGTTGAACTTCATTGGAGGACACCGCACAGCTTTAGTAATACGTCTAGGGTGGGTGAGACACGTGTCCGGGTTTGGGTCTGCAGTGGTGAAAGGTGGCAACGCCAGCAAGAGCTGCCGTGTCACTAGATTTATCAACGTTCATCTTCTTGGTTATTTCGGTAACGTCACGTAGAAGGGAAGTAATAAAATAATAAAAATAAAACACAATTAAATAAAATAAATATTTTTAAAATATATTTTTATTATTTTATTACTTCCCTTCTACGTGACTTTACCGAAAGAACCAAGACGATGAATCCCTGCAGTCACGAAAGCTTTAAATCGAAATTTTATCAACGTTGAGCAGCAACGTTCAGAAGCTCTAGGCCTTGTCCAGACCACCGGCTCAAAAGAACTGAACGTGTGGCCGAGCTGCCGTGGAGAGCCGCCGGCTCGGCGAGCTGACAAAATGCGGCTCATCGCAAAGCAGACGGCGGAGAGACGCGGCCACTGACGGGTTTCGTCCTCATTTGGGACTCGTCAGCAATGGAGCCACCGATCTTCTTGGTTCTTTCGGTAAAGTCACGTAGAATGGAAATAATAAAAAAAAAACATTATAAAATAATTCTCACGACGTTTCGGCCACAACGCAAGCAGCCGTCCTCAGGTGGAGAGCAGGTCTGTCGAGTAGACTAGTGTTGGTAGTGGGTGTTGAGTTGTCTACTCGACAGACCTGCTCTCCACCTGAGGACGGCTGCTTGCGTTGTGGCCGAAACGTCGTGAGAATTATTTTATAATGTTTTATTTTTATTATTTCATTATTTCCATTCTACGTGACTTCACCGAAAGAACCAAGAAGATGAATCCCTGCAGTCACGAAAGCTTTAAATCGGAGCCACCGATGTTCACCGCCGCCACATGCCCCGTGTATACGGGGCGAGCCGTTGCCGGTTCGCGACGGAATAGGGGGCTCATTAGCACTCGCCTGAAGGCGACGATAATCGCCGTGTCAACGTAGAGCCGTGCGTAATCGGCTTCGTAGCTGGTGGCGGTGTGGTGTTGGTGGTGGTGGTGTGGTGTTGGTGGTGGGTGTTGGTGGTGGGTGTTGGTGGTGGTGGTGCGGTGTTGGTGGTGCAGTGTTGGTAGTGGGTGTTGTTGGTGCGGTGTTAGTGGTAGGTGTTGGTGGTGGTGGTGCGGTGTTGGTGTTGGTGGGTGGTGGTTGTGGTCGTGTGGTGTTAGTGGTGGGTGTTGATGGTGCAGTGTTAGTGGTGGGTGTTGTTGGTGGTGGTGCGGTGTTGGTGGTGGGTGTTAGTTGTGGTGGTGTGGTGTTGGTAGTGGGTGTTGGTTGTGCGGTGTTGGTAGTGGGTGTTGGTGGTGCGGTGTTAGTGGTGGGTGTTGGTGGTGGTGCGGTGTTGGTGGTGGTGGTGGGTGTTGGTGCTGGTAGTGGTGGGTGTTGGTGGTGGTCGTGCGGTGTTGGTGGTGCGGTGTTGGTGGGTGTTTGTGGTGGTGGGTGTTGGTGGTGGGTGCTGGTAGTGGGTGTTGGTGGTGGTAGTGGGTGTTGGTGGTGGTGCGGTGTTGGTGGTGCGGTGTTGGTGGTGGTTGTTGGTGGTGCGGTGTTGGTGGTGCGGTGTGTAAAACGACGCCAGCACTAGGGGGAGATGAACGTGGTCGGTGGTGGTGCTTTGCCGTACCAACGCTGCGTGGGCCGTATGCCACTCAATAGCTGCTCACTGACAGATCTTGCCGCAGCAGCCAAAAAGGCTGTGCGGAGGCGGGGAGGGGGGTCTCCAATCTTACACGTGTGTTGAAACACACGTGTGTGCGTGCGCGTGTGTTTTCATACACACATGTGTGTATGAAAACACACACACGTGCGCACGTGTGTGTGCGTGTGTTCATACCCACATGTGTGTGGCGTGCATGCGTGCGTGCGTGTGGAGCACATTTGTCGCATTAGGTGTCGAATGAATCAATATTCTCGAGTATGTGGAGCATATTGCTGAACACAACAGATATCCGTTGCTATTTGTCACCGGCAATGGTGAAAAAAAAATATCCACTCTCTCGTACATCGATTCCCTTGCAAAAAGGCCATTGCTCCGTTTTTTTCTCTCTTTTTCCAAAATAACATTGGCAGGAAACGCGAGATGGCAAATCTTAAATTGTAACACACGAGGAGATTTCATATACAAAGATAAATAAGGCAAAGTGAAATGGATGTGTCTTTTACGTCTGCTTTTCTTTTCACGAGAGAGAGAGAGAGAGGGGGGAACGAATTCAAATAAATAGCCACACCGTGATAAGTGCCTTCGGAAAAGAAATGCGCCGATGTGTCCTCCAGAACATCGTTGTTTAATCACCGTGCACTGGCTGCAATGACATATGGACGTATCTTCTTGGTTCTTTCGGTAAAGTCACGTAGAAGGGAAATAATAAAATAATAAAAATAAAACATAATAACATAATTATCACGACGTTTCGGCCACAACGCAAGCAGCCGTCCTTTCAGACACTGTCTTTCCGACAGACCTGGTCTTCACCTGAGGACGGCTGCTTGCGTTGTGGCCGAAACGTGGTGAGAATTATTTCATTATGTTTTATTTTTATTATGTTATTATTTCCCTTCTACGTGACTTTACCGAAAGAACCCAGAAGATGAATCCCTGCAGTCACGAAAGCTTTAAATCTAAATATATGGACGTATGTTGAACTCATTTCGCACTTTACGTGAGCCAGCCGTGTTGATCGGAGGTGGCGGTCATCTGTGAGCCGCGGGTTAGGGGATCACATCTCGCCACGGGACAAGATGTTGACGACCTCGCCCGGCATACAGGACGTCGTGGGTTCGATCCCGACCCTGACGCCTTTATATTTGTAGTTTGCGTGTCTCTCTCCCCGTGGCCGTGCAGATTGTTCTCCTAGTCCTCCCGTTTTTCCCTCCACATTTACAATCACGCGCTTGGAGTATGTGGTTGCTATAAATGTCCACGTGATAAGCTACTTCATTGAGCTATCATCTGTGGCCTGGCCGCTTGTTAAAAAGCGCTACGTAGCTCAGTAAGCCTTATGCGCTCAAATAAAACAGAGTTTAGTTTCGTCGTGTTTAAGAGACGCAGAGCCGTTTTGGCGTGCGCGGTGCCATCATCACCCTCTTCCCCCACCTCCTCCCCTGGGGCACCACCGCCCCATCAACCTCGTGAGCCCACCAACATCACCCGCCTTGCCACGCCATCACCGCGTGACGCCGGTGCCGTCTGCCCGCGCGTGTGTGCGACGCGTCGCGTGTGCGCAGGCGAGGAGCGGATCGGCGTGAACGCGACGTACGAGCAGGAGGGCAAGGTGCAGTTCGTGATCGACGCGGTGTACTCGATGGCGCATGCGCTGCACAGCATGCACCTGGATCTGTGCCCCGAGTACGTGGGGCTGTGCCCGCGCATGGACCCCGTCAACGGGCGCGAGCTGCTCAACTACATCCGCAGGGTCAACTTCACCGGTGAGTCGTCGCCCGTCGGTCATCACCGATCCACGCCGGGGGGGGGGGGGGGGGGCGAATGCCTCTTACCAAGCCGCCGCCGCCTCCTCTCTCGTCACCCGGCCGCGCACTTTTCCAACGAGCAAGCACGTGCACACGGGCTTTGGTTGGTTTTAGTTGAATTTTCACCGGCTTCGTCACTCCATCTCCCCGATTCGGAAGTTCAGAAGTTCCCTTCCCCATCGAGTGAAGGCCGTTGAGCCGAGAAGCTCATTTTTCAAGGCCCACTCGGCCGGCAGAAAACATCAAAGCATTCGACAATTTTGCAGATTTAATAATCAATGAAAATAGCAGACATTCCGTTGCAAAGTTACACTCACACGCAAAACAAAGTTATTTTTTTTTATCTAATAGAGTCCGTTTAAATGAGGACAGAGATGGTAAGAATGGAGATGCCAGGAGAATAAAACTGAGGTGGTTCCAAAACATTTTGGGGCAGCCACGTTCAATTCCCTCGATCCAAATTGCGTGCGAAATCTGGGGAACTGTTAGCAGACAATCAGACGCGAAGTGCGGATCATATCCTCTTGGGCGTGCTTCATTCCGTGGCTGCCGCTCCGTTATTGTCCTTGCCCCGTCACGCATCCCACGCCGTCCTTCCCAAGCACTCACTCGCTTTTCTTAACGGTGCGGATGATGCCATGAACCTGTGTGTGTGTGCGTTCTCTCATCCACGTGTTCCTCGCGCTAAAGCCCCGTTTTTTCGCCACGCTCACCCGGTGCACTTTTCACTTGTGAGTTTTGTATGATTCATCAATGACCTCGCTATTTCTGAAGCACGTGTCGTAGCAAGTATTATGCACTTACTGAGCACTTAATTCGCAATGCAGCGCTGATTTACACATTTATACAGTCAGACAATGTTCTTCCTTAACATGTCTGTCCCTCCAACCGGTATTTTCCATCAGCCACATTCTCCTGCTCCTCTGATTTCTATTTTCTTTATCACTGTCGGCCTACTAGTTTTCACGCTATTGACTTTTTGCAATTTTGGTGATGTAGGTCAAGTGAAGAATCAGAGGAGCATGAGAATGGTAGGCAATATTTAGCAGAGAAAAAAACATTAAATATGTATTATTATCGATATGGGGTCCAATTTTAAAAGCCTGGAATTTCAGGACTGCCTCCCTTTCTCGCCTCATCTGGGCAGCTTTTAGACCCGCCTCTCCCGCGGTCAATCTTGCCCATGGGGCTCATCCTTGTCACTTGAGCTCTCAGCTGGTTGAACAAAAGAGACTTGAAACGTCTGGAGTGGAGTGCGTCACGTGTGGTTCAACACAACACAACTCTGCTCGTTGCATGCGTAGGCTATCGTGAAGAGATTATTTTGGGTTGGATCGTCATGTTGATATGATTCAGATGTTGTTTTTACTCAAACCCTTAACCACCCGACAGGAGCCAATAGTGAGGGTTTTGTCACGTGAACAACGAGCAAATGTATTACTACTTCAGCACCACCGGTGTGATGGAGAGTAAATCCACCACACCGGGAGTGAGCTGTCCAACACCCCGGGGGTGCTGAAACAATAACTCATTGGCACGTTCTGTTCACGTCACTAACATTATTAATTGGCTGTGTCGGGTGGAGGTGGGTTCGTACGAGACATTGAGAGTTTTAGGGAACCATTGGAGCTATGCACTTTTACATCTAAATTGAAAACGAATTTCTTCAGAACAGCTTTTTGTGTTTAGTTTGATGTCCTTCCCCCTCCCCCACATGCACCTCCGATTAGCGCGGTTGGTTATGTACGGTGCGAAAGAAGGTCAACGAACATGCATACATACGTACATTTAAACAACCTTTCACCAAAAAAACATCTTATCATGAACAATCAAGTCCAGTTTTCACGTGGGCAAATATGCAAAGTTGATTGGTTTGCAAAATCTTGTGGCGTATCCTGTGAGTGACGCGTGCCGATGGATGGCTGCCCTCTGTCACGTGCGTGGTCCACAATCGGAGAGTTCCATCGAACTCTGGCTGGCAACAGACTCTTTCACATTATCGACCTGGTCTGGATTGCCTCATAAGCAACATGGAGAGATGGTACAGAAGCAGGCGATGGTATTTTTAAAGTTTTAAATGTAATTTTGTGGGAGCCAAACTTTTGTTGCAGGGATTTTTGTTGTTGTTTTAATATTGATTTATGTTCGTGGAGTATTTTGCATTTCTCCTGCAAAGCAGTTGTGTGTTTTTTTTCTCTCTCACTCTCTCGTTTCTACTTTGCTTCACTGCTGCACTCGATTGATAGTTGTCATTTCGGTGACCCAGGTCGGTCACTCTCGCACAAAACGACACCCATCCCTGCCATCTTGACTTCTCGCCCGGCTAAAACAAATACAATTTGGGAACCGCATCACTCGAAGGGGTAATGGCGTAGCCCCCCGACTGCATTGCTATCTCCGCCGCAGTTCCTGGTGGAAGCGCTCCTACGAGGAGGCGTTCTGGAGATCCCCTCTTCGAGTTGGACGCCACCACAGCCTCTCTCTTCGTGACTAAGCCTTGCTCGTGAAATGTCACCGTGCAGACCCCCGCGTGTCACCCCTCTCGTGACCTGCCCATCAATAAAATGATGGGGGGTCGATCTTTGACCTGCATGTGGGTGGAACAGTCGATAAGTAACTCCACGTGCTAACTTGATGCCTGAGAGTAATTCACTTTTCTTATATGTATATATAAATGTGTGTCTATATATGAAAAGTAAAACATGGTAAAGGTGCAACCCTGCAATTACTTGCTCACACCACTGTTGGCGGATGAACCTCCACTAGAGGACACTCTAGAATGTCCCTCTAAAGGGTGATTTGGCCTACTCTTCCACACTGGTCAGATACTTCGGAAGACGCGGGAGTGTCCACGCTTGAACCCACCACATGTGACCTGCCGATGGACTAACTGTGGTGTGCCCGTTCATCCTGCAAACCGTGACACGACTGCGGTGCTCTTACTATTATTATTAATATTCACACTGCAATTTCTCCTTGTGTTAGCCCGTTTGTCAGTCAAAGTACTCACTTGAGTTTAGGCCACAAACCACCACTTGTTATGATGACTGCGATGATGATGATGATGATGATTTTAGTGGTGGTGGTGGTGGTGGGAGCCCGGGCCGCGTCTCTTCCCACTAATGATCGTCCCGCGACCCGGGCTCCCTTGTAATTCAAGCACCGTTTATCATCAGGGCTTCCAGAATGTATCCATTAAGATAAAAAAAACAACAAGCAAAAGCTCTTCGCGACGCCTCGGTATTCACAGACTGCATGGCGGCGTCAAAGTCAAATGTCCTCTTCAGACAAATCAGGTGAGACACGCGCATCTCCCGCTCGCAGCCCTGAGCCACTGCTGACCATTCCACATTCGTATGGCAAGGGCATGGCGCACCACTGGACAGTCAACTCACCTTTCTCCCACAGAATGATTTGTCATTTTAGTCACCCCAGAGGAATGACGATGAACCGGAATCTCGCGACCTTGAGATTGCAAGTTTGGACGCGCTGGGTGAGAGAAGTGCTTCTGACTGAAATGTCTTATTCCACGCCGGCAGTATCGTCAGTGGTTAAAATCGTAGTTTAATTTCGACCGGAGCTGTACGGGGCTGAGCTCTGGAAAATAGATCCACCCCCAGCCCCCCCCCCCCCCCCACCCTTGCCACAACGCTATCGTGGTGTCAAGCTGAGGGGCCTCTCCACCAAAATAATTTCGCGAGAAATTAAGCGCCGGTTTAACGCATTCAGATTTGCCTCTATCGCCGCGTTGCTGATGCAATTTCCCATCCAGGCTGCCGCATAAGTCTGTGCCTTTGCTCGCGAGATTAATTAGCGATATGCCGAAACATGAATTCAGCTTCACTCTTACGTGTGGAATAAGGTGCCTTTTGTTCGCCGACGGTGTCTTTTCACTTAATATACAGGCGCGTGCGTGAATATATATACAGCATATATTTAGCGCTGTTCATGAGAACCAGAAAAAAAAATCGAGATTTGCATGCCTGGTGGGAGGCAAGTGTTCCCATTTACAAGTCTCCTGGTGAGAGTTGAGGGCCTTAACAGGTATGATGATTATACCTCACTGCGCCGATACGCGTGCTCATTCTGGTTACAATGTCTACTTCAGTTTGAGCTGTGGAGGGATAAAAGCTGGCATAAATCCAAGGAAAAAGATCCCCACGCGTAGCCTGAACAGACTTTTGGCCGCTACGATGCGCAAAGAGGAAGATGGCGAGCACCACGCCCGGCCGCCTTTGTCTCCCTAGTGGCGTTGTTTACACACCGCACCAGGATTCAGGTAACCGTCACTTGGTGTTGGTGACCGTGAGCCGGAATCGAACTCGGGTCGCCGGCTTCGTAGCGTAGCCTGCCCGGCGACGAGGCACAGAAGGTCAAAACCGGTCCCAGACTTTGCTCGCTTGGACAGTTGCTGATTGATCATATTGGTTTCAAAAGCCACTTGGGTCGATTTGTTAAAATACACATTTGCTTACATGTGGAGACAATGAGCGAATTTATTGTTATCCAGTAGAACCTGCTTGAAGGTCAGAGTGTTACACAGCAGATGCCAAGTTCTCCGTGTGTGCATTCTTGTGAGGGTGTTGACACAGTGCCGGACCCTTAATCTGTGCACGAGGCTAGCTTCGTTTGCACGAATTTGCACGGCTCTGCCATGTACCGTTCAGCTTGTATCATCCTCGCTCTCAGCCTCAACGGACCCGCTGTGCATACGTACGTTGAACTTCTTTCACACCGTACGTAGCCAACCATGCTAATCGGCGGCGCTGAAATTTGCCCGAATTTGGCGCGGGAGAAATCTTCTCCGGAGTAGCCTGGGGCGTCTGTTAAGAGACACGGACATTTTACTTAAACTCTCCAAGAAATCGACGAGGCACGCGAAATCCCATTGGTTCAGCGGTGTTCCAGTCCGATAGCTGGGGCCGGCCGGCAATTACGGAACAATGCCGAGGAAAGTTGAGTCGGCGAGCAACTCAAACATCCACGCACGCAGGGCTCTGGCTGATGGCTATTCGCAGCGAGATACCCGCTCTACTCGTGGTGACTTTCTCCAGGCCTAGACCTCTCACCTCAATGTTTACCCGTCGTTGCCCCATCCTGTCTTTCCCCCTCCCCCCCCCTTTTAATTACCATCTTTTCTTCCCTGCGATCGCTTTCTCGTTCTCCTCGATCGCCCCCGAGATCAGTGCCTCTCGAACTTGCTTCCATCCACGGCGCTCACGCTTTTGGGGGGGGCCTGATTCATCTTCGCCGCCGCACCAAACGCCGACTTGCGCACTGCGGGCCCGGCTGGGTGGGTGGGTGGTGGATGCGTCGTCGTCGTGGTTGGAGCTGAGAGGGAATTCACACTCTCCGTGCCTCTTCTGATCTCACCTAGAACAAGAACATCTCGTAGCTTTGTCACAAACCGTGGCAAGAAGTTGCCCAGGTGTGCAAGTGTCTTCGTGTGTCTCCGTGCGTGGGTCTCCATGTCTCTGTGTGTCTCCGTGTCTGTGTGTGTCTCGGCGTGTGTCTGCGTGTACGTGTGTGTGTATGTCTCTCCATATGTATTTGTGTCTTTGTGTGTCTCCATGTCTTTGTGTGTCTCTGCGTATGTCTGCGTGTATGTGTGTGTATTCCTCTCCATCTGTCTCTGTGTCTTTGTGTGTCTCCATGTCTCTGTGCGTCTCTGCGTGTGTCTGCGTGTATGTGTGTGTGTCTCTCCTTCTGTCTCTGTGTCTTTGTGTGTCTCCATGTCTCTGTGTGTCTCTGCGTGTGTCTGCGTGTATGTGTGTATGTCTCTCCATCTCTCTCCGTGTCGTTATGTGTGTCCATATCTGTGTGTCTCTTCTTGTATCTGTCCGTGTCTCCGTATCCCTGTGCTTTTCTGCGTGTGTCTATGTGTCTCTGTGTATTTATCTCCGTGTCTCTGTATGTGTTTCTGCATGTGCGTGTGTGTGCGTGTGACATTTCACCACTCACGGAGAAGCAAAGCAGACTTCTGTGCATCACGCAAGAAGAGTTTTTTTTTAGGAAACCATCGCCATCATTAACAAGCATATTGCACGCAAACAGTTTGTGTGCAGACGCTGCTGTCTATGACAACCGTGAACTTACATCCTTCCCCCCACACACAGCTACGATAATTTGGCACGCAGCCCACACGTGTCAAATCTTTGTTATGCCTACTTGATATCACACGGCTCTGGGTAAATTTCTTTCGTGTTAGAACTCGCCATTTAGGCATCAACATTCGTGAAAAATAACATTCACTCGTCACCCCTCTGTCAAAACACAGTTGGATGAAGGCTGCCACATACATTGGGTTCGTCTGCCGTGTTTCTTTTACATACTTCACCTCGCTGGTCATGGTGGGGTTGGCGAAGGGGTGGGAAAGCCCCAGGCCTGGTTCGGCTATCACTCGCAAACTGATCCTAGCACTGACCACGAATCGGTCTCAAGATGTATGGTGTATGTACGTTGCACTTCTTTCGCACCGTACGTAGCCAACCGTGCTGATAGTTTAATGACCTCGTCAAGGAGCATGACGCAATCAAGACAACTCCGGTCAGCCTCTCTGCAACAGCAGCAGCAGCAGCTTCTGTCTGGCCATCGAACAAAGACGGTCACCGCAGATGCGCTTCTGCGGCCGTCTGGAACGCTCTCCTTTCCGATATTAGGAAGCCGCTGGGAGCTGTGCACTTTCTAATTCGAGATTGAAAAAACGCATTTCTTTAGGAACTGATTTTTGCGTTTAGTTCGTTGTCTTTCCCCCGCACCTCCGATTAGCATGAGTGGCCACGTACTGTGCGACAGAGGTTTAACACACATACGTGAAGCGCTGACATGGGGAATTCATGCGTGCGGAGCACAGCTTTGATCGTAATCGCGCGATCGCAATTACAATTGCATAACCGTCATTGTAACATCACTCTCGCATCTACGTGATCACCGACCGTGGCACTTGCACGGCTGTTGTTCGAGTCTCGGCGGCTCACAGATGGGACATTAACGCAGCAGAAAGGGACGCGTTTAAAGCGCAGCTTTGAATCCAATGTGTGGGGCCGCAACTCCAGCGGAGCCGCGTGCGATCTCCCGGAGTGGATCAGGCCTCGCCGCCCGTTGCAGCGGGAGCACGTTGCTCGGTGCGTATTGACTTTGGACGCGATCTTTGATATCTCGTTTGGATCGATGAGTCTCGTTGTGATGATAGACAGTTGCAGTGTAGAGCTCCCTGGGCTGTCATCGCAGATAAGGAAATTCTGAGATACAGCGATGGCACGGTCGTACAAATTTGCTGGATAAATTCATCCTCCGCTATTTGGATTTCACGAATGAAATATTAATTCACAAGATTACGTTTTCCACTCATAGTTTTAGGATGAGCCTTTAGATCAACATCCTTAGGTTATGATGGTATTAGTGTCTAAAGATAGTGGATTTACTCTATCCAGTCGTTTTATTGAGCCGAATGTTTCACGCTTTCTTCTGTTACTCATTTCATTATAAAACAATTATATATAATGACGCAAATGTTACAAGCCTCTATCAATCTGCTACGTGGCTTGCATGCGCGTTGTTCAACCATACTTCACCATTCTAGTCAAATCCCGGCTGGTACCGGGGGTGCTCAGAACTGGTTGGGACATCTTTCGCCATTGATGTTGGGCCATGGCCAGGAATAAAACTCAGTTCAAAAGTCACGTAGAAGGGATGTAAGAAAATAATAAAAATGTAAGATAATAAAATAATTCTCACGACGTTTCGGCCACGTTCAGACGCTGTCTTTCCGACAGACCTGTTCTCTACCTGAGGACGACTGCTTGCGTTGTGGACGAAACGTCGTGAGAATTATTTTATTATGCTTTATTTTTATTATTTCATTATTTCCCTTCTACGTGACTTTACCGAAAGAACCAAAAAGATGAATCCCTGCAGTCACGAAAGCTTTAAATCGAAATTCAGCTCAACAGGTTGATGGTATGGTGCCTCACCCAATGTATAGTAATACTTTGAATTACCTAAGGGGTCAGAATACTCAGCCGAAAGGGCGTGAATCTGGGTTTCAACCGCCCATAATGAAACTGGGTTCTCAAGTGTAATGAGTTTAAATGTGACACTTGCTACAAATGGTTACACTCGGTACAAGTTGTTAAATGTTCTTCACGCGACAACTTCATTAATCGGCTGTGCCAGGAGGAGGAGGAGGGTTTCGGGCACACATTTTACTCGTGCAATTTTGCTCAAAATTGAATTGTGACATTGCCTGCGAAGGCCTCGAAAAGGCCTCGCGAAGGTCTGCAATAGCATTAAACAAAGAGGCTAAGGTGACGCAAGGAGGTGGAATGCAGGTGAGGAGAGAGCCAAGGATGCAGGCAGCTAAGGAGGCGTATTGCAGTGCAAATGTGAAGAAGAAACATTGCAATGGTTATACAATAAAAGAACAAGGCGACCATTAAATGCAAAGAGAAATGGGGGGTGGGGGGGGGTGGCGAGAAATAATTGGGTCTTGCCGGAGTGCGACGCAAACAGCGCTAATGACGTACGACACCGCGAGCGAAGACAACAACAACAATAACAACAACAACGCCATGAGACACGACGTGAGTGACAGGTGGTGTCACCTCCAGTCCCGGGGCCTTCTCCTGGATTGACTCAGTCTCAAATTAGCGCCTGCTCCGCTGGGGGAGACAAAGGCGGCTGAGTTTCGCACGGCGGCCGGCCACGCCGCGGGCACAGAGCGGTGGCACGTCTTCCCCCGCGCGACGACGTCCTGAAGAAGTGTTCGCCACGTGGCGCGATGCCGAGGGAGAAATAATAATTCAGTAGAAAATATTTGATCAACCATTTCAGGTCTTAATTAATTGTGTTCACGCTTACGGTGACTTTCAGACCGAATTACATTTTCTGCTCCCCCCTCCTCTTTTCCGAACATAGATGGACTCGTCCATCTGGCAAACTGCCAAATCGCTGTCCGTGGTGCTGACGTTAGGACAAACAGCCACTTTTTAAATCCTTTATATTAAGTTCGCTTGCTTGCTTGCTTGCGCGCTTACGACCGTGCAAATCGTTCGGTCGTTTTTTAACCCACTTCCCGTGATCCAATCGAGCTGACATTTTGCACACAGACTCGTTGTGCGTGACAATTAATTTTCGTGAAAATGTTTTCAAAAATGTTACACTTTTTAGGAAAAAATTTTTATACGTAATTACCAATTGCTTAATGGTGGCAGGCAATCATCTGACCCATAGGTGGCAGCCATCTCAAGCCAGAGGACGAGAGGACTCTATCCGCCACGCATATAAAGGATTTATAGTGAAAAACTTTGTTTTTACGGGTTAATTTTTTTTGTTTCGTCTTACCAGGTAAGGCCCCACGTGATCTGTGTAGCTCTTTTTCAGAAGTGACGTGGCCACAAATGATAGCTCAGCGACGTGGCTTATCATCACTTGGACATATATAGCAGGCAAATACTCAAAAGGCACGTTTCTCATCTCTAAGTCTTCATGTTTAATGTATCTCTACGTGTCTTCATGTGTCTCTGTGGCAGTGGCGGCTCCTGCAAAATCTCTCAGGGGGGGGCAAATGTCTGGATGATTGATAAGGATAAGGTCCACCCATGCAATGGACAAATTAACAGCTTAAGCATGTAAAGGCAACTTCACGTCTTTAATATTAATGAAAAATAAAGTGACTCTTACAATACATCTTGTTTGTTTCTATACTCACTATTAAAACAAACCACTCAAGTTTATTTTATTAAAGATTCCACTAGGTGGCGACAAATTATATTGTTGGATGAAACGTGCTTACGTATGATGACGTAAGCACGTATGATGACGTAAGCACGTTAGGGCGAGCCCTCCCGGAAGCCATAGAGAATGCATTGCAGCGCCCCCGTTCGAAAAAAAACATCTTTGAATGTAAGTCTATGGGACCACTCGGGGCGATTCTCAGCTGGAGGGAAATCGCCCAAAAAGAGGCGGTACTCCACAGAACGTAGCATGACGCTGATTGGACTATATCCAGAGGCACAGTGACGGCTAGCGTGACTCTGTGGTTGAATGACATTGGTGGTGCGTCACCCAATCGCCCTAATGAAGAAACCGCCCCTGCTCTGTGGGTCTCTATGTATCTCTATACATCTGTATGGGTCTCTTTGTATCTCTATGTGTCTTCATGTGTCTCTGTGGTCTCTATGAATCTCTATTCATCTGTCTGGGTCTCTTTGTATCTCTATGTGTATTCATGTGTCTCTGTGGGTCTCTATGTATCTCTATTCATCTGTCTGGGTCTCTTTGTATCTCTATGTGTCTTCATGTGTCTCTGTGGGTCTCTATGTATCTCTATTCATCTGTCTGGGTCTCTTTGTATCTCATTGTGTCTTAATGTGTCTCTGTGGGTCTCTATGTATCTCTATTCATCTGTATGGGTCTCTTTGTATCTCATTGTGTCTTCATGTGTCTCTGTGGGTCTCTATGTATCTCTATTCATCTGTATGGGTCTCTTTGTATCTCTATGTGTATTCATGTGTCTCTGTGGGTCTCTATGTATCTCTATTCATCTGTATGGGTCTCTTTGTATCTCATTGTGTCTTCATGTGTCTCTGTGGGTCTCTATGTATCTCTATTCATCTGTATGGGTCTCTTTGTATCTCTATGTGTCTTCATGTGTCTCTGTGGGTCTCTATGTATCTCTATTCATCTGTCTGGGTCTCTTTGTATCTCATTGTGTCTTAATGTGTCTCTGTGGGTCTCTATGTATCTCTATTCATCTGTATGGGTCTCTTTGTATCTCATTGTGTCTTCATGTGTCTCTGTGGGTCTCTATGTATCTCTATTCATCTGTATGGGTCTCTTTGTATCTCTATGTGTATTCATGTGTCTCTGTGGGTCTCTATGTATCTCTATGTGTATTAATGTATATCTATGGGTGTCTATGTATCTTTATTCATCTCTATGAGTCTCTTTGTATCTCCTATAAGTTGACTATGTGGTCCAAAGTTTGGGTTGCAAGGACACAATCACACTTCTGCGGCTGCGTCTTAGATCCCCCATTCATGAAGAAGATGCGCCCATTGGCCTGGTGGTCATGTTCCGATGCGGTTGAGAATCAGGATCAGAATCTTGAGGAATGTCAGAGCCAGGAGGTACAATGATTGCATCTCGAACGAGGTGTTTATTCTGAACGTCATCAATCGCTAACCCATTCGTGTGCTGGGCATGACCACCCGCTTTGTTTTGCCTTCACAACTTCAAACACAAACAAAACTCCTGACCCATCAAAAAGCATCTCTGACATAACAAAGGCCGGATCCTCATTTGGCCGTTGATCTCTCGTGTATTTCTCAATTGTTTGCGAAACACTTAAATGCACGGGTGGATGGGAGCAGTGGCGTGGTGGCTGTAATGAGCCGCATTATCATATTTCAACCGTAGCGCTGAATGCATGTTGACATCTTTGTCTTTTATCTGCGCATGAACAAGGGATCATTTTAAAGGGATTCACAACAGGATATGCGCGGTGCGTCGCTGTGTTTTTAATTCTATAATAATATACAAATATATTAAATAAATGTCAAGCATTGCCTCGAGGAAGTTTTGCAATTCCAAACATTTCATCGCAACGTCGACCGTCAACTCAGCCGCTTGCACGTTGTAAACAACTCGATCTTCGTCAGCCATGGGCGATCCACTGCTGGATTAAAGATTATCCAAGCCGCTGCCGCCGACTCACGGTGCTACGGTGATGCCCCCGCTGCTGCTGCTGCTGCTCCTGCTGCTGCTGCTGCTCCTGCTGCTGCTGCTGCTGCTGGTGCTGCGACTGCTGCTGCTGCTGCTGCTCCTGCTGCTGCTGCTGCTCCTGCTGCTGCTGCTGCTACTGCTGCTGCTGCTGCTCCTGCTGCTGCTGCTACTGCTGCTGCTGGTGCTGCGACTGCTGCTGCTGCTACTGCTGCTGCTACTGCTGCTGCTGCTACTGCTGCTGCTGCTACTGCTGCTACTGCTGCTGCTACTGCTGCTGCTGGTGCTGCGACTGCTGCTGCTGCTGCATTGGCGGTGGTGCGCAAACACAACTGCCGATAGAAACACCTCCAACAAATGATAATTGAAAATTGTTTTTTACCCTTCTATCTGGCAACAAAACTGACACCTTTTTACGAGGAGTCATGTTTGCATAGACCACAATACCTGCAGTCATAATGCAAACAAAAAACATAACTCTGATAATGATATGCACTGTCCTTGAAGTTGATTGGTCCACACCCGAGACAGCTTTCCTTAGAGCCTAGTCTCACATGGGTCGGACCAGATGACGCCAAAAGATAGAAGGGGAAAAAAACAATGATCATATTTTTTACTGGCAAATGAGGTTCCAATGGTGTAAATACCTCCAACAAAGTCATCCTTAATGCTGTGTGGCCTTAAAAGAAAAACATATATATAGCAGGCGGCTTTTTGCCCATTGACTGCTTTATAGGCCATGCGCTATGAAGATGAAGGGCCATGAAGATGAAGAGGAAGGGCCACGTGATATGAAGATGAAGGGCCATGTGCTATGAAGATGAAGGGCCATGTTCTATGAAGATGAAGGGCCATGTTCTATGAAGATGAAGGGCCATGTTCTATGAAGATGAAGGGCCACGTGATATGAAGAGGAAGGGACATGTGATATGAAGATGAAGGGCCATGTGGTATGAAGATGAAGGGCCATGTTCTATGAAGATGAAGGGCCACGTGATATGAAGATGAAGGGCCATGTTCTATGAAGATGAAGGGCCATGTTCTATGAAGATGAAGGGCCATGTTCTATGAAGATGAAGGGCCATGTTCTATGAAGATGAAGGGCCACGTGATATGAAGAGGAAGGGACATGTGATATGAAGATGAAGGCCCATGTGGTATGAAGATGAAGGGCCATGTTCTATGAAGATGAAGGGCCACGTGATATGAAGATGAAGGGCCATGTTCTATGAAGATGAAGGGCCATGTTCTATGAAGATGAAGGGCCATGTTCTATGAAGATGAAGGGCCATGTTCTATGAAGATGAAGGGCCACGTGATATGAAGAGGAAGGGACATGTGATATGAAGATGAAGGGCCATGTGGTATGAAGATGAAGGGCCATGTTCTATGAAGATGAAGGGCCACGTGATATGAAGATGAAGGGCCATGTTCTATGAAGATGAAGGGCCATGTTCTATGAAGATGAAGGGCCATGTTCTATGAAGATGAAGGGCCATGTTCTATGAAGATGAAGGGCCACTTGATATGAAGAGGAAGGGACATGTGATATGAAGATGAAGGGCCATGTGGTATGAAGATGAAGGGCCATGTTCTATGAAGATGAAGGGCCACGTGATATGAAGATGAAGGGCCATGTTCTATGAAGATGAAGGGCCATGTTCTATGAAGATGAAGGGCCATGTGACATGAAGATGAAGGGCCATGTGGTATGAAGATGAAGGGCCATGTGCTGTTAAGATGAAGGGCCATGTGATATGAAGATGAAGGGCAATGTGATATGAAGAGGAAGGGCCATGTGATATGAAGAGGAAGGGCCATGTGACATGAAGAGGAAGGGCCATGTGCTGTTAAGATGAAGGGCCATGTGATATGAAGATGAAGGGCAATGTGATATAAAGATGAAGGGCCATGTGATATGAAGTTGGAGGGCCACTGCCCAG
Source organism: Lampetra fluviatilis (assembly GCF_964198595.1). Classification (NCBI taxonomy): domain Eukaryota; kingdom Metazoa; phylum Chordata; class Hyperoartia; order Petromyzontiformes; family Petromyzontidae; genus Lampetra; species Lampetra fluviatilis. Next base: position 6,365,275 of record NC_136314.1, read on the forward strand.
ATGTGCCTTGAACCGGGTATGCTCTGAATCACGCGTGCGAGCCGGCGGAGCACTTTTGCTCAGAAGTTGGTCGATTCGTTTCGTCCTGTGTCCGTAATCTTGCTTGCGTCTGGAACGAGGAAGACCTTCCGTCCTGCGAATCAACGGCAGAGCTTGGGCGTCGCTAATTTATATACATTCGTATTTATTATTTACGATTTCAACTGTTTGAATTTTTTTTACCAGGTAAGGCGCCACTGAGCTGTGTAGCTCTATTTCAGAAGCGGCTTGGCCAGTTGGCTATCACGACTGACAGCTCAACGAAGTGGCTTGTCACGTGCAAATGTAAAGCAGCCAAATGCTCTGAACGCGTGGCGTTGATTCTGAACGTCGAGGGAAGAGCCGAAGGACCCGAAGAAAAATCCACGCGACCACGGGGAGAGAGAGAAACGCAAACTCCAAATATACAGCAGCAGCAGGCGTCACGGTCGGGATTGAACCCACGACCTCCTGTACACCAGGCGAGGTAGTTAACATCTCCTAGCCACCGCGACAGCTTATCAGCGGTGTACATTTTTTCTGGTCATCCTGCTGACAAAACATACGGCACCTCGCTCAAACGAGCGTCTCGCCTCCTCCGATGCGGTCACAAACGGTCGGACGCCATCCGATTTGTGGTATCAATAAAAAGGACCGCAGTGACGGTTCATAACTGATCCACGAGAAGGTAGAGAGACAGCGACACAAAGACAAAGATCCCCCGTAGCAGCTTAACAGACTGTTGGGGCAAGTGCTGTTCGCGAGCACCTGTGTAGGCCGGCACGGCACACGAGGGGGTGGGTGGCCAGCACCACGCCCGGCCGCCTTCGTATCCCCAGTGGCGATGTTTACACACCGCACCAGGTACTCATTTGAGGCTGAGTCGACCTAGGGGAGGCCCATGACCGGTTCAGATAATCGTCACCGGTGTTGGCCGTGAGCGGGAATCGAACTCCGTGTCGCCGGGATCGTAGCGGGGTGTGGTAACCACTACACCACCGTGATACACACAGACACAGATGCACACGCACACAGATACACACACAGACACACGCAGATATAGACACACACACACACACACAGATACACACACAGACACATACACATATTTGTATATACAGTACACACACAGATACACACAGACACACACACAGATACACATACAGACACATACACATATATATATATTCACACACAGATACACACACAGCCACATACATGCAGATATAGACACACACACAGATACACAGAAGACACATACACAGATCTATATATACACACACACAGATACACAAAAGAGACAAAGCTACACACACACAGATAGACAAAGCAAATCTCTTGAAAGGTAATACGGCCAAGACATTAGCTTTTTCGATTTAAAGCTTTCGTGACTGCAGGGATTCATCTTCTTGGTTCTTTCGGTAAAGTCACGTAGAAGGGAAGTAATAAAATAATTAAAATCAAATTAAATATAAAACTATTATTATGTTTTATTTTTATTATTGTATTACTTCCCTTCTACGTGACTTTACCGAAAGAACCAAGAAGAAGACATTAGCTGTCATCAGTTGTTTTGAAATTCAGCAGTGGATACAATTCCGCCTGGCTCTTTATTCCCAAAAGCTGTTTGGTGGAGTTAAGCGAATTTCTCGACAAATCTTAAAAGTAATATATAGCTGTGAAATCTACAAACTTATCTCTCAGAGTAATCTCACGTCCGTCGCGCAAGCACACACTTCTCTTGAGAAACCATCGTGCGGGCTTTTTAGCTCAAAGAAACATAACTCTTTCGAATGCAGATTGCTTAGTTAGCTGACATCTTTGGAGTAAGTGCGTCAGATTGACAGGATAAATGCGCCTTTTTATTTTTTTTTCTTCTTTAAGAGATGAAAATCTTCTGGTACATTAATTTCACGTCCAACACAGGTTTATCCCCCACCCCCCTCAGTTCAGCTGCATCTAAAAACACTTCAATGTGTTGGACCAAATTGCTGCAGGCATGCGAATGATTAAACATAAGAATCACTTTTCCCCGGCCTTAAATTACCACACCCCCCCCCATTCCCCCAGTGAGGCTTGGCCGACGCGATTCGATGGAAGGAAAATGGGATTTTTTTCAAATTAAGGGTTTCCAACAACATGTGTCAGACAAAGCCACGCGGTTACATCCTAAGCATTGGGCCCGTGTTTATGGTGCATGTGGCATTATCCTTGCATTCCGCATGGGGTGGCAACGCATGTTACGTCTCAGCAGTAATGTGTTCCACCACCACACTGCTGGTCGCGAGAATACCCTAACACGCTCGCTTGTCTACCCACTCACTCATTCAATTACCCACTCACCCACCCACCCACTCACCCACCCACCCACTCACCCACCCACCCACTCGCTCTCTCATCTACCCACTCATCCACTCAATAACTGACGCATCTTACCACTCACCCACAGACTCACTTATCTACGCCCTCACTCACTCAACTACCCACTCACCCACTCACTCATCTACCCACTCACCCACTCATTGCTCTACCAAATCATCCACTCACTCACTCACGTTTTTGTCCACTCACCCACTCACTCACTCATTCATCCATCCACTCATCCACCCACTCACCCACTCCCTCACTCATCTATTCACTCACTCACCCACTCAACTACTAACTCACTTACTCATCTACCCACTCACCCACTCACTCATCTACCCACGAACTCGCAACACTAGCAGGTCGCAGCCATTCTCTTTCTGCCTCTTCCTTCGCGCTGCTTGATCTTGGTATATTCTCCTCCCATCGTCGACTCTTTGCCCAAGATTTTACTTGCAAAAAAACACAGCCGTCGACTTATCTATGGCACCTTGAACGGTGCTGTTTATTGCTGGCCCCTCGGCGTTTTGGACCTTGGGATCAAGGCCTCAACGTGGGCGGAGGAGTCAATACATGAAGTCGGTGGGAACAGTAACCATGGTGGTGGTGGTGGTGGTAGTAGCTATAGAAGGGTGACAGGGAAATGATCGGAGTGAATCAGTGATTGCTGGATAACAATAATAATAATGAGCTCGATTTTCTATAGCGCAGTTCGAACAGGGCCTCAATTTGCTTTTACATAAAGCTTGCGTTACAGAGAAAGCCTGCTGTAAAAACGGACTTGGACTCATATTCAAGAACATGTTCTTGCTGTGGCTTTCACACCCGATGATGATTGCTTGTGATGCAATCGAAACGTCGTGAGAATTTTATGGTTTTATTTTCATTGTTTTATTATTTCCCTTCTACGTGACTTTACCGAAAGAACCAAGAAAATGAATTCCTTGCAGTCACGAAAGCTTTAAATCGAGACTTAGACTCCTCAATTTTTTTACATTCAAAACTCATTTCTTCACAATTGAGGGGTCAAATACTTATTCCCCTCATTAAAATGCAAATCAATTTATAACATTTTTGACGTGTGTTTTTCTGGATTTGTTTTGTTATTCTGTCTCTCACTGTTCAAATAAACCAACCATTGAAATTATAGCCTGATCATTTCTTTGTCAGTGGGCAAACATACAAAATCAGCAGGGGATCAAATACTTTTTTCCCTCACTGTACATACATTCCCTAATGGTTCTAGATTTGAAGCTTTCGTGACTGCAAGGAATCATATTCTTAGGTTTTTTCGGTAAAGTCACGTAGGTAAAAAATTAAAATTTAAATTAATAAAAGTAAAATTAAAATAAAATAAAAATAAAAATCACGACGTTTCGGAGGCAACACAAGCCTCCGTCTTCAGGTGGAATCGTCACAGCACGACAGCTGTATCAAGTGAGAAATTCCAAGAAAACAGTCCTTGTAAATATACTGGTTGAGGGTGGGAGGAGCCAAGGTAGGCCCTGGATATTATTATTGCACCGAACCTCACAATTATAATATCCAGGGCCTTCCTTGGCTCCTCCCACCCTCAACCAGTATATATACAAGGACTGTTTTCTTGGAATTTATCTTACTTGATACAGCAGTCGTGCTGTGACGGTTCCACCTGAAGACGGAGGCTTGTGTTGCCTCCGAAACGTCGTGATTTTTATTTTATTTTACTTTTATTAATTTTAATTTTTTTCCTACGTGACTTTACCGAAAAAACCTAAAAATATGATTCCCTAATGGACCGAGGTGGAACAGCATTCCACAATCGCGGAGCCGATCTGCAACAAGCGCTGTCTCCCAAGGAACAAAGTCTGTAATCATCGAATAGCTTGACTACTACTTTACTCTGAATTCTATCAATTGCAGTGATTTAGGAACTGGGTGGCTCCACCCGAGATATGTATAAACCGAGCACGGTTCAAACTTCATCCAAATGTGTGTGTTTTGTGTTTTAGTGCTGATTTTATGGCAGTAACAATAATAACAAGCTGCAAATGTGTTTTTATTTGATGTAGGTTTATTAATTTGCTCGTATACGGGGGGGGGGGGGGGCGTGGGGGGGGGCATGCAAGTTTAATGGTCTGGCAAATCAGAGTATTGATCACGTGTTTGCGAAGACGTCGGGCAACATCTTTCTCGGCGGATTTACGGGGGCCGCGTTTTTTTTTTTCACGTCCCCCAAATTGTAGCTCCGTGAATTATTTCCTCTGCGTCGGGGACTCGGCCGGATGTATTTATGAGGACGGTAATGGGAGATAATGCACAAACTTTAACGAGTGGCATTTGCGGATTTGTAATAAAAAAAAGCTATGATCACAAGCGATGCAAATTTAAAAGTACGTGTTGTTTCAAGCTCCCTTGCGATTAGACCCTGCTGAGACGCAAACGCACAATTGCCGAACACGTCACAAATTACGAACAGCACTCAGCACATTTGACAGGTGGAATGTAAACCGGTTCTGGGCCCCCTCTAGGTCGACTCGGTCCTAAAGGAGAACCTGTCACCGATGTGTGTGTCAACATCAGCACTGGAGAGACAAAGGCGGCCAGGCATTTGGTGCTGGCCACACCACCTCCTCCTGCACAGCAGTTTCACTGTAATAGGCGCTCACTGACTCGCCGGCCACGGCGAGCCATATCCGAACTTGCCCTGTCCCTCTCCTAGGTCGACTCAGCCTTAAGTGAGCACTTCTATGCAGCCGTAATTGGAAGCGTTCTGCAAATATTAAGGGGGTGGGTGGGGGGGGGCAGGAAATGCCGCTACGCCTGGCGTGGCGTGAGCGGCTGTCATCCTGTGCTTTAACGAAGGGTTGGCGGATTGCAAGGAGATCACAGGAAAGGAAGTGGCTCTGTGACCGCATTGGGGGGTAATTGCCGGTGTCATTCCCGGCAGCGCGCGTGCGACTTCACCGCGTGAGCCGGACGGCTCTCTCGACAAGGCCAGAGACGCCGCTTGAAAGGAAGCTGCCAAACGTGCTGACGCAGGAACCTCGTGAAGATGACTCTTGAGGCTCGGGGAAAGCCCTCGCGGCGAGGCTGAGGACATCCGCTGAGATCAATCGCGGGCGCGTAGCAGTTTCATTCAATGGGCACATCGTGGAGAATGCTCGGCGATGGCTTCGTGTAGTTATTGATTTTTTTTTTCTCATTAATGTTCACCGGATTTATGTAGTTAGTTGCTTACATGTAACGGCGGCGCGTTTGTGCCCCGAGTGCTTTGTAGGTGCAGGGGACCGACAGCGGTCCGCTGTTGCTCCCCCCTCCTCTCCCGACTCCCCGCGATGACTAAATGGTTTACCTTGAACGTGTCCTCCTGCTCTTCCGCGAAGAAAACTTTGGAGAGACACCAGAACTTTCTCTCTGTGTTAATGAACTGTCGTCAATATCGGTGGTGATGGTGGTGGGGGGTGGGGGGGGGTGCTATCCGCCGTCACCGGTGCTCTTTGATGGGTGTACGCCGCGCGCTGGAGTGAGCCCACCGACAGTGGCTATCGATTGCGAGTTGTTGAGTTACAGAAATTCAAACCCGAACACGAGGCTTTGCCAGACCGTGCACTTGAGCCCCAAAGATTCGATCCAGGGTACTTGGATCCCTCCACCCCCCTCCCCCCACGTGCCATGCCCCAGCACTCCCACCGCTCCACCCTCGTATCCCCACTCAGCTCACTATGGGGGACGTGACGGTTCCACCTGAAGATGGAAGCTTGTGTTGCCTCCGAAACGTCGTGATTTTTTTATTTTTATTTTTATTTTACTTTTATTAATTTAAATTTAAATGTTTTACCTACGTGACTTTACCGAAAAAAACCTAAGAATACGGGGGAACGGTGTCGTGACCCAGCTGTAGCGTTGCAGAGGTCCCGTGGTTCGGGTCTGGCGGTCGCCCTGGTTAACACTGCGGGTGCGTAGGGGGTTGACCTTGGCGCACGTGCCGTGGCATCTTAAAGATCCGGGAGTCGCCAGTAAGTGACCGGCTACGTCTCTGGTGACCTAGTCGGGCAGAAGATAGCAACGTCCCTTCTGGCAAAAAATGTGAGCGACGCGTGACATGCATCGCCTTCGTTGATGGCTTGGATACCGAATGTACTCGTTATTATTATGATGATTAAAACTCGCAGATCAAGTAGCTAGGCTTGCACCACTGACAATGCGGGTTGTAGCTGTCCGTGGTGAAACAAACGAGACTGCGTTATTTGCCACCAGCTGATGGTTTCATAGCGACTGAACGAATACATTGGATATTTCACGTCGTTAAATCCCAGCGCAGAGAATCGAAAATGTTTCAGTTTTCAGTTTAATTTATTAGGTGTAACCCTGGGAGCCGTGTGGCTCTTAACTCGGGTGCAACCGCAACGAACAAAAACATAAACAAGAAACATCTTAAAGTGACTACGCGCAACTGAAAAATGCAGGAAAAAACAGTAAAAATCTTCCTCCCCTCAAAAGAAGTGAATGAACTTAATGTGGCTTGCGCCAGAATAAACACCGTATTTCAACGCTGTGTGCAAAAATCCCAATGGGATGCAAGTCAAACAATAACAACCATAAGGCAATTTAAATTAAAGTTATTAGGCTAACTCTGTACTACAACAAACAAACATGGCTAAACTAAAAGTTTTCAAAATCACAAAAATGAAGCTATAAAAACAATGCAACAGTGATCATAGGAACTGTGATTCAAATTTAACAATAAACGATATACATCACATGTACGACCAAACATTGCACCCTTAGCTGCCTGCATGAGTCACTCCATAACAGCAGGAGTATCAGTAGCAGTATCAATTTTTCTCAATACACCTTTAAAGATCAGCACACTATAATCAAAACTCAAGATCATCCTTTGCGGCGGTCATCCGGTGACGATACATTTGATTTCAGGTCATTCTGAAGAGCAGCGGCAGCTGAGGGTGTACAACTCCTCTAGAGCAGTTTTGAGTGAAGATCTCACAGGTAGTGATTCAAGTTGCAGTTTATTGGCGAGAGCATTCCAGACCCTGGGGGCATCAATGGCCCTTCCTCCAGTATTTGTACGGCAATAGGGAATGTGAAGCTGGTAAATGAGGGAAGACCTAAGGTCACATTTGTTCTTCGAAACAGTGAGGAGATCCAGCAGGTAGTCTGCGGATTTTTTTGCAAGTACATCGTGAATAAATAAGATCTGATGCACAAGCCGTCGATCATTAAGAAAAGTTAAGTTTGACCCAAAATGTGAGCTCGACTACCGTGCGATGAACCAGGGATGCCACGGTGGCGAGACGTTGACTACCTCGCCTGGTATACACGAGGTCGTGGGTTGGATCCCGACCCTGACGACGCCTTTATATTTCCAGTTTGCGTGTGTCTCTCCCCACGTGGTCGCGTGGAACTCTTTTCCGGGTCCTCTGCTTTTTTCCCTCCATATTTATAATGAACATCACACGTTTTAGAGTATTTGACCGCTATGTAAATTAACACATGATAAGCCACTTTGCTGGGCTACCATTTGTGGGCAAGTAGATTCTAAAAAAGAGCTTCATGACTCAGTGGGCCTTACCTGGTAAAAACACATTCCTGCGGAGAGAGCTGGTAGGAACGTTGGGTTGCTCGGTCAATGGCCAGGGTCAACGGCGGCGTGGTGTATTCCGCAAATATGGCCGACTGTGAGGGCGGGCACAAGCCGGCGTGAGTAGGTTAAACATTGAGTTTTATAAGGGCACCACGGGGTGACCAGCCCCTCCCCACCCAGTCCCACCCTCCCACCCCCCACCCAGCCCCACCCTCCCCACCCAGCCGCTCCCCACCCTCCCCACCCAGCCCCTCCCCACCCTCCACACCCAGCCACTACCCACCCTCCCCTCTCCACCCAGCCCCACCCCTCCCATTTATGGATGCACGACGGACGGACGGACACAATAATCCCCTGTGGGCTGGTGTAACCAGGAGGTTCCTACCAGTATAAAATAGATTAGTTTCTCAGTCGCACAGCGTGCCGGGTGAACCCCCGAGTTTGCTGCGCGCTGTTGCATGGCGGAGGGACTACTTTGATCAGCGTAGTGGTACTATGATGCGCAGCGTCATTTGTTGCTGTCATTCGCGCCATGTATCCCTCCACCACTCGCCTCTCCACCACCTCGACTCACTTGGAGCCACATCGCACCCCATGTAAATGTGACCATCACTCGGCGCTTTCAGACGCCCTTCCATGGCCGTCTGGAACGCTCTCTCTCTTCCGATATTAGGAATCCACTCGTGCTGTGCACGTTTAAATCTAGATTCAAAATCATTTATTTCTGCTTCGTTTCGGGATAGTGAGATGTGGCGATGGCTTTTGCAGCCCTTCATCCAGCAGTGGATAGATCAAGGCTATTGGTGATAGAGGAAAGTGGCGTGCCGCATCACCAGCCGTGTGATGAAAAAATACTGGCTTCGTGATGCCACACGGAATTCTCGGTGGGAACGCGTGCCACGTGGGGCTGTCAGATGCACGGAGCGCGCGGCTGGTGTGTAGATATATATTCTCCTAAAAAACTCCCCAGATGATGTGGAAAAATCCACTCAGAGTCCGGCCTTCTCGTTAAAGCTGTCACGTTCGGCACTCACGCGAACGGAGATTAATTTGCGAAACGGCAGGAGGTATATGGCCTTAAAAAGATCACCGAGTATAGCCTTTCGGGGCTTATTAAATCTCACATTCGTAACTTGGAATAAACACATTCCTGCGGAGGGAGCTGGTAGGAACGTTGGGTTGCTCAGTCAATGGCCAGGGTCAACGGCGGCGTGGTGTATTCCGCAAATATGCCCGACTGTGAGGGCGGGCACAAGCCGGCGTGAGTAGGTTAAACGTTGAGTGTTATAAGGGCACCACAGGGTGACCAGCCCCTCCCCACCCAGCCCCACCCCTCCCACCCCCCACCCAGCCCCACCCTCCCCACCCAGCCCCTCCCCACCCTCCCCTCCCCACCCAGCCCCACCCTCCCCACCCAGCCTCTCCCCACCCTCCCCTCCCCACCCAGCCCTTCCCTCCCCACCCAGCCCCGACGGACACAATAATCCCTTGTGGGCTAGTGTAACCAGGAGGTTCCTTCCAGTAAAATCCCCTTGCTTGAAGGCGATGCTGCCACGGTGTGTTGGCGAGGACACCACTGGACTTGCAATGCAGAGTTAGCCAGTTCGGCTGAACCTCCCGGCGTCGTAGTTGACACGACAGGAGTTGTGCGCCTTTTGGCGTCATCTGGTCCAACACCAATGGAGACTAGGCTCTAAGAAAAGCTGTCTCGGGTGTGGACCAATCAACTTCAAGGACAGTGCATATCATTCTCATCATCAGAGTTGTTTCTTTTTGTTTGCATTTTGACTGCTTGTGTTGTGATTATTGCAAACATGATGCCTTGTATAAAGGTGTTAGTTTTTGTACCAGTTGAAAGGGTAAAAACCTATTACGACAGGACAAGTCTATTGAATCCCCTCGCCACCGTTTCTATCCACCCATCACCGTAAATTGGAACACCGCAAGTTCGTCTCTGATCGGCAGGACGCGTGCGGTGGGGTAAAATGTGGGTACGCCCACCTCTTACAAAACATCCGAGCAGCATGGAAGAGTAGGCCAAATACCCTCTTCGAGGGAGCTCTGTGGAGGTCCGTCTATTCGAGCGTGTGGGTAAGCTGTTGCAGGGCTGCGCCTTTACCTCGTCGTGGTGTGGTTGGCATGCAACGCGCACCATTTAAACCTCTACTGGGTTCACGGTCAAAACAAACCCGTGGTGGCCGGGATCTTGTTTTGTTTCTTTTTGCCGGTGTGTATTCAAGATGACAATCCGTATTCAGGTCACGTGGCCGCACGTGATCGCCTGCCCATTTTTGCGAGCACGCTGCCCCTCCGTCGCTTGATCAAGATCAAGGCTTGCCCTTTCACATACTCGAGAAAATGCCGTCGCAGCTGTGGTTGGTGTGAGAACCAAATCTAGAAGAAAGCTGTCTCTGGTGTGGACCAATCAGTTTCAAAGACAATGCATAAATTATCACAGTATTGTTTTTTGTTTGCATTTGACTGCAAGTATTGTGGTTAATGTAAGCATGATTCCTTGCAAAAGGTGTCAGTTTTGTTGCCAGAAAAAAGGGGGAAACCCTATTAGTAAACCAAATCTAAACTAAACAATTTTTATTCTTAGGTTTTTTCGGTGAAGTCACGTAGGTAAAAAATTTAAATTAATAAAAGTTAAATAAAAAATAAAATAAAAATCACGACGTTTCGGAGGCAACACACGCTTCCGTCTTCAGGTGGGACCGTCACAGCACGACAGCACGATCGTTGATACAGCTATCGTGCTGTGACGGTTCCACCTGAAGACGGAAGCTTGTGTTGCCTCCGAAACGTCGTGATTTTTATTTAATTTTTATTTTACTTTTATTAATTTAAAGTTTTTTACCTACGTGACTTTACCGAAAAAACCTAAGAATGTGAATCCTTGCAGTCACGAAAGCTTCAAATCTAGAAGTGGCTTACCGTCACGTGGAAAAGTATAGCAACCAAATACTCTGAACGCGTGACATTGATTCTCAATGTGGTGGGAAAAACCAGAGGACCACGGAGAAAAATCCACGCGACCACGGCGAGA